>NW_028270175.1:54082767-54405267 GCF_037043375.1 Chiloscyllium plagiosum
TTGGGTAGATATTCCCACCATGAGGTTGAATCGGTTTCACAAAATTTAATGTGAAGAAGAGCTTTTGTGATGTGGATCTTTATGACTCTATCACATTCTGAAACCAGCATTCCCCGGAACACTCCACACCTGACATTCTACGGAACATTCTCTCCCCAACATCCGACAACTGACATTCTGCGGAATATTCCACAGCCAACATTCCCCGGAACATTATGTACCCAACATTCACTGGAAGATTCTATTACTGACAGTATTTGTGAACGGCCGGACGTTAGCTAATTGAACCAAAGATAAGACTCCAAGGGAAGAGATCCAGTTTCAGTCAGAAGGAGACAATGTTTCTATGTCCCCTCAGGCAGTTAAAGTGGTGAATATGTTTTCCCTGCGTTTACGTTTCTCTACGACGAATGATCGACCACACACAGACTTAATACAGAAATTCCCAACCTCTGTTTATATTCAAGGATTTGGGAGAGAATCCTTCAGGACAGCAAATATTTCATCCTCCCGATTAGGAACTGTGAAGAAGTGACCTGTGTCTGCTGTCGAGTGATCTTGTTTCTGTGGAAATTCACGAAACAATGTGCTCTTATGGATGTGTCTCTCTGTGTTTAGACACGGAAGGTTACCTTTGTTTTTTGACATAATTTTCTCAGTAATTCAGACCGTCCCTTTTGTTATTTCAGCTCCGGTTATGTGAATACATTTCTGAATGAAATGACTGCTTTGAAAATCTCACTGGGTTCTCAATCAAAATGATCATTTTGCCTCCAGGCTCGTGGATAATGTATTTGTTTTCCTTCCTCACAGTTAACATAGTGACAATCTACGTTCTGCAATATAAGGATTGTGGATTGACTCCATGTGTCAGACATTACCTGAGGGCCATGGCATCGGGGGATCTACTGGTCATTACTCTCGACCTGATAATGAGACACATTCCCATTGTTTATCCAGAACATTTCTATTTCCTGGCGTCCATCCCCGTGTGTAATATCCACGCCGTCCTGCTTTATGCAGCCACTGACTGTTCTGTCTGGTTCACCGTCACTTTCACCTTTGATCGTTTTGTGGCCATTTGTTGCCAGAAGCTGAAAATCATATATTGCAATGAGAAAACAGCGGCTGTGGTTCTGGGAACAGTGACTGTGCTGAGCTGTTTAAAGAACATTTTCTGGTATTTTATGCTCGAAGCTTGGTATATGGGTTGGAACTCCCCCTGGTTTTGTTTGGACGCAGGCGGTGTGAAATTCTCTCGTATATGGCTCACAATTGAGTTCCTCCACTACATTCTAACACTGGCTCTCCCATTTCTCCTGATTTTGCTGCTTAATGTTATCACCGTCAGATATATTTTAGTGATCAGCAGAGCCCGCAGGAGACTACGGGCTCACACCAACGGGGATGCTCAGTCTGACACAGAAATGAGAAACCGAAAGAATTCCATCACTTTATTATTTGTGGTCTCAGGTAATTTCATTCTGTTGTGGTCAACATTAGTGGTGTATTCTATGTGGAGACGAATGCATTGGACACTGGTTACCCCTGTATTTCTACATGACTTTGTGCTGGAATTAGGCTTCATGCTGCAGCTCCTCAGTTGCTGCACAAACACCGCGATTTATGCCGTGACACAGACTAAGTTCCGACAGCAACTGAAGAATGTGCTGAAATATCCCTTCACCAAAAAACAACAATAAATCAATTTCACGCATTGATCAGTACATCCCGGACATCCTCATTTTAGCTCCATGTTTCAATGATGAAGCAGATTCATTATGGTAACAGACGGAGGGTAGTGGGGTTTGTCCAACCTATCTCCAGGGGTGGAGGGGCGGGGATGTTACAGGGACATATTTCAAGTTTTCTCATAATTCAGGGGCAAATGAGATTTTTTGACATCACTCACTCTATCAGTTTAATTTGTCAGCAAAATAAATATTCATTAAAATGTTGAAAAATGTGGTGCTGGAAAAACACAGCAGGCCAGGCAGCATCTGAGGAACAGGAGAATCGACGTTTCGGGCAGAAGCCCTTGTCCTGCTTCTCGGATGCTGCCTGGCCTGCTGTGTGTTTCCAGCACCACATTTTTCAACTCTGGTCTCCAGCATCTGCAGTCCTCGCTTTCCCAAAATTCATTAAAATGTGCCGATCGGCGGAATGAACGACATTGATGTTTATTTTTGTGCGAAAGAAGCTGAACAGGAATGAAACAGACTTAATCGCAAGTCCTGGTACTCATGGGAAGGGTCGGGACTGGGGCTTGAGCTTAGGAGCTGGGTTGAAGTCACTCTGCCCTTGTATTCACCGCTAGTGTCTACCCCATTTTCCTTCAATAACTGTCCAACTCCCAATCTCCCTGCCACCGAATGAGCTCACGTCTTTGTTTCATACCATGCTGATGGGCTCACAGACAATTGCTAGGGGAATACAGAGGGAATGGTGATCCAGGCTGCCGCTCGGGGAAAAAAGGTGGGGATGGTCCTACAGGCTGCTTCTTGGGGAACAGAGTGGGGATGGGTTCACAACCACTTGCTGGGAGAACAGAATGGGGATGGGGTCGCAGACCATTGCGAGGATAATACAACGGGAAGGGGGTCACTCGTAGTTGATCGGACAACAAAGTGGGCTTGCGTTCACAGGCCGTTCCTTTGACAACAGAGTGGGGATGCTGCTACAAGTCGCTGGACGGAGAAAGGAGTGGAGAAAGTTTCAGAGGCGATTGTGAGGGTAAGACAGTGAGAAAGCCTTCACAGGCAGCTTCGAGGGAAAAACCGAGGGGCTGGGGTCACAGGCCATTATCATGAGAACAATCGCGCATATGAGCTCATGGCTCGTTTCTAGGATAACAGAATGGGCATGGGTTCACGGAGGTTGCATGGGGAACAGAGTGAGGATGGATTTGCAGGCCGTAGCTGGGAGAATAGCGTAAAGATCAGTTCATGACCCACAATCGGAGAACAAATTGTGGATTGGTTCACAGGTCGTTCCTTGAATAACAGATCGTGAATTGGATTTTTTAATTGGATTAGACTCCCTACAGTATGGAAACAGGCCCTTCAGCCCACCAAGTCCACACCAATCCTCCGAAGAGTAACCCACCCAGACCCTTAACCTACCCTATGTTTTACCACTGACTAATGCACCTAACACGATAGGAAAATTAGCATGGCCAATTCACCTGACCTGCACATATTTGGATTGTAGAAGGAAGCGGAGGCACCCAGAGGAAATCAACGCAGACACAGAGAGTATCTGCAAACTCCAAATAGGCAGTTACCTGCGGCAGGGATCGAATGCAGGTCCCTGGCACTGTGAGGCAGCAGTGCTAACAACTGAACTTCCATGCTGCCAAAAGTCTATTCTCGGCGATCAGAGTAACGATGTGTTTACAAGTCGTTACTGGGAGAACACAGTGAGGATGGGATCACAGGCCATTCCGAAGGGAAACACAGTGTAGAGAGGTTCATAGGCAGTTGCGAGGCGAAACGTGAGTGGGATGAATTCACAGGCCGTTGCTTATAGAACAGAGTGAGGATAGGTTCACAGGCCGCTTTTAGAGGAATGTAGTGGGCATGGGTTCACAGGCGGTTGTGGGGGAAAACAGAGGGGCTTGTTCATAGGCTGCTGTTTTAACAACATTCGGGCGTTGAGATTTACAGGCCATTCCTGGGTCAACAGAGTGGGGTTGGATTCACAAACTGTTGCTCGAACAGTCGTGAGTTCGGGTCACAGACCTTTGTGAGGTGAGTTGTTGCTTTGAGAACAGTCGGGCGTATGGATTCACAGGCCATTCCTCGGAAAAGAGAGTTGTTTTGGAGTCAGAGGCGGTTGCTCGGAAGACAAAGTGTGGATGGGTTCACAAATTCGGTTGCTATGAGAACCATCGGGGACATCGGATCACAGGCCGTTGCTCGGACAACAGAGTGGGGATGGGGTGCACGTCGTTGTTGTGAGAACAAAATGGGGTTGGCTTCTCAGGCAGTTGATAGACTTGAAGAGTGGGAATGTTGCCACATGCAGTTGCGAGCTAAAAAAGTGGGGATGGGATCACAGATTGTTCCTATGGGAACAGAGTTGGGATGGCACCACGGGCTGTTGCTATCGGAAAACAGCGGGTATGGGGCAGTATCAGCAGAATACAGCGGGATGTGGTCTCAGCCCACTGCCAGGGAAAGAGAGTGGGGATTGACTCACTGGCCGTTGCTGGGAGAAAAGAGTTAGGACGGGTTCAGAGACAGCTGCTTGGGGATTCGAATGGGGTTGATTTGACAGGCCATTTCCCGGGAACAGAGCGGGAAGTGTGTTACACGCAATTGCTAGGAGAACGGGATGGGGATGGTTTCACAGGCCGTTACTAGGGAACAAAGTGGGGATTGGGTCACAGGGTGTTGCCAGGAGAACACAGTGGGGATGGCGTCACAAGCAGTTGCTGGGAAAACAGAGGTGGGGTGCGGTTTGAGTCACAGGTGGTTGAGAGGGGGACAGAGCAGGGATGGGGTTCCATGCCGTTGATCGGAGAAGATTTGTTGTGATAGGATCACACATCATTGCTCGGAAAACAGAGTGGGGATCTGCTTACTGGTCGTTGATGGGAGAACAGAGTGGGTTTGGGTCTGAGGCTGTGCTAGGTAAACATAATGGGATTAGTTGCACAGGTTGTTGCTAGGGCAACAGAGTCGGATGTGTTAACATGCCATTGCAATGGGAACAGCATGGGACATGGATTCACAGTCTGTTGCTAGGGGATCACTTTGGTCATACTTTCACTGGCCGGTGCGAGGGGAAAATAATGAGGATGAGTTCATAGTGAGTTGCTCCGGGAATACTGTGTGGGTGGATTCACAGGCAGGTGCTGGGGAAAAGAGAGGAGATGGGGTCGCAGGCAGTTGCTTGGGGTATAGACTGGGTTAGGGTTCTCAGGTTGTGGCTAAGATAACATTAGGGAGTTGTTTCAAAGGTCATTTCTTGGACATCACAGTACGGGTGGAGTTACAGTCAGTTGCTCGGGGAAAAGCGCTTCACAATCTGTTGCTATGGAAAAAGCTTGGTAATGCGTTCAGAGGCCGTTGTTGGGAGAACAGAATGGTGATGGGGTGAGAGGTGATTGCCAAGGGAACACAGTAAGGGTAGAGTTACAGGCTGTAAATTGGAGAAGAGCCGTGGGAATGGGATCACAGGCCATTATTCTCGAACAGAGTGGGGATGGTTTCACATGCTGTCGCTTTGGAGCAGAGCAGGAATGAGATTACAGGCACTTGCTCGGAGAATACAGCGGATATGTAGTCACAGGCAGTTGCTAGAAGAACACAGTGGGGATTGAGCCACAGTCCGTTGCAAGCAGAAAAGTGTAGCGAGGGGTTTACAGGCCGTTGCAAGGACTACAAATTATGGCCGGGTTCACAGGCAATTGCTAGGACCACAGCAGGGCGGTGGGGTCAGAAAGTGCGGATGGTTTGAGAAGTCGTTAATGGTAGAACAGAGTGGGGATGGGGTTACAAGTTATGGCGAGGCCAGCAGAGTGGAAATGGTTTCAGAGGCCGTTGATGGGACAATAGATTGGTGATGGGGCGAAAGGCCATTGCTGGAGGAACACACCGAGGGTGGGTTCAAATCCGTTACTAGGGCACCACACTGGATGGTTTCACGGAATGCTGCGAGGGGAAAAGGAGGACAATGGGGTCACAGGCAGTTGTATGGAAAACAGTCGGGGAATAGGACCGCGGGCAATTGCGAGGAGAACAAAGTGAGAAGGGCGACAGTCGGTTGCACGGGGAACAGAGTGGTGGTGGTGGGGGGGCGGGGGGGGTGTTCAGAGGCAGTTGCCAGGGAATAGAGACGAGATGTGATCACAGACAGCTGCTAAGGGAATGTAGTAGTGTTGGAATCACAGGTCATTGGTAGGAGTACAGAAGGGAATGGGGTTCCAGACTGTGGCTTAGAGAACTGCGTGGGGATGGGTTCACAGGCAGCTGGTCGGTGAAAAAGAAAGGGGTTGTGTTCACGGGAGGTTGCTTGGACAACAAAGTGGGGATAGGGTCACAAGTCGTTTCTACTGCCACAAAGTGGGAAGAGGGTTACAGGCCGATGCGAGCAGGACAGATTTGGTTCTGGTCACAGGTCGTTTTTAGGGAAACTGAACCGGGATGGGGTTTCAGGCTGTTGCTGGAACAGAGTGGGGCGGTGTTCACAGGCTATTGCTCGCGGAATCGAAAGGGGATGGGTTCGAAGGTGATTGTTGGAAACAGAGTGGGGATGTTGTCACAGGTAGTTGCTGGGACAACAGAGTGGTGACAGGTTTACGGGCCGTTGCGAGGACATAGAACAAGGATGGGAGAACAGAGTCTGGTTGGGTTCACAGGCCATTGCGAGTGGAAATGTGTGGAGATGGGTTCAAAGCCTGTTGCCAGGCGAAAAAATTGGGGGTGGGTTCAAAGGACATTGCTAGTGGAACAGACTGGGGAAGTGTTGACAGACAGCTGCTCGGCGAACAGAGTGGGAATGATTTCACAGTCCATTGCTAGGGATACATAGTATGATTGCAGTTACAGGCCACTGTGAGAGAACAGAGCTGTGATTGCGTCACAGGCAGTTGCAAGGAGAACAGTGCGGGGATGGGATCACAAGTCGTCGCTAGGGATACAGTTTGGGAATTGGTTGACACGCAGTTGCGAGGGGAGCAGAGTGGGGATAATTTTACAGGGAGTTACAGGGAGAACAAAGTGAGCATGATTTCGAAGGTCATTACCAGGATTTCACAATGTGGATAGGATTACAGTCGGTTGCTTGGGAAAAAAAGAAGAGTGGCTATTCAGGCATAGATCCCTATTAGAGGCACAGAGCGAGGAAGAGGGTACAGATTGTCGCTATCAGGATAAAGTGGGGTCTGGTCACAGGCAGTTGTGAGAGGGACAGACTGGTGATGATTTCACAGTCTGATGCTCGGGGAACACAGTGTGATGCGGCCTCAGACAGTTGCTCGTGAAACAGTGTGGGGATTGAAACACAGTCGCTGTTCAGAGAACAGAGCGGGAATGGTGTGAACAGGCAATTGCTCAGGGGACAGTGAGGTGATGGGTTCCCAGTCTTTTGCTATCGGAAAACAGCGGGTGTGGGGCCATTGGCACTTGCGAGGATAACCCAGCGGGGATGGAGTTACAGGTAGTTGCCAGGAGAAGAGAATGTTCATTGTGTCAGAGAGTATTAGTGGGGAAACAGAGTGGGGATTAAATCACAGGTCGTTGTTCGGGGAACTAGCAAGGATGGTGTTCACAGGGTGTTGCTCAGGGAACAGAGCGGTGAAGGTGTTCAAAGGCCGTTGCTCGAATAACCGAGCCGGAATGGGGGTCACACAGTAGCTATGGGGTCATAGGTCGTTGATGTAAGAACGGAGTGGAGGTGAGTTTGCAGGTCATTCCGATAGCAACATCTTGTGAATGCGTACACAGCCTGTTGCGAGGGAAAATAGTGCGAATGGACTCAAAAACGCAGGTGCTCGAAGAACAGAGTGTGGATGACGGTCACAGGTTATAGCTAGGCGAGCAAACTGGGAATGGGTCCCCAAGCTGTTTCTAGGGGAGCAGAGTGCAGATACTTTAACATGGGTTTTATTTGGAGAACAGAGTGACGAATGATTCAGAGAATGTTACGAGGAGAACCAAGTGTGGATGGGATCACAGGGTGCTCCCAGGCGAACAAATCGGGGATTGGGTTCTCAGGCTGTTGCTAGGGATTAGAGCGGGAATAGTTCACAGACGGTTCAGAAGGGAAGAGATTAGGGAAGGGTTCACAGACTGTTGCTTTCGGAAAAGAGCGATAATGGGGTCACAGGACGTTGCTAGGTGATCAGGATGGGGATAGATTCACAAGCAGTTGTTTGGAGAGCAGAGAGGAGATTGGGCCACAGCTGTTGCAAGGAGGACAGAACGCGGAAGGTTTCACAGACTTTTGCTATGGGAACTGGTTGGGGATGATTTCACAGGCCATAGATCGGGGAACAGAGTGGGGGTAGTTTCACATCCCTTTGCCGGCGAACTGAGCAGCAGTTGTGAGGGAGACAATGTGGGGATTGAGTCATACGTCGTTGTTCGAGGAACACAAGGGGATGTTGTTCATAGGCCGATGCCAGGGGAACAGAGAGTGAATAGATGCACAGGTCGTTGCTCGGACAATAGAGTGCGGTTGGTTTCACAGGCTGTTCCAAGGGAGCAGAGTAGGAATGGGGTTGAAAATTGTTGGTTTATGACCAGTGTGGGTTCGGGTGCAGTGGCCATTGCTTTGGGGTCAGACTGTGATTGGGTTCATAGTCCATTGCTAGGTGTAACCGTGTAGAAATAGGCTTACAGTAAGTTACTCGGAGAACAGCGTGGAGATGGGGTCACAGGCTGTTACTTGGAAAACAGATTGAGAATGGGTCCACAGGCTGTTGCTAGGGGAGCAAAGTGTGCACACGATCGGGGAGGGGGGTTTGGTGGGAAAACAGAGTGAGGATGAGCTCACAGAGCGTTACGAGGAGAACGCATGCAGATGGGGTCACAGGTGGTTGCCAGGCGAACAGATTGTGGATTCGACCATAGGCTTCCAGTGAATAACAGAGGAAGGATGGCTTCACAGACTGTTGCTAGGCAAGAGGTCTGTTGCTATTGGTCCACAGACGGTAGTGAAGGGATGGAAGTGGGGAACGGATAGCATACTATTGTGTTCGGAAAACAGCGGGTATAGGGACACAGGTATTTGCCAGTGCAACGATGTGGTGATGGAGTCACTGGCAGTTGTTCGGATAACAGAGTGGGCCTTCGGCCACCGCATGTGAAACCAAACCCACTCTGTTGGCCGAGCAACGACCTGTGAAACTATTCACTCTCTGTACCCGTAGTAACGAACTGTGAACGACACTCAGGATGGGTTCACAGGTTGCTGCTCGGGGAACAGAGTTGTGTTGGATTCACAGGCAGTTGCGAAGACAAGAGAATGAGGATAGTTTTACAGGCCATTATTGGGGTAAATAGTGTGAGTGGGTTCACAGGCGTTTGCCAAGGGAAAAGTGAAGGAAGGGGTTTATAGGCAATTGCGAGGAGTGCAGAGTGGGATAGTTGCAGGGAGCGTTGTTATGGAACAGTGCTTGGATTTGTCAAATTCCGCTGTGAGGGGAACAGAGTGTGGATGTGATTTCCGGCCATTCCTTGGAGCATTGGGTGGGTCTTGGTTCACAGGACGTTGCGCTGGCGACAGAAAGTGGAAGTGTTCAAGAGCCTTGCTGGTGAACAGAGCAGGGATTGGGTCACAGACAGTTTCTTAAAAAAACAAACAGCGGGAATAATGTTACAGGCAGTTGCGAGGGAAACAGAGTGGGGATTGAGTCACATGTCGTTGCTCGAGGTGCACAGCGGGGATGTTGTTCACAAGCCATTGCTAGTTGAGCAGAGGAGATAGGAATACAAGTTGTTTCTAGGACGACAGAGTGGGATGAGTTCACATGGAGTTGCTAGGAAAACAAGGAATTTATGGGCTTACAGGTCGGTGATTTGTGAACAGTGTATAGTTGGATTCACCGGCTATTGCTATGGGAAAAGATTGTGCTTGGTTTCAGAGTCCATTGCGAGGGAATCAGGCAACGGTTCACAGGCAGTTGCGGGGAGAACAGAGTAGGGATTTGTCACAGGCTGTTGCTTGGGGAAACAAACTTAGAATGTGTCAAATGGTGGTTACTAGGGGAGCAAAGTAAGCATAATTTCAAAGTGGCTTACTAGGAGAACAGAGTGAGGATGAGCTCACAGAGCGTTATTAGGAGGACACAGTGTAGATGGGGTTACAGGCAGTGGACAGGAGAACAATTGGTGACTGGCCTATAGGCTGCACGTGGGTAACAGTGTGAAGATGGCTTCACAGGCTATTGCTCGGGAATACAGCCGAGATGGATTCACAGGCGACTGCAAGGGGAAGAGAGTTGGGAAGAGTTCACATGCTGTTGCATAAGGAAAACTGCTGTATGGGGTCACTGGCAATTACTAGGGGATCACAGTAGCGATGGGGCCAAAGGCTGTTGCTTGGAGGACAGAGTGATGATGCCTTCACAGGTGGTTGCTCGAAGAAAACAGTGAAGTTGGGTTCATAGACAGTTACTCGAGAACAGAGAAGGATAGGTTCACAGGCTGTTACTGGGAGAACAGAGTAGGGACGATTTCATAGGGCGCCGTTATGGAACAGACCGTGGATGGGGTTTCCAGCCGTTCGTTGGAGAACAGTGTTGGCTAGGTTCGCAGGACATTGTCGGGACACAGAAATTTGATGGGTTCTCAGGTCATTGCAAGGACAAAGCTTGGGGATGGGGGTGACGGGCAGGTCCTAGGAAAACTGATTGGGGTCAAGTTCACAGGCCATTGCTTGGAGAGCATTCGGCGGCATGGTTTCATAGGCTATTGCGAGGACACAAGAGAAGGCATGGGTTCACAGGCAGTTGCGAACGAAACAGTAAGGGGATGGGTCCACAGGCAGTTGCTCAGATAACAGGGTAGGGATGGACTCACAGGCCAGTATACGGGAACAGAGTGGGGATTGGGTCACAGGCAGTAGGTAGGGCATCCGATTGTTGATGGGTTCTCAATCAGATGCCAAGGGAAAAGGGAAATGATGGGTTCACAGGCAGTGGGCACAGGATAAAGTGGGAATGGGGTCACAGGCTGTTGACAAGGGAATACAGTTGGATGGTTTCAGCAGCAGTTGCATAGAGAACAGAGTAAAGACGATTGCAAGGCCTTTGCTAAGAGACCGAGTGGGGTTTGGGGCACATGTACATGTTTCGAGAATACAGCAGGGAGGGGGTCACTGGCGGTTACTCAGAGAACAGAGTGCTGGTGGCCTTACATATCGTTACGAAGGAAGGATTATCATAATGGATTAATACGTGGTCGTTAGGGGAATAGTGTGGAGATAGTTTTACCCGTGATTGCAGGGGGAACAGAATGAGGATAGGTCCACAGGCCATTTCTCGGGCAACACAGTGGGGTTGTGTTCAGAGAGAGATGCTGGGGGAAATGAGAGATAATGGGGATCACAGGCATTTGTTTGGAGAAAAGTGCAGGGAATGTTTCAAAGGCCATTGCTAACAGAACGGGGATGGCACCACAGGCTGTTCTGAGGGTAACAGGCAGTCGCTAGGGAACAGGTCTGGGAAGGGTTGTCAGGTTGTTGCTATCGCAAAGCAGCGGGGATGAGGTCACAGGCACTTCCTAGGTGAACAAAACTGGAATACGATTTCAGACCATTGCAATCAGAGCGGAGTGGGGTGGAATCACCGGTAATTGCGAGTGGAGCAGAGTTGTGATAAGTTCACAGGACATTGCTAGGGGAACACGGGGGAATCGATCACAGACAACATCCTGGGGAACAGTGTGGGGATTGACACACAGTCCATTGTTCGGGTAACAGACTGCAATGGAGTCCACAGTCCGTTGCTAAGCAAACAGAGAGGGGATGGGTTCCTTGACTGTTGATATGAGCAAATCGAAGAGATGGGTCACAGGCTGTTGCTCGGAGAACACCACGTGAAAGGGACCATAGACTTTTGCTCAGAGAACTGAATGGGCACGGGGTCAGAGTGTGAATGTGTTCACTGGCAGTTGCTCGGAGGACAGAGTGGGGATGGTTTCGTAGGCCATTGCCGTGGAACTGAGCAGAGATTGGGTCAACAGCAGTTTCTGGAAAAACAGCACACATGCGGTGATTGGCAGTTATCACAGTGGGGATTCAGTCTTAGACCGTCGTTCGTGGAACACAGCGGGGATGTTCTTTATAAGCAATTGCAAGGACAACAGTGTGGGGATATGGTCACAGCCAGATTCGAGGAGTGAGGTCAGTTTCACAGGCCATTGCTGGGTGAACAGTTTGGGGCATGGTTTATCGGCCATTGCTAGGACACCACACTAGCCACGGGTTCACAGGCTTTTGCTTAAAAAAAAGGGGTGTGGAGGTGGATTAAGGTCAGTTGGTCCGAGAACAAAGTTGGGATGGAATCACAGGCCCGTGTTCGGGTTCAGACCAGGGATTGGGTCACAGGCAGTTGGTAGGGAATCCCAGTGGGAATGGGTTCAAAAGAAGTTGCTTGGAGAACAGATTAAGAATGGGGCCACAGGCTGTTGCTTGGAAAACAGACTGAACATGCGATCACAGGCTGTTGCCAGGGGAACAGAGTTGGGTTCAAAGGCCGTTGCTGGAGAAGACATAAGGATAGCTTCACAGGCTGTTGCTGGGAGAAGAGAGTGAGGATATGTTTCCTGGTCGTTATTAGGGGAACATAGTACAAAAGGGTTCAGAGGCAGTTTCCCAGGGTAAAGGGAAGGGATGGGTTCAAAGGCAGTTGCGAGGAGGACAGGTTGGGAAAGATTTCTGGGGGCGTTGTTATGGGATAGAGCAGGGATTGCCTTTCCAGCCGTTTCTTGGAGAAGTGGGTCAGGCTGGGTTGATAGGATGTTTTTCGGTGAACAGAAAGGTGATGGGCTCTCAGACGTTTGAGAGGGGAAAACAGCGTGGATGTGATCACAGGATGTTGCTCGGAGAACAGAGTGGGAATGGGCTCACCGACAGTTGCTAGGAGAACAGAGTTGGGGCGGGTTTACAGGCCGTTTTTAGGGGACATTGTGTGGCTGTGCTCACAGACCGTCACTGGGAAGAAAATTGTGAGGATGAGTTCACTGGCCGTTATGAGGAGAACACAATGTGAGTGGTTTCACAGGCAGTTGCTTGGGGAAATGGGTGGGAATGGGGTTGCTGGTAGGACAGAGAAATGGACTGGGTCATCGACAGTTGTTTAGGTGAACACAGAGGTTTTGGGTTCGCAGCCAGTTGCGAGGACAACAGAGTGGAATGGACTCATAGGCAGTTGCTAGGACAACAGAGTGGCAGTTGGGTCACAGTCTGGAGCTCGGTAAATAGGTAGTGGATGAGGTTTCAGGTTGTTGAAAGGAGAAAAGCTTGGGAACGTGTATGGCGAACGTTGCTGGGGGAAGAGATAACGGCCGCGTTAAATATTATTGCCAGGAAATGGGTCAACAATGTCTTCATTGTGTATTGAGAGGGAACACGGATGGAATGGTGCCACAAGCCGTCGCGAGTTCATTGGAGTTGGGATGGGGTCACAACTGTTGCTCGGACAAAAGCGTGGGTATGTGTCCAGACACCGTTCCGAGGATAATAATTTTGCAGAAGCGGTTAGACACCATTGCTAGGGAACAGGCGAGGATAGGGTAACCTGTCATTGTTAGGAGAACTGAGAGGGGTTGGATTCACAGGCCATTGCTGGCAGAGGAAAGACGGCTGGGGTTACAGGCCGTTGGTGCCAGAACAGATTGGTCATGGGTACACAGACTGTTGCTAGGAGAATAGAGAGAGGATTGCGTCACAGGCAGGTGTCAGGGGAACAGAATGAGGATATCTAAAAGGCCATTGCAAGAGAACAGATTGGGGATGGCTTCACAGGCTGCTGCTTCGTGAAAACGGCGAGGATGGGGTCACTGGCAGTTTCTTGGACAACATAGCATAGGTCACGGTTGGGGGCATGCGACCTTCTAGGCCATTGTTTGTGGCCTTTTGAATGAATCCAAATTTTGCGGAACAAACTTCTATTTTTTATTAATTTTTTTTGTCCTTTGTTATTTTTATTTTAATCTTAAAATGAATGTACTTAAAATACCAGAGAGTAAAAGAAAATTCAACGACCTAATCCTTACAGACTGATGGCCACAATTAAATAAATGTTAATTTTGAAGAATACATATTTGAAGTTTCTTGGATGCGGCCTTATCAGATTAAAACTAACATAATGCGGCCTTCCAACATGAAAAGGTTCCCCACCTCTGGCATATATCGTACCACACACAGTTGTTAGCAGAAAAGAGAGTTGATGGGTTCATTGGCCAATGATGGAGAACACAGCGCAGTGTGATCTCAGGTAGTTGCTAGAACAGTGTGAGTTGAGTTCACAAGTAGTCCCTTTGGTAAAAGGCAGGGGATGCGGTCACAGGCAGTTGCTCGGACTACGAATGGGGATACGGTTACAGGTTGTATACCTAAGAGCGGAGAGAGGTACGGTTCACATGCCATTGCTCGGGAAGAGACTGTGGATGGGTTCACAGGCTGTTGTACGGGAAACAGACCGGAATGGACTCGCAAACAGTTGATTGGAGAACAGCGTGGGGATGGCTTCACACCCTGTTGCTCGGGAAGAGTGTGGGGATTGCGCCACAGGCTGCTACTCAGGAATAATACTGGGAATGGGTCCTAACGCTATTGCACAGGCAGCAGAGTGGTGTAAATTTCGCAGGGGGTGGCTGGGAGAACAGATTGAGGGTGGGTTCAGAGGTCACTACTAGGAGAACACAGTGTTGATGGGGTGACGGGCATTTGCGAGGAGAGCAGCTTGGAGATTGGGTTATCGGGTGTCGTTAGGGGAACAGAGTGAGGATGGGTTCACATCCTGCTGGTAGTGCATCAGTTTTGGGATGGTTTCCAAGGCAGTTTCTGAGGAAAGACCGGGGATGCGTTCACAGGCCGTTGCGAGGGGAAGAGAGTGGGGATGGGGTCACAGGCAGTTGCTAGGAGGACAGAGGATGTGTTCACAGGTCATTGCGAGGGGAACATTGCAGGGATACGTTCACATGCCGTTACGAGGGGAACACAGTGTTGATGGGTTGACATGAGTTGCCAGGGACAAGGGGAACTGCTGGGCCGGGGCAGTTGATAGGAGAACATAGCGTGGATCGTTTCACATGGCATTGCTGGGGAATAGTTCAGGGACTGGTCACAGACAGTTTCCTGGAGAACAGATTGGGGAATGTGCCAAAAGTCGTTGGTGGTTGAACAGTGCGGGGATGGGTTACCCGGCTGTTATTGAGAGAACAGCGAGGGCCCGTGTTTACAGGTTGATGTTCAGGATACAGAGAGGAGATAGGTTCGCAGGTCGTTTCTATAATAACAGAGTGGGGATGGGGGTCACTCGCAGTTGGAAGGATAACAGTCGGGGATGGTCTCAAAGGCTGTTGCTAAGACAATAGAATGAAGATGGGGGTTATAGGCATTTGTTTGAAGAACAGAGCGGGAACGGTTAAAAGGCAATTGCTTGGAGAACAGATTTGGGATGGTTTCACACAGCGTTACGAAGTAGCAGACTGGGCATTGGGTCACAGGCAGTTGGTAAGAGAATGGATTGGGGATGCGGGTCAAAGGATAATGCGAGGTCGCCAGAGTTGAGATAGCTTCGCAGAAGGTGCTGGGAGAACAGAGTGAGGAAGGGGTCACAGACCGTTACTAAGCGAGCAGAGTTTGAATTTGGTCACAGGCAGTCTCTAAATGTACACAGGGGGCATGGGGGTCACAGACAGTTGCTTGTAGAACAGACCCGGGAAGTATTTACAGTCAGTTACTCAGGAACAGTTCAGGGATTGGGTCAGAGACAGTTGCTTGGAGAACACTGCCGGAATGAGGTCAGTGACAGTGACTGGAAAAATAGAATTCAGATGACGTCACAAGCCGTTGCTAAGGTACATGAGTGTGATTCAGACACAGGTCATTGTTCGGAGAAGAGAGTGAGATAGTTTTCAGGCTGTTGCTATGAGAACAGAGTGGGAATGGGGTCACAGAATATTGCTGGGGGAGCAGAGTGGGAATGGGGTCACAGACCATTGTTAGGGAAACAGAGTGACGTTGAGCAAAAGGGATACAGAGAGGGCATGGTTGGATAATTGTTGCCATGAGAAAAGCTTGCATATGTGTTCAGAGACATTTGCTGGGAGAACAGATTACAGAGGCGGTTTGAAACCATTGCTAGGAAACAAAACGAAGATGGGGCGACAGGAAATTGTTCGGAGAACAAGGAGTAGTTGGGACATAAGTCATTCGTAGGATAACAGAGACGGAACGGTGTTGCAGGATCTTGCGGTGGGAACGGAATGCGGATGTTTCACATTCTGTTGCTGCGACAGCCGGGTGGGGAAGGGTTCACAGCCCGTGGCTTGGAGAACAAGAAAGAGGATTGCTTCACAGACGTTTGCGAAGGTGACAGAATGAGAATGGTTCAAAGGCCACTGGAAAAGAATAGATTGAGAATAGGTTCACAGGACGTTCCTCTGGGAAACGAGTGAAAATACGTTCACAGAATATTGCTGGGGGAGCAGAGTGGGAATGGGGTCACAGACCATTGTTAGGGAAACAGAGTGACGTTGAGCAAAAGGTCATTGCTTGGGGAACAGGGCGGGGTTGCAGTTACAGGACATTGCTGAGAGAACAGTCTGTGCATGTGTTCACAGGCCGTTCCCAGAAGAGCAAATCGGGGAATTGGTTCACAGACTGTTACTAAGACAACAGAATGGGGGTGGGTTCACAAGTCGTCGCAGCAGAACAGAGATGGGATGGGGTCACAGACAGTTACTAGGGGAACAGAGTGGGGATTGAGTCACAGATTGTTGCTCGGGGAACAGAGCGGGTATTGGGTCATAGGCTGTTGTTGGGGAAAAGAAAGGGGACGGTTTCGAGGCCTTTGCTTGGAGAACATAGTGAGGATGGGCTAACAGGCCGTTACCATGGGAGTACAGTGTCGTTGGAGTCACAGGCAGTTGCATAGCAAAAAGAAAGACGGATATGGAATCACAAGCAGTTGCACGGGTACAGGGTGGACATGGGTTCACTGGCCGTTCTTTGAAGACCAGTCAGGGGAATGGGTTCATAGGCCGTAGCACTGAAAATAGAGTGGGGATGGGTTTACAGGAATTTGCAAGGAAAACAGTGAGGGGAGAGGATGCTAGGGAAACAGAGAGAACATTGACTCACGGGTAATCGAGAGTGTTTAAAAGTTCACAGGCTAATGCTAGTTGAACCGAGTGGAGATGGGGCCATTGGCTATTACTACCAGAGCAGCGTAGAGACAGTTTCAACAGTCGCTACTCAGGGAAAAATGTGTAGTTGGCTTCACAGGCCGTTGCTCGGAGAATAAAGTGGTGTTGGAGCCATAGGCTGTTACGAGATGAGCAGGGAGGGGATGGAGCCACACGGTGTTGCTAAGGATGGAGTCCTTTGCTATGGAACACAGAGGGGATAGGGTCACATGCAGCTGTGAGGAAAAAAGGAGGAGACAGGGTCACATGCAGTTGCCAGGCAAGGAAAGTGGAGTTGGTTTCAAAGGTCTTTGCTGGAAAACAGAGTGGAGACTGGATGACAGTCAGTTGCGAAGAGATAAAAGCAGGGATGTTGTCAAGGCAGTTGTCAGGAAAACAGTGAGACCGAGGTCACAGGTCGTTTCTAAGTGAATATTGTAGGAATTGTGTCCCAGGACATTGCTTGTGGAACAGAGAGGGGATGGCTTCCAGACCGTTGCTCGGGAAAACGACGAGGGGATGTGTTGACAGGTTATTGCTCTCGGAACACAGCTGGAATGCGCTCACAAGCAGTTCTGAGGAGGTCACAGCAGAGATGGGGTCCCAGACAGTCGCTAGGGGAACAGAATGGTGTTGGATTCACAGGCCGTTACCCGGGGAACTATGTGGAATTGTATTCACAGGCTGTTCAGACGGTGACAGCGTGGGGATGGGGTCACGTTCCATTGCAAGCACAGCAGAGTGACAATGGATTTAAAGGCAGTTGTTCGGAATACAACATGAAAATGGGGTTCTCGGCCGCTGCCATGGAAACCAAGTGGGCATTGTGTCACAAGTCATTGTTGGAGAAACAGGGCAAGGATGTGGTTTGCGACAGATTTTAGGAGAACAAAGTGCGGCTGGGTTCACAGTTCATTGGTCGGATAACAATTGAGGGAATGGGCTGCCAAGGCATTGTGAGGTGAACACAGTGGGGATGAGGACACGAGCCATTGGGAGGTCAAGAGAGTGGGGAAATACTTACTGGCTGTTTCTATCGCGAAACAGCAGGGTTGGGGTGGCAGTCAATTGCTAATAAATCACAGCGAGGATGGGTTTATAGGCCGTTGCTTGTGGAAAAGAGTGTCAATGTATTTACAAACCGTTGCTACGAGAACACAATGTGAATTATTTCTCAGGCCGTTGCTAGGGCAAGAGTAGGGATGGGAATCACAGTCCGTTCCGAGGGGAACCGAGTGTGGAAGAGTTCACTGGCCGTTGCTATCGCAAAACAGTGTGTTTGGGGTCGCAGGCAGTTGCTCGGAAATCACGGTGTGGACGCATTCAAAAGCCGTTGCTTGGGGAAAAGATTGGAGATGCGTTTAAAGATCGTTGCTGGGAGAATACAGTGCGGGTGCGTTCACAGGCCGTTTCTCGGACAACAGTGTGGGAATGGAGTAAAAGAATGTTGCTAGGGGAACACAGTAGGACGCAGGCAGTTGCTTGAACAACAAAGTAGGAGTGGGTTCACAAGCGGTTTCCAGCGGAATCGAGTGGTGGTTGAGTCACAGGCTATTGTCAGGAAAACAGAGTGATGATTGAGTCAAAGATCGTTGTTTGGCGAACAGAGCGGAAATGAGTTCACAGGCTGATGCTAGGGATCAGATTGCAATGTGGTTGCACGCTATTGTCAGGGGAAGAGAGTGGGCATTAATTACATGTTGTTGCGAGCGGAACAGAGCAGGAATGCAGTTAGCGGTCGTTGCCAAGAGAATATTTTCTGAATGGGTTCACAGGACGTTGCTAGGGGAACCGAGTCAAAATGCGTTCACAGGATGTTACTGGGGGAGAAGAATGGGCATGGGGTCACAGGCCATTGATAGGGAAACAGAGTGAGATTGAGTCACAGGTCGTTGCTTGGGGAACAGAGCAGGGCTGCAGTGACAGGCCATTGCAGAGAGACCAGTCTGAGGATAGGTTCACAGGCTGTTCCCAGGAGAGCATTTCGGAGAATGGAGTCACAGGTCGTTGTTCAGACTACAGAGTGGGGTGGGTTCACAGGTAGCTGCTCATATGACAGTGTGTAGATGGTATCACAGGCTTTTTCTAAGGAAACAGAGTGGGGATAGATACACAGGTCGTCGACAGCAAAACAGAGCACGGATGGGGATGCATGCAGTTGCGAGGAGAAGAGCGAAGGGCCGGGTTCTTAAGTAACAGTCGGGGGGGATAGATTCACAGGCCATTGCGAGGGGATAAAAGTGAGCATGAGCTCACAGGCCATTGCCAGGGAAACAGAGCAGGGGTGTACATACAGGAAGTTGCAGAGAGAACAGATTGAGAAGGAGATTACAGGCCGTTGCTCGGGGAAACCCGTGAAAATTAGTTCATAGGATGTTGTTGGGGAGCAGAGTGGGGATGGGATCACAGGCCATTGCTCGGGAAACAGAGTAGGGAATTTAGTCACAGGTCGTTGCTAAGAAAGCAGAACAGGTATGCAGTAAGAGGGCGTTCCCCAAGAAAACAGTCTGAGGATGGGTTCGCTGGCTGTTCTGAGGAGAACAATCGGCGGAATGGTTTCACCGGATGTTGCGAGGACAACAGAATCGGGATGGGTTCACGGGCAGGTGCTGTACACATGGTGTGAATGGTGTCCCAGCATGTTTGTAAGGAAACTGATTGTGCATTGTGTCGCAGGTTGCTGAAAAGTTCAACAGAGTGGGGATGGGGTGACAGGCAATTGGGAGGATAACAGTTGGGTGTATGGATTCACAGGTCATTGCTTGGAAAACAGTTGGGGGGTGGGTTCGAATATCGTTGTTATTGGAACAGAGTCGAGATGGAGTCATAGGCCATTGCTTGGAAAACAGAGTGGGGATTCAGTTACAGGGGATAGGGGAACAGAGCAGGGAAGCGGTTACAAATCATTGCTGAGTGAACTGTCTGGGAAACGGTTCACAGGCCTTTGCAAGGACAAGAGAGTGGGAATGGGTTCACCGAAACTTGTTTATAGAACAGTGTGGGGATGGATTTCCCTGGTTGTTGCACGGGAAGCAGAGTGGTCATAGATAGCACAATGGAGCGGCATGGGGATACAGGCCATTCCAAGGAGAACAGAGTGGGTCAGGGTTCACAGGCTCAGCTCACAGTCGGGGGATGGGGCCACAGGTCGTTTCGAAATAAACAGAGTGTGGATGGGATCACAGACAGATGCTGGGATAACAGATTGGTTACGCATTCACAGGCTGTTGCTTGGGAAACAAAATGGAAATGGGTCATCAGGCAGTTACTCAAGGGACCGAGCAGGAAAATGTTCAAAGACCGTTTTCGGTCAGCAGAGTCGGGAACACGGTGACAGGCCGTTGTTGGGAGAACAGAGTGGCGATGGAAACACATAGTTTCCAGAGGATCTGAGAGGGATGGGTACACAGGCAGCTGCTTGTAGAATAGGGTAAGAATATGGTAACAGGCCATTGCGAGGAGAACAGAATTGGGATGAGTTCACATTCCATTGCTACTGGAACAGGTCATTGCAAGGACAATAGAACATAATGGCTTCACAGACCGTTGTTATGAGAATAGTGTGGGGATGGCTTCAAAGCCCCTAGTTCGCGCAACTGGGTAGGGATGCCATGACAGACTGTTGAGAGGAGAACAAAGTGTGTATAGGGTTACAGGCCTTTGCTGAGAGAAAAGGGAGGATGGGTTCACAGGACGTTGCTCGGGGAACTGAATGGATTAGAAGTCACAAGCATTCTGTCGGGGTACAAGTGTTCGAGACAAGTGTGGGGATGTGGTCATAGCACATTGCCAGGAAAATAGATTTGGGATGACTTCACAACCTATTGCTCGGGGAAAGGAGGAGCATATGTTTACAGTACGTTGCTAGGATAACACTTTGATGATGGGATCACAGTCATTTGCTCGGAGAAGAGAGTGGGAATGTATTCCCCGGCAGCTCTTGGTGAAACAGAAAGAGGATGGCGTCACAGGTCGTTGCTCAGAGAACAGAGCGGAGATGCAGTCATAGGCCGCTGCTCTGAAAACAGAGCGGGGATGGGATCACAGGTTGTTTTCAGAAGATTATTGTGGGGATGGGGGCACAGGCCGTTGCTAGAGAAGCTGAGTGGGGATGGGTTCACAGGTTGTTCCCAGGACGTGGGGATGGGATCACAGACCAAATCAACGTGAACAGAGTGGGATGTGTTGGCAGGCATTGCTTGGAATACACAGTTTTGATCGTCCTCATGCAGTTTCGAGGGAAACAGTGTGTGGATGACGTCACAGCTTATTGCAACTGGCAGAGAGCGGGGATGGGTTCACGATCTATTGCAAGGAGAAAAGTTTGAGATTGTATTCACAAGACATTGCTGGGAAAACAAAGTGAGATCGCTTTATGGGCTGTTTATGGGTAAACAGAGCAGGAATGGGTCCATAGGTGTTTGCTATGGGAATAATACGAGGATCAATTCACAGGCCGTTCCTCGGAGAACAGAATTGGAATGGTTACTTGGGCATGGTACTTCCGGAGAAAGAGAATGAGGATGGAGGTCAGACGCTGTTAATGCCGGACCAGTGGATGAGTTCGGACGCCATTGTTAGGGGAACAGACACGGTACAGGTTCATTTAGGAGGCAGAGGCTGTGACGGATGTGAGTTACAGGGAAACAGCTACTCTGAGACACGAAGAAAGCTGAGTAACTGTTCGAGGAGGGAAAAGAAAAACCGTCAGTGGCGAGATCCCCTGTGGAAATTCCTCTGAAAAACAAGTATACCGTTTTAAACAGTGTTGGAGTTGGGGGGAACCACTTACCAGTGGGATGCAGCGGGGTGCAAGTCTCCCGCACAGAGTCTGTCCCTGTTGCACAGAAGGGAATGAGGTAAAGTGAGAGTGTTTCCATTGGGAACTCAACAGTTAGAGGGTCAGATAGACGGTTTGTTGGGAACAAACAAGACTCACGTTTGGTGTGTTGCCTCCCAGGTGGCAGGGTCCATTATGTCTCAGATCGTGTCTTTGGGGCCTTGAAGGTAGAGGGTGATCAGCCCTTAGTCGTAGTCCACGTGGGTACCAACGACACAGGTAGAAAGAGGGATAGGAATGTAAGCAGGATTTCAGGGAGCTCGGGTGGAAGCTGAGGGTCAAAACAAACAGCGATTATTTCTGGATTGTTACCATTACCACGGGATAGCGAGATATGAGCTGAACATGTGGCTGCAGGGATGGTGAAGGAGGGAGGGTTTCAGGGGTTTGGATAATTGGGGCTCAATCTGTGGAAGGCCGGACCTCTCCAACAGGATGATCATCATTTGAACCAGATGGGAACTAATCTCTTGGGTAATAAATTTCCTGGTGCGATTCGGGTGGGTTTAAACTAGCTCAGCAGCGCGATGGGAAGCTGAGATGTAGTTCCAGTGTACAGGAGGATGAGAGTCGGGTGGGGATGGACAGGATTTCACGGTCACAGGGAAGTGGAGGCAGACAACAAGCTGGTTTGGAGTGTTTGTGCTTCAACGGCAGAAGTATCTGAAGTAAGGTAGTTGAGCTTGCAGCATGGATAGGTACCTGGGACTTCTATGTGCGGCAACTTCGGAGACATTGATAGAACTGGGTCATGAATGGATGTTCCAGGTTATGAGGCTTAAATTTTTCATTAAGAACAGACAAGTCTGTAAAACAGGGAGAATTGTGGCCTTCTTAGTAAAGGAAATTATAAAGGTGGCTGAAAGGACTTCTGACGAGGACTCGTCTACTGAGGGAGATTTTATATAGGCCTCGACAGTGTTTCAGGGAGGTGTAGGAGAGGATTGGCAAACTTATTCAGTTTAGGAATGAAAGGAAAGAGTGATCATTATGGGGACTTTAACTTCCCAACATTGACTTGAAATGCTTCAAATTTAGTATGTCGGGTGGATCATTTCTATCCCATATGTGCAGAAGGGTTTTTTGGCACTGTATGTCGGAGGGTCGACAAGAGGGGAGGCCATATTGGATTTGGTGCATTGTAATGAACCAGACCAGTTGTTTGATTTAGTGGTAGGTGAGTAATTTAAGACCAGTGAGCCTGAAGTGTGTTCGAAGTACATTTTTGTAAAGGATTATAAAAGACAGGATTTATAATTATCCATCAAGCAATAATTTGATTGCAGATGTTCAACATGGTTTCGTCAAGTGCAGGTCATATCTCACAAACCTCATTGAGTTTACTCAAAAGGTGACCAAGCATGTGGATCAGGGTAGGGCAGTTGATGTGCTGTACATGAACTTCAGCAAAGCTTTGATAAGGTTCCACATGGTACGCTGTTGAAGAGGCATGGGACTGAGGGTGATTTAGCAGTTTCGATTAGAAAGTGGCTTTTTGAAATGGTGGTTGTTGGAAAATATTCAGCCTGGATTCCGGATCCTCGTGGTGTGCCACAAGGATCCGTTTTGGGAACACTGCTGTTTGTGATTTTCATAAATGACTTAGACGCAGGCGTAGGTGGATGGCTTCATAGATTTACAGCTGACACGAAAGTCAGTGGAAAAGTGGACAGTATCGAAGAATGTTATAGGTTGCAGGAGGGCTTGGATAAACTTCAAAATTGGACTGTGTGTTGGCAAATGGAGTTCAATGCAACTAATAGTGAGGTGATTCACTTTGGGAAGAGTAACAGAAAGGCAGAATAGTGTGTCAAATGAACGGTTCTTAGTCGTATGGATGTGCAGACGGATCTTGGAGTCCATGTTCATAGATCCCTGAAAGTTGCCAACCAGTTTGCTGGTGCTGTTAAGAAGGCACACGGTGTGTTAGGTTTTGTTGATGGAGGGATTGAGTTCTGGAGTCGTATTGTCATGCTGCAACGATACAAAACGCCAGTGCGGCCACACTTGAAATATTATGTACAGTTCTACTCGCCACATTACAGGAAGGATGTGAAAGGTGCAGAGCTGAATTACAAGGATTTTTCCTGGTCTGGAGGGAATGTCTTATTTGGAAAGGCTGAGAGACTTGGGTCTGTTCTCAATGGAAATTAGAATGCGAAGTGTTTGTGAAAGAGACATACAAGATGATCAGACGATTGGATAGGGTAGACAGTGAATGTCTTCTTCCTACGATGATGAACTTCTGCTTGTACGAGGACACATAACTACAACTTGAGGGGAGATAGATTTAAGACGGATGTCAGAGACACGTTATTTACTCAGAGAGTGGTAAGGGCGTGGAATGCCCTCCCTGCCAATGTATTTAACTCAGACACATTAGGGAAATTTAAACAATCCTTGTATAAGCACATGGATAATAATGGGATCGTGTAGAGGGATGATCTTAGAGGAGTTCAAATTTCGGCATAAGATCGAGGGCTGAAGTGAGTGTTCTGCGTTTTATTGTTCTTTGTTCTATGGTCAAAGGGCATTGCTACGAGAATAGAGTGAGCATGGTTTGAGAGGTTGTTGGTATGAGTATGAGGTGGGGAAGAGGTCCCATGTTGATATGTAGGAAGCAAACTTTGTATGACTGATTATTACGCAGAAAGGGAACGTTTTCGAGATTGGATTCTTTTTGTGTGGCTAGGGAGGTATTTGTAGGCTCCCAGAGAAGATACGCATCATTAACATGGACGAAGTGCCTGGAGATTGGAGGATGGTTAATGTTGAACCATCATTTAAGAAAGGCTCCAGGAATATGCCAGGAATTACACAATAGTGAGCCGAAAGGTGGACAAGTTATCGGAGGACAGTCTGAGAGGTGCTGAATGCAATCTGAGATATGGAGGGTTTTCAGAGGTAGAACGGTTACTATGGTCGGTCTGTTTGGTAAGACTGAACCACATTGCAGATCAAGAGATTTTTATCGAGGCGTTTGGTGGTCATGGAACAGAGGGATGGTATACGCCAGTGGACAGCAACAGGGACAGGGCAAGTTTTTGGAACTGACAGAGCTTGGACAGAGAGGGTTGTGGGGACAGTAGGAAATAACAGACATTGATAGAGTACTAGGTGCTGAAGAATGCTGCAGGAATCGTGTGTAGTGGAAATGGTAGCAGGTTACAGAGATAGGATTGTCAGGACTGGGGAAGATTGGAGACACAGTTGAGGTTGTAGAGATAGCGAAGGTTGAAACGATGCAAGAAGTCTTCAGAGACAGGGATAGTGTGTTGCCTCTAGACTAAACAGAGATGGAGAGGCGTATTCGATGGGAAATAGGTTACATTGATAGAGTTCAATGCAAAGACTAGAAGAGGTAACACCAATAGGAACGATTGTGGAAGTTAGTGCACTTAAAAACACAGACATAAAAATAAATATGTATAGCGTGGAAGAGAATAAAACACAAAGTACAGGAAGACCCCAGGCTTCATGCTCACCCTATCGTGAGAGAGCTGCTTCACCTCTGGTCGACGGAGCTTCACTAAGACTCCACGTGACGACATTCGATCATCAGCCCAGGTCTGTGCTGCCTTAAACTTGTACTCTGTCCTCTGTTCACTGTGGCTTTTATTGAAGGCTGCAGATCTCACTCTCCATTCCCTGTCTGGATGGTCGATTATCCTCAATGAGGTGATGGAAAAGCTATGAGTGGAGAATTCTGCTGAGTCAGTAAGTACTCAAGCAGCTACCGGAGACAGAGAAAGTAATTAGACACTCACAGTGAGAACGCTTCATACTGAAGAATACAGAGGCCCACTGAGATCTGGAACATCCTACTCTCCATCACTAACTTGTGATACCTCATCTCCCTCCTCTCCTCTCTCAAGTAAAGAATTTTGCTGAACCAGGAACTTTCAGAGTCAGAGCAAGATTAAGAGATTCAGGCAGTACAAATATGCAAACCCATCTAATCAGTCATAACACGAGCTGTGATTCATGTATAAATCACAGGATGATTCCAGGCTCAGACACACAGTCGTGTGAGGAGAAGTGATTCCAGTTTATGGGGCACTGGCAGCAGTACTCAGGGTACAGCGATCTGTTCCACTTGCATGGGATCCACGGCATCCACGGGTGCTGGGACCAGTCACCCAGTCAATTATATAATCAGGGTATTGGACAGCGACTCCAACTAAAACAGGGGCAGGCTACAATTGACTGGAGATTTGGCAGCCCAATGGGGCATCATAATAATTCAATGGTTAGCTCGGCTGCCTCACAACGCCACGGATATGGGTTCGATGCCAGCCTTTTCAATTGTTACGCTCTCTTAATGTCAGCAGTGGTTTCTGCCGGGTTTTCAGGTATCCTACAACGGTCCAAGGATGTGCAGATTATGTGGCTTTACTGTACTAAGTAACCCCGCAGTGTCCAGAGATGTATTGTTTAGGTGGTTGGCTTACAGGGATTGGATGGGTGGGTGAGCGGGCAGTGCGTTCTGGATAATTATATAGTTTATTAAACGATATTAAAATATTTTCTTTTTAAGTGTACAAAACATTTGCAACAAAATTAACGAATAACACAGAGAACAAAATGATTGATGTCAGCATCAGCGAGACAGGGTAACAGGGTGATCAATGATGGATAACAGTAACCCAAATTAAACAACCTTGCCGACAGACAGACACAATCATTAAGCGAGAAGCATAACTGGGCTTTATAGAGAGGCAGACACGCTTGGGAAGAAAAGATATGACCACCAAAATCTTGGCGTGGCATCAGACTTATTGGAAGATACAATGAGCAGAGACCAGTGACCAAGCCTCCTAACAGCGTTTCCATGTGAGGGCAGTAATCTGGAAGGATAAACGGGAAATTCTGAAGGACGTCAGCAGGTATGATACTATCTGTGGCCTGATACTTGTTGCGATCTTCACGTTCATCCATACTAGGGGAATCACATGAGCAACAGTGCATTTGCGGAAATAAGTTTTGGGGTAGGAAACCCCAACTCCCGACTGGCGTTTTCCCCATGAAATCCAATGCAGTTTTTTGCTCTCCTAAGATTACAGACATGTCAGAGACATTGTTGCACATGCAGTGGTCACTGCTTCCATATGGTATAGGGGTTAGAATGATGTGGCACACTGATAAACAACAGGTACACATGCACCTGACTGAGGACAATTGCACAGTACCACCGACAGCCTCATTGTGCGCCTGTACCAACTGTCGTCAAAAGGTGTTGGCAGGGCATGGAAAACGGGCTGTGGGGATGCTGGTGGCAGGGCAATGCACGTTCACAGAGGAAGGGAGCAGTTCTGATAGGCAGTCTGATTTGGGATGTGAACTGGTTATCTTTTGCCTGGGCAGTAACTGCATGCCATGCAGCCATATTTTCCGAGTGACTGGTCCATCTTGCCCGACAAGAGAGTGAGGGTGGAGAGGTGAGTATGGTGGTCATCACCAAGGAGGAGATGCTAGAAGAGGCCTGAGACTGGAAAAGACCCCAGACCAGGTGGATGACAACGCAGAGTTCTAAGGGAGTTAGCTGAAGTGATACTGGTGGCATGAATGGAAGTCAAACAGGAATCAGTAGACTCAGGAAAGGTCTCAGAGGACTTGAAAACCACTTACATAACACTCTTGTTAAAAAAGAGGAGTAAAGCAAAAGACAGAAAATTGCAGGATGATTACACTTACCTCAGTCATGTGTAAGATCCTGCAATCCATTGTGAGGGATGAGATTTCTGAATATTGGAAATGCATTATAAAATAGGGCAACGTCAAGATGGTTTCATCAAGGTAAGGTCATGCTTGACCAATCTACTAGAGTTCTTCGAGGATGTAGGAGCAGAATCGGCCAAGGAAAGCACATGTATATTGAGCACCTGGAGTTCCAGAATGCCTTTAACAAGGTGTCACACAGGAGGCTAATGAGTAAGAGAAAGGCCGAAGGTATCAGACGTATAGAGAGAAGCTTGATTGTCTTACAGAGAGCAGAGAGTGAGCATAAAAGTGTCTTTCTCAGATTGACAGCTGGTGACAAGTGGTGTTCTGCAAGGCTTAGTATTGAGATCACAACTTTTCACTTTTTCATATAATCACTACAGTGTGGAAACAGGCTCTTCGGCCAATCAAGTCTACCCCAACACTCCAAAGAGCAACCCATGCAGCTCCATTCCCCTCCTCTATCACTCTACATTTTACCTCTGCTTAATGCACCTAACCTACACATCCCGTATGTCTATGGGCAATTTTAGCACAGTCTATTCATCTAACCTGTGCATCTTTGGATTGAAGGAGAAACCGGAGCACCCGGAGGAAACACACAATGATGCGAGCAAAATGTGCAATGTCCACACAGAAATTCGCTTGAGGCTGGAATGGACCCCAGGTCCCTGGGACTGCAGGGCACCAGAGCTAACCACAGAGTCACCATACCACTCTTATTATGCATTAACAATCGAAGTGAACGAACTAAGGGCATACTGGCTAATTTTACAGACGATACAAATATAGAGATAGGAACAGGTAACTTTGAGGAAGGTTGCAGGCTGCAGAAGGACTTGGACAAGTTAGGAGAGGTAAGTGGCAGTTGGAGTACAACGTGGGAAAGTGCGAGGTCATTCACGTTGGTCGGAAAAAAGAGGTATGCGTCAAGATTAGAGTGGTGCTGGAAAAACACAGTAGGCCAGGCAACAGCCGAGGAGCAAGATAATCGAAGTTTCGGGCAAAAACCTTTCATCAGGATGAAGGATGTTTACCTGAAACGTCGATTTTCCTGGTCGTCGGATGCTGCCGCACTGGCTGTGCTTTTCCAGCACCACTCTAATCTTGACTTTGATCCCAGCATCTGCAGTGCTAACTTTCGCCAGAATACAGGAATGAACTGTTTTGTAAGTGGGAAGAAAATTCAGAAATGTGAAATCAAAGGAGACTTGGGAGTTCTCAGCCAGAATTCCCTCAAGATAAACTTGTAGGCTGAGTCAGTAGTTAGGAAGGCAAATGCAATGTTGTCATTTATTTTTAGAGGACTTTAATATGAAAGCGGGGAGATATTCCCGAGGCTATACCAGGCTCTGGTCATACCAAATTGTTGAGTATTGTGAGCAGTTTTTGATCCCATATCTGAGGAGTGATGTACGGATGCAGAACCATATTCAGAGGAGATTCACAAGAATAATTCCAGGAATGAAAGCTTAAAATATGAGGAACATTTGAGGACTCTGAATCTATATTCGATTACTTTTAGAAGGATGGGGGTGTTTGAATTGAACAAAATATACAATGCAGAATGGCCTGGACAGAGTTGATGTTGATAAAATGTTTCCATTGGTAGGAGAGTCTAAGGCCTGAGTACACAGCCTTAAAGTGAAACGAAAACTTTTAGAACAGAGATAAGGAGACATTTCTTCAACTAGAGAGGGATGATCTATATAATTCAATGCCACAGAAGGTATGGAGTCCAGTTCTTGAGTACATTTAAGAAAAACCTCGAAAGGTTTTTGAGTATCCAGGGGATCAAGGCTAAAGTGGAGGAAGAGGGTATTTGGTGATTAGAAACTCGTCAGCCGTGATTTAATGCTGGAGCAGATCCATTGGGCTGAATGGTCTAATTTCTGCATCGTATCTATTCTGGCAGCTTTGGTTAGTATCCAATGGCTGCGAGTTCAAATGTCAGCGCGAGTAGCTGTCACATGATATGTGACTAGATTTAGGCGAGTGCTCTGCAAATATCGAAGCAGGTGTTGGTGGCGGGGAGGATTGTTGAACGTCATGTACATAAAAAAAAACATTCCCGGGACCCCCCATGTGAATATGTGCACAATCACTAGGACAACCCGATAAATACTGACACACACTCCGTTACCGCCCTGTAAACAATGACACACTCCCCTGGACACGGCACACGTACCAAACCACTCCCCAGGACACCCCTGTCAATAATGACACACTCCTCGGGACATGCCTGTAAATACTGCCCCACTCGTATGGACCCCCCTGAAAATAATTTCAAACTCCCTGTGATCTCCACTGTAAATACTGAGACACTCCCCAGAACCGCCTCCCCCACACTTTGTAAATATGGACAATCCCCGGGACCCTCGTGTAAATACCAACACATTCACCGAGACACCCCTGTAAATAATGACACATTCCCCAGAAGCCCCTCCCACTGTAAATAGTGACATTCCCCGGGACCATCATGTAAATATGACACAAACTGCAGGACAGTCCTTGAAATACAGAAACACTCCCAGTGACCTCCTTTAAATACTGACAGACTTCTTGGGATCCCTTGTTAATACTGACACACTCCCGGGGACCCCTTGTAAATACCAACACACTCCCTGGACCTCCTGTTGTGAATACTGTCACTCACTACTCGACACCCTGGAAATACAGACACACACCCCAGGACCACTCTGTAAATACCGACACACTCACTGGGACACTTCTGTAAATACGAAGACTCTCCCCAGCACCACCCTGTAAATTCAGACACACACCTCAGGACCCACCTGGAAAAACTGATACACTCCCCAGGACCAACTTTTTAATACCGACATACGCCCTGGACCCCACTGTAAATACTAACTCACTCCCAGGATAGAGCTGTAAATACCAACACACTGGCATGGATGCCCCTGAAAATACCTGCCAAATCCCGGGACCTCACTGTAAATACTGTTACATTCTCGGGAACACCCTCACCCCATCTTTGTAAATACAGACACACTCCATGGGACTGCCCTTGTAAATACCAACCTACCCCCTAGGACACCCACTGTAAACACTGACGCACTCCAGAGGACAATGGTGTAATTACTAATGTATTTGCATGGACCCCTCCCCGAAAATACTGACACACAACCCGGGACCTCACCTGGAAATACTGGCACATGCTCCAGAACTCCCACCCCACATTGTACAATCCCTGGGAACTCCGTGTAAGTACCAACACATTCCCCAGGACTGCCCTTGTAAATGCTGGCACATTCCCTGGGACACACCTGCAAATAAGGGCAACTCCACAGAACTAGCCAGTAAATGCTGACACATTCCACAGGACCCCCCACTATAATTTTTCCCACTCCCCAGGACCATCGTGCAAATAAAGGCACATTGCCTGTGTAGCCCGGGAAATATTGACACACACTCCCCGGCTCTTCCCTGTAAATACTAACACATAGCCCAAATACCGACACACTCTCTGGGACCATCCCCGTGTAGATACCAACAAGCTTCCGGGAATCCCACTGTAAATGTTGACACATTTGCCGGGACCCCCTGAAAATACCAATGCACTGATCGCGATGCCTCTGCAAATGCCGTGTAAATACTGGACCTCATCCTTTACATACTGACGCATTCCCCAGTATCCCCCTGTAAATGCCAACACTTCCCGATGGATTCCTTGTAAATGCCGACACAATCTGTGAGACACCCCTGGAAATAAAGCAAGACTCCCAGTGTAAATACTGACACACGCCCCAGAAACCCTCCTGTAAAGACTGAAACATTCCCCTGGACTCCGCCTGTAATTACTGACGGGCACACTCCCCAGTACCATCTACCAAATAATGACACACTCCCGGGACCACCCTCTGTAGATACCAACACCCTACTCCCCATGACCATGCCATAAATAATGATGCACGACCTGGGACACTCTGTAAGTACAGAATCAGTTCATGAGGCAACCATGGAAATACCGATCCACTCCCGGGGTCAACCCTGTTAATACTGACACAGTCCCCATTACCACCCAGCAATAGCGACATGACCCGGACCCCCGGTAAATATCGACACACTCACAAGAAACCCTCAGTGAATGCCAACTCACTACCGCCCGTGACCACCAACTGTAAATACGGATACACTCCCCAGTACCATCCCCCAAATAATGACACAATCACTGGGACCACCCACTGTCAATGCCACCACACTCCCCACAACCCGTCTGTAAATATTGACAAATTCGCCAGGACCCCCTGTAAATACCGATGCACTTCACGGGAACCCTCTGCAAATACTGAGGCATTCCCTGGGACACCCCTGTAAATACTGACGCACTCCCCTGGCCACCATCTAAATAATTACTCTCCCCATGTCGGCCTATTAACATTGTCACACTCCCCGTGACTCTGCTGTGAATACTGATACAGTCCCCAGAAGCCCCCCAACCCCCCCCCCCCACGTAAATAACAACACTCTCCTCAGGACCCCTCTGGAAATGCCGACATATGCCCCGGGACTCCCGTGTAAATACAACCATACTCACTGGAGCAGCCCTGTACACACTGACACATTCCCTGAAACCGCCTTATAAATACCGACACACTCACTGGAGCACCCCAAGAAATGCTGATCCATTCCCTAGGACCACACCACCCTGTCCCCCGCAAATACCGACATACTTTCTGCTACCCTTTCTAACTACTGAACCAAACCCCAGGACAGGCCTCTAAGTACAGACACATTCCCCAGGATATCGTGTGAATACTGACAGAGTCTCTTGGCCCCCACTGTAAATTCTGACACACTCCCTGGAATTGCCCCTGTAAATACCAACACACACACTTTAATAGAACTGTAATTACCAACACACGCCACCGGACTCACCAAATAAATACCTACGCACACCCCTGCATCCACTAAATGCAAACCGACACATTCCCCTGGACCCAACAAATAAATGCCGACACACTTCCCTGGATAAACCAAATAAATACCGTCACACTCCTGAATTCACTATATAATCACTCAAACACTTCCCTGGACCCAACAAATTAATACTGACATACTCCCCTGGATCCACCAAATAAATACTCATATACTCCATTGGACCACCAAATAAATACAGACAAACGCCTCTGGATCCACCAAGTAAATACTGACACGCTCCACTGAACCCACTCATGTAAATATTGACAGTATCCCCGTGACAGTTCTGAATACTGACACTTTCCTCGGGATGCCCCTGTGAATGCCAGCAATACTCCCAGGATACCCCCAACCTCCCAATATGTACTGACTGACACCCAGGGACGGTCCTATAAGTAAGGACACGCGTCCTGGAAAACCACTTGTAAATACCGAACCAGAGCCTGGGACAAACCCTTTAAATACTGACACACTCTGTATGACCCCCCCCCCCCCCAACTAATGACACACACCCCGGGAACACCCTGTCAGAACTGACACACTCCCAGGAGCACACTTGTAAAAACTTATCTCCACTCTGGGAACCCCTTGTAACTACTGACACACGTTCCAGAAAACCCTGTAGATACTGATACACACCCTAGCAACCTCCTGTATGTACTGACACACTCCACGGGACACCCATGTAAATATCGATACACTCCTCAGTACAACACATAAATACCCATAGAATCCGCGGGACTGTCCTGTAATTTCAGACAAACTCCCCGGGATCCTTTTGTGAATACAGACACGCTCCTTGGGATGTTCGTGTAAATACCAATACTCTCCTTGGTCCTCCACTGTAAAAAATGTCGCATTTCCCAGGATCACCCTGTAAATACCTACACACTCCCCGAGACACCCTTATGAATACTGGCACAATCCCCAGGACTCCTTGTAAATAGCAACCCAAACATGCCCTCTAAATATGGACACACTGCGCAGGGCACTCCCCTGAACACTGACACATTCCCGTGGATCCCGCCGTAAATACTGACACGCTCCCCGGGATCCCCCACGGTGAATACAGATACTTTCCACGGGTCGCCCCGTAAATACTGCACACTCCCCTGTACCCACCACCACACATACCGAAACACGACCCGGGACCCTTCATTGTAAATACTGACACTCTCCCCGAAGACCCACTGTGAACGCCGACACACTCCTTAATAGCCCTTAACAGTTCGTTAAAGCTGATGATATTTGAGGCAATGTAAATAAGAGCTCGTTGAAGAAGTTCTGCGGTTCCTGCTCAGAAGTTGAAGTCGTGAGTGCGTTTAACTTACGAACGTGCAGACATAGGATCCCAGTTGTGTGTATTGCCAAAGTCTGAGGATACAGGGTAGGACACTGAGGACTGATATGAGGAAACATTCATTCATTGAAAAGGTAGTGAAGCTGTGGAATTCAGTCCCACCGAAGGCTGTGAAGCAAAGTCACTTACAATATTCAAGAAAGAGGTGGATATTTTGTTAGATTTTGAGGGCATAAAGGAGTGTGGAGAGAAAGCAGGATTTGTGTTCTGTGATGAGAATCGAGAACATAGAAATTAGAACAGGACAGCACACTTCGTCCCACGCTGTTGTGCCGACCTTTTGTCCTACTCCAAGATCAAACTAACTTACTTACCCTATATCTTACTATCATCCATGTGCCTATCCAAGAGTCACTTAAAGGTGCCGAATATATCTTCTGTTCTACCACTGCTGGCAGTGCATCCGAAGTACCCACCCCTCTCAGTGTAAAGAACGTACCTCTGACATCTCCCTGAAACAGTCCTCGAATCAACTTAAAACGCTGATCCCTTGTGACAGTCATTTCCGCCCTGGGAAAAAGTCTCTGCCGCTATCGATGCCTATAATCATCTTGTGCACCTCTATCCAATCACCTTTCAGTCTTCTTCAATCCAATGAGAAAAGCCTTCACTCTCTCAACCTTTTTTCATAAGACATGCGCTCCAGTCCAGGCAGCATACTGGTAAGTCTCCTCTGTCTAAAGCTTCCACACGCTTCCTACAATGAGGCAACCAGAACTATTCATAATATTCCAAATTTACTCGAACCAGGATTCTGTAGCGCTGCAGCAAAACCTCGCAGCTCTTAAACTAAATTCCCCTGCTAATGAAAGTCAGCACACTGTACGCCTTCTGAAAAGCCCTATCAACTTAGCTGGCAACTTTGAGGGATCTATCGACACGGAAAACTAGATCCCCCTGATTCTCCGCACTGCTAAGAATCCTGCTTTTACACTGTATTCTGCAATCAAATTCGACCTTCCAAAGTGAACCAATTCACACTTTACCAGCATTAACTGTATCTGCCACTTCTCAGCACAGTTCTGCATCCTGTCAATATCTCATTATGACCTCCAACAATCTTCCAAGCTTTCCATTACTCCATCCAGCATTGAGTCGTCAGCAAACTTACTAACACAACCTTCCACTTCCTCATCCAATCATTTATAAAAGATCACATAGAGTAGAGGTCCCAGAACAGTTCCCTGCAGAACACCATTTGACACCATAATTCAGGCTGAACACTTTCTAACTACTTTCACCCTCTGCCTTCTGTTCCAGCCAGTTCTGTATCCAGACTGAAAGAGTTCGCTGTATCCCATGCCTCCTTATTTTCTGAGTGAGCCTACCGTGGGGAATCTTGTTAAATGCCTTGCTATCATTCATGTACACTCCATCCACTGCTCTCCCTACATCAATGTGCTTTTTCACATCCACAACAAAATCAATAAAGCTTGTGAGGCTAAACCTGTCCCTCACAAAGCCATGCTGACAATCTGTAATAAAGTTATGCTTTTCCAAATAATCATAAATCCAGTTATCAGAATTCTCTTTAACAATTTGCTGACCACTGATATAAGACTGGTCTCTAACTCCCAGGATTATCGCTACCCTCTTTCTTGAGCAAGGGAATACATTTGCCACTGTTGAATCACCTGGTATGATTCCTGTAGACAGTGAGGATGCAATGATCATCGTCATGGTGCTCTTGAATGACAGAGAAGTCTCAAGGGCTAAATGGTTTATTTCTGCTACTAGTTTTATGTTTCAATGAATATTGTGTTGAGTATTGTACAAAAAGCTGTTTTGTTACTTTTAAATTTATAACCGAGTTTGTGGGATTTATGGCATCATACGTACACTAGGATGCTAAAAATAAACGTTTGAATTTGTATTATAAGTAAATGGTTTAGTTTATTCTGTTTTATATTAAACTCTTCTCCTAATTTACAGCACTGCATATTTCTGTTTCAGTGAGAGACCACACTGGTAAAATCAACAAAAGAAAACATCAGGTTTCTGTCTGGCTTGTCCAACAATGACATCAACTGGGATCATAACAGCTGGAGGATCAATAGGGCCTCTTTACGGGATGTTTGACTTCATTAGATTTAAAATGGATGCTCAAAGTTTGTGAGAAGATTTGTACCTCGGGTGATCATTCTTGTGGTTCTGTTCGTCAAGCTGGGATTTTTTGTTGCAGACGTTTCGTCCCCTGTCTAGGTGACATCCTCAGTGCTTGGGAGACTCTATAAATGACTTAGGAAACATCACAGAAGCGCTTCACAGGAGGCTCCCAAGCACTGAGGATGTCACCTAGACAGGGGACGAAACGTCTGCAACACAAAGTCCCAGCTTGGCGAACAGAACCACAACAAAAATGGATCGGTGTCGTTCTTGTTAAAGTAACAGCTACAGAATGGTTCCAAAATCTTGAAGCAGCTGTATCATGGGGAAGGTTATTGCACAAGACTTAACAATGACATTAGAAGTCGCTAATTGTCTTCTGGAAGTGGAAGACAGAAGAGTGGCTGATCTGAAATCTTTGATGAAAACTAAACTGAGACAGTTAGCAGATAAATTGAAGGTAGAAGACTGAATAGAATCTTGTGGGGATGAGATACTTCACGAAAACAGTGCACTATGTAGAATTAGAGGGAAGGAAACTCAGAAGCAGGATGGCACAGTTGTAATTGGCTGATATACGGCTATAAATTATTTTAAAAAGCACTTGGAGAAAGAGAGATAAAACTAAGGTATGAAAGAATGGAAAATGAAAAACAGAACATAATGGAGTGAGAAGACAAAGAAAGACAGCGAATAATGGTGGGTGGGGGTAGAAAAGCAGAGAAATGCAAAAGGAGATGGATTTAAAAATAAACTGAACTCCAGAGATAAGGAAATTGGAGAACATGAGTTGAGCAGAGGACAACTTGGAATAGAGAAAGAAGACATGGGTACTAGTATAAAGAATGATTCAGATTCCATTGAAGGAACTGATTTATTCGCGAATCTATGTTGCATGCAGACGTTTAAGGTAATGGAGTCAAACATATGTATTATGATTTAACAAGGTGGCTGGACAGACAAAATGGCATCAGTAGTTTTGGTCAGTCAATTTATGGAAACAAGGCGAGAATGTAATTGAAAGTAGGATCACAGAATAATTCAAAAAGCAGTATTTTAACTTTAGAAATTTATGTAGATAAGCGTCAAATATTCATCACCAGTAAAGCAGCAAATCTGGCAGATACTTAAGATGTCTTACATCGACATTTACATATGGAGAAATGAATATTTGGAAATATTTCAAATCACCGGATGTTAAGTTACGAAAGATATTCTTTTCTCTTTCTTTCTCAGTCTGTTCTTGAAGGAACCAAAGGGAATGTTCTGTTTCCTCAGCATGAGGAAGCGTGCAACTGGCTCATTCGAACACACAATCAGCATATCATCACACCCGGAGTGAATGTACAGAATCGAGATGACAGTAACACACAAGAAAAGTGAGAATTCAAACAGTGTGAAAAAAAACAGCTTCCATACACAAGAACAAAGTAAGGTCTCATGCCTGAGAAGGAGGTTTATGCATTGACAGAGTAAAATATACAAATAACCTGAAGTTGAAGCTCAGAATGCCATTTTAATGATGTCACATTGACATCACAGAGTGTCTGGCCTGAAGCTGGCCTAACGTAGTGTTAAGTATTACAGATTATAGTGAATTGGAAATGAAAATAAACGATGGAGCAACAGGATAAAAGGAAGGCAACCATGTGGTGGATTCATACCAAAGGATAATACATAATGAAAAACAATATGGATATTCAATTTAAATAAAACAAGGAAGCATGAGTGCTGGAAATCAGAACGTAAAACCAAATTGTTGAAGAAACTCAGCAGATCTGAGAAGAGCAACATTATCTCTGCTTTCTCTCCAGAGATGCTGCCAAACCTGTCCATTTTTTCCAGGGGGTTTTGTTGTTACGTTGGAACGTCTATTACCATAATTAGTGGTATCATGTATTCGTTCAGAAATTGGGGAATTAGCAACTAAACACAAGCATTTTAATGGGAATCCTACATTTGTTTTGCTGGACCAGAACAATAGATCCAGGAAACATAAGAAGATAACTAGGGGAAAGTACGATCACTCAAGGATAAACGAAGGAAGCTGTGCTTGGAGGCAGAGAGGATATTGGTGAGATTCAAAATGAGTACTTTGCATTGATACTCACGCAGGAGAATTATATGAAGGATAACGTGATTTGTGTGGAGCACGCAAAAATGTAACGCATTTTTAGATCAAGAAAGATGTGACGGTGGATCTCATGTGGAACATTAAAGTGGATTATTCCTTAGGTCCCGATAATATCTAATGCAAGTTAATGAGTGAGGTAAGAAAGCTGACTGATGGGGCCATGTCGAAGATCTTTATATCCCTGCTAACCAAGGGAGAGGTTCCAGAGGATTGGCCAGTACCTAATGTTGTTTCTCGGTTCAAGAAGTGAAACGGGGGCAATCCAGGAAACTATAGACTGGTACGTCTCGCTTTGGTATTTGGGAAGCTATTGGACAGTTGGTTTTTAGGGATAAGAATAGCACAAAATGAAAAACACATGGCATAATTTGGAATAGTTAGTGTGGCTTTGTGCAGGGCACGTCGAGGAGATGACAGAAAGTTTAAGTAAGTCTTTCGACAAGGTCCCTTGTGGTAGGCTTAGCCAGAAGATTCAGATGCATTGAATCCACAGTGACTTGTTTGCGTGGATTCATAATTTGTTTGCGCATAGAAGCCAAAGGGTAGTGTTGGAAAGGGTTTTTTCAGGTTGAAGGTCTGTGATAAGTGGTGTTCTGCAGTTTGTTATATAGATTTGCGACCGAGATGTAAACGTGCATGGGTGTCTGGTAAGTTTGTAGATTATACAAAGATTGGTGGATCTGTGGACATTGCAGAAGAATACCAAAGGTTAAACCGGGATATTGTTGCAGATATGGTCAGAGAAATGGCAGATGTAGTTTAATCCGTGTAAGTGTTAGGTCCTGCACTTCGAGAGATCAAGTTTTAAGGAAAAGTATACGGTTAATGGCAGGACTCTGAAGAGTATTGATGCACACAAGTATCTTATGGTTCAAGTCTATAGCTCTATGAAAGTGGCCCCGCAAGGCGTGCTGAAGAAAGCGTACGGCATGCTTGCCTTTTTAGGTCAGGGAATTGAGTTGCCCCTGAGAAGACTTTATAAGTAACACATAGAGTATTGCATTCAATTCTGGTCACCACATAACAGCAAGGATTTGGAGGCCTTTGGAGAGGGTGCAGAAGAGGTTTACCAGGGTACTGCCTGGGCTAGAGAGTATGAGCGACAAGACGAAGCTGGAAAACTCAGTTTGTTTACTCGTGAGTGGCAGAAGCTGAAGTGAGACTTGATAGAATTGTCTAAGATGATGAGACGCATAGATGGGGTTTTCAGTCAGAATAGTCCTTCCAGAGTTGAAATGTCTAATATGAAGGAGGAGTAAAGTTCAAAGTGAACGTGAGGAGCAATTTATATAACACAGAAACTTCTGTTAGTCTGTGACGCACTGCCAGGGGCGGGGTGGATGCAGATACGATAAGGGAGTTTAAGAGGCTTTTAGATAAGCACGTGACGGCGCGAACAACGTAGGCATATGGATTAAAGGTAGACATAGAGAATAATTTAATTTGGCATCATGGTTGGCTCAATATCATGTGTCAAAAGTCCTTTTTTGTGCTGTACTGTTCTACCGTTAAATGTAAAAGACCAGCATTGATCCATCATAACAAAATACAACTCTGCTCATTTGTTTAAATTAAACTCCATCGGCCACTCTACGACCCATTGACCCATCTGATCAAGGTACTCTGAAAGAAACTTCTTGATGGTCCACTATTCTATCAATTTTTGTGTTATCATCAAACTTACAAACTATGCATCCTGTTTCAGCATCCAAATGATTTTTTAAGTGACAAAAACAGTAGACCCAGTGCAAATCGTTGTGGCACTCTGCTAGTCATAGACATCCAGTCCAAAAAGTAACCCTCTACCACCGTGTTCTATCTCCTAACTTCAGGTCAGTTTGTATCCAAATGACTTGCTCTACCTGGATTCCATGCGTTCTAGTGTAAATCATTATACTAAGCTATAATGGGAGACAAGGGAGGAGACTTCTGGGGCTCTGGCAGGGCTCGCTAATGCTTCATTGAACAGAGTTGAAGTGCCAGATGGGTGGATGGTAATTAATGTGATTCCTTTGTTCAGGAAGGGCATCACGGATAAGGCATCCATTTACAGACCAGTTAGTCTGATGTCAGTATCAATGTCCTACAGCATGGAGACAGGCCCTTTGGCATAAACTGGTCCATGCCGATCAAAAGGTCCATCCAGCCTAATACCATTTCCATGCAATTATTCCGTATCCTTCTCATCCTTCCATCTCCTGGATGTGCTCATATGCGTTTTAAATCATGCTAATGTTGTGATAGAGAAATTATTGCAAAAACTCTGGACGATAGAATTATTCAACATGGAAAGGCAAGGATTGATAAGAGAGAGTCAGCATGGATTTATTAGTGTGACATCCTGTCTGAAAACCTGAATTGATATTTTAGAAAATGTGACAACATACATTGATAAGGATTCTGCATGGTTTACGTGCACTTCAATGAGGTGCTTCACAAGGTCCCACCTGGAAGGATGGTCCAAACGTAGGCACATGTGAGATCCAAGCCAAGGTGGGAAACTGAACCCAAAACTGGCTTACAAATGGAAATCAAAGCGTTATGGCGGTGATTTTCTTTTCGTCATTGTAAGTCTGTGACCAGTGGTGTATCATGGAGATTGGTGCTGGACTCTTGTTGTTTGTGTATATACAATGACTTGGAAGCGAATGCAAAAGGTACAGTTAGTGAGATTGGTGTTGTGATTGTGACAGGGATAGTCTCAGGGTGCAGCCTGACAATGATCAGCTGGTAAATTCAGCAGAGAAACGGCAGATGGACTTTAATCCCAAAAGATATGGAGAGATGCATTTTCGGTCGTCTGAAAAGAGAAGGACATGTATGACATATGGCCACTATTAAGAAATAACGATATCATAGTACAGACGTCCATAGATCCCTGACTGGAACAGCACAGGGAGAAAGATTGTTAAAATAGTAATACTATTTGGACAGGAGAACGCAGGTGGAAGGGATCTTGTTCCTAATTTATAAACCATTGGTTAGGTCACTGCGAGTCGTTCCGATTGTCACACTACTGGAAGGATGTGATTGTAAGTGGGATGGTGCAGAGGAGATTAACCAGTATGTTGCCTTGGATGAATAGTCTCAATTATGAGTAGAGACCGGACAGGATGTATTTATTTTCCTTGGATCTGAGGAGAATAGGTTGGGTGGGAGTTTGGGGGCGAATCTATTTGAAATATATAGCAGTGTGAGAGGCATAGACAAGGTTGGTCATGAGAATCTCCTCTCCATGATAGTCGCATCTAAGACCACAGTGCAAAGTGGAAGGGATTATTGATTGACAGAAGTTCTGAGAGACTTGTTCAAAATAAAAACACACAAAGGGTGCTAGATATAGGCTAGAAGATGCCTGAGAGAGTGGTGCATGTAGGTATTCTCACAACATTCAATAAGAATCAGGATTCGATCTGCAAATGCCAGTGTCAAGTAGGCTGTAAACAAAATGCAGGTCAATAGGATTAGTTACTCTTGTGTTTGTTGGTCAGCGTAGATACTGTGGGGCAGAATGGCCTGTTTCTGTGCTGTATGTCCCGATGAAACCAAACTGATTAGCTAATGTCCTTTCGGGGAGGGATCTCGTCAGCGGGTCTGGGGCTGCACAAGGCTCTGTTTTCTCTGAGAGCACAAAGTGAAAGGTAGAAGAAACAGGAATGAAAATGAGCTTAAATAGTTGATACTCTACGAGACCGGTGTCTGAATCTCCCCACCCCTCACTGTCACAAAAACCCAACCTTCAAAATCTAAAAGGACAACATCATGAGGTGTATGTGACAGCCATCATCTCCCAGTCGCACACTGTGCTGAATTGTTTGAAATCCAGTAATTGGTGAGCAGAAATTTTCTCCAATTAAATACTGAGAAGATTGAATCCATTGTCAACAACCCCGTTGCACACTGCACTCTCTCAGCACTGATTGCTTCCCTCTCCCTGGTAACTGTCTGAAGCTGAACCACACTGCTCACTACCATGGGAATAATTTCAATGTGTTTAATAGTCATAAGTGTTTCCAACCACATATCCCCATCATCATCAAGACTGTCTCCGATTCCCAGGTTAGTAACATTTCCGGGCTTTACCCTAGTCCCAACCATCTGCAGCTGAAAATCATTCATTCCTGTGGCAATTCGAGACTTAACTATTCTCACACACTCTCGGATAACCTTTCACTTTCAACCTCCTTGGAAATTTGAAGTTATCCAAGACACTGCTGCCAGAGGGCTTCTTCCCACCTATGCGTGTTCACCCTGCCTTCTTCCTGTGCTAACAGTTCTACACAATCCCTCGGAGACAAAGCACTAGGATACTGAAATTATATCTTCATTCAGAACTTTTACATGCCGCTTCCGACTCTTGATAATCTCCTCCAGCCTCACAACCCTCTGATATACAGTATATCCTAAATTTCGAACACCTGAGCATTCCTAATCTTAAATGTCTAACCTCTGTCAACTTGCCTTTACTTTTCAAGGTCATTTGCTCTTGAATTCCCTGCTTAAATCTTCCTGATTATTCAACGCCACTTTCTTTCTGTTAATTTGGACAAATATCACTGGTACTTCAGTATCGTTTGCTGACTAATTAACCAGTAGCTGGATCATCTTCACAATACAGACTACAGTAGTTTAGGGAAGTCAAACATCGCTTTTACCACAGGTTACATGGCATTGGCAATATTTACTAATATCTTTGGGGGGATTTACAGCTTTAATGTTTCAGAATATACTGAATGAATTACGGAGAGTAAACATGGTTCTAATGGATTTAATACAAGCTCAGAAGCAGAGGGGAGAAGAACTGTAGTGCTGAAAGGACACTATTTCACTGAGAAATATACTCTGGCAAGATAAATCCATAGCATATGGTCAGGGGGAGACCCGATCTCAATCTTCAGTGGGTGCAGAAAATAATGATCAGGCTTTTGCTGGGACAGGAGGGTTTGTGCTCCTGGGAGAGTTTGAAAGATCTGGACCTATTTTCCATCAAGGGTCAGAGACTGACGGTTACGTTATAGAGTTTTGTAAAATTATGAGGGACAAGGATAAGGCGAATAGCCAAGAGCATTTTCCAGAGTGGCGAGTCTAAAACTGGAAAGCATGGATTTAAGGTAAGAAGGAGGAGCTGAGGAACAATATTTTGACTAAGAGTTTATTGCATATATGCAACAAGCTGCCAGAGGAAGTAGTGGAGGCAGATACAATTACAACATGACTATCTTAAAAGGAAGGATTACAAGGAATGTGGGTCGAATGCTGCAAATGGGAAGGGATCAGATGATAATACAACGTCATAAATCACGGAAACAGTCACTTTGTTGCGAAGAGTCCATGCGAACATAATTACAAACTAATCTAGTCCCACCTGCCTGTTGCTTGCCCATATTTCTCCAATAATTGCCTGCTTATGTACTTATCTAAATGTCTTTGAAACGTTCACCAGTTTCTGAGGACTTTTTTTCACACTTGGAAGAAGTGTAAATGAATTTCCTCTGAGGTCTTTTCTAAATCTCTCTCCTCCCACCTTAAATATGCGCTCCGTTATCGTGAAATCCCTCATCCTAGGGTAAAGACAACTACAATGATCTCTATCTACACATCGTGTTATGCTATAATCTTATACCACATCGTGAAATACCCCATTCTAAAGTAAAGACAACTACAATGAGCTCTATCTATACATCTTAATTTGTTATAATCTTATATCACGTCGTCTCTCAACCTCCTGCACTCCAGTGGAAACAGTACTAGCTCATCCAACCTTTTTTCCTAACTCAAACCTTCCATATTCAGCAATATCTTGGTTAAACTCTTCTGAACCCACTTCAGCTTGATCAGATCTTTCCTATAGCTGGGTGATCATAACTGGATCCAGAATTGGCCTCGAAAATGCCCTCGAAAATCTCAACATGACTTCCCAACTCAAAGACTGAGAAGTGAAGGTAAGTCTGCCAAATGCATTTTTAACCACGCTGTCTGTAGACGACACAAACTTCAAAGAATTATGTAAATATGCCCCTCGGTCCCTCTGTTGGACGACACTACCCAAGAACCCACCATTAATTGCATCTGCCTCGCCCTCGTTTATTGCACCAAAATGCAATAACTCACATTTGCCAGACCAGGTTGAAAACCATTTGCCATTTTTCAGCCAATTGATCCACTGAATCAAGAACACTTTCTAATCTTAGGATGTCTTCTTCACTGTCAACTGTGCCACCAATTTTTGTGACGTCTGCAAATCTACTAACCATTCCAATCATTTCTATAAAAGAGATGTTAAAAAAGAACGCAGAACTCATCCCTGTGGAAAACCACTTGTCATCGGCCTCCTCCCGAAAAGAAACCCTCCACCGTTACTTCCTGTCTCCTGCCATGAGGCCAATTATACATCCAATTGGCAATCTCACCCTGAATTCGATGTGACCTAACTTTAATAATTATTTTTCAATCCGTAACGTTGTCAATTTTTAGTAAAATTCAATTAAACAATTTCTACGGATCTGCTAATATGCATCTTCTGGGTAACTTCCTCCATAATAGTTCATACATCCTATCTTTTATAACCAGCTCCAAAAGTTTACCCACTACCGAAGTGCGACTCACAGGTCTATTGTTCCCCGGTGTATCCTCTACACCTTTATTTAAAAAAGGTCCAACATTAGCCACCTCCAGTCATCAGGTACGTTACTTGTCGTGATATATCATGCAAATAATTCTGCAAGGGTCATAATTTCCACCCTCACTTCCCATATTGTTCTGGTATGCCTGCAAAATTTATTTGCTGTAAATGTGTTGCTGGAAAAGCGCAGCAGGCCAGGCAGCATCCAAGGTGCAGGAGAATCGACGTTTTTGGGGCATGAGCCCTTCTTCATTCCTGAAGAAGGGGTCATGCCCGAAACGTTGATTCTCCTGCTCCTTGGATGCTGCCTGACCTGCTGCGCTTTTCCAGCAACAGATGTTCAGCTCTGATCTCCAGCATCTGCAGTCCTCACTTTCTCCTACAATATTTATTTCTCTACATTCTCCAGACTCGACCTCTTTCTCTGCAGTAACAATTGACACACAGTACTCATTAATTATGTCTTCCAACTCATGATGTTCCAAAGAAAGGGACCCGTCTTGATTTTTACGAGGCCCTATTCTCTGTCCAATTACCATTATTCTCTTCATGTATTTGTAGCATGTTCTTGCATCATTATTTACATTTTGAAACTCTCCTTCCGAAGCCAACAGGTGGAAAGAAATCAGAAACACACGAGTTACGGAAAAAAACATTACCATTGAGGATATCTCAAGGCGCGGTTGATGTCATCTTGTAATTGCTCCTGTACGATGCTATCACTTTCAGGAACTCAGAGCATCTGGATCTGTGCAATACAGAGATAAGCCAGAGCATTGGGTTGGTTCATTCAACAGATTAGTTCAGGACTAAGGAATATGTCAGGTTTGGAAGAAACTGAAGCTTGAGTGAGAAATGACAGAGCAGTAATAATTTCTGCTTGGTTTCAGTAATTCAGATATACACAAGATGTTCACATCACCTGATTGGAAATTGATCATGGGGTTAAAAAGTTAAGATTTCGGACAAGATTAGCAAGGAGGAGGTGATGGAGAAATTATATGCACTATATGATAATGATTGGTATTTAATCACTTCCGTTCAAAGGCCAAATACCTGATGAATGCACTGAATCTGATAGATTCCTACGGGATGTTTGGTTTGAGCCTCCAGTTTGTGAAACCTCTTCAAATATTCTGGAAAATAAGTTTAAAGAAGACAGTACCATGCAAGTTAAGAACTAAGGCAAATTATTCCCTTTGTTTTATTTTCTGTGTGAATGTAAGGCTTTCCAAGCCTGAATGAAAGAATGATCCGAAACCTATCATTATTAATCCAGGACAGAATGCACCAATATCAACTTGCAAATGTTAATGTTGTTTCTCTGTCCGTCCTGATTCCTAATAAAGGGCTTAAGCCCGAAACGTCGACTCTCTTGCCCCTCGGATGCTGCCAGAACGAGCTGCGCTTTTCCAGCATCACAATCCTCGATTGCGATCTCCAGCATCTGCTGATGTCACTTTCTCCAAGTTGATATTAACATTTGGCAAAGCATTTTTCAAGGATGCCGACCTTGAAGACATTTTCTTACTCGCTCTGCAAGGATATGATTGAGTCTTTCTCTGTCACTGAACCACCCAGGCTACCTCCTCTACTCTGAAGCTCTTCAACCACGTCCTGAAGCAGACTCGTCACCACAGCCTCTATTTCCTTCCTTACCAACTGCCTACAGAACCGACTGATCCCGCATTTAGACCAGACTCATTCGTGATGAAAGGCTAAAGCCCGAAATGTCGGCTCTCCTGCTCCTTAGATGCTGTTTTACTGGCTATGCTATTCCAGCATCACACTCTTCGTCTCTGTCCACCAAGGAGGCCAGGCCTACTGAGTTTCTCCAGCACCTTCTGTTTCACTTCCGAAAATCATAATGTCCCTTTGCTGCTTTCCCAGTGCAACCACATTCACCCCTTGTTGCACACTGCCCCTAAATGTGATCAACAAACCTTCCATTCGATGGTGAGGTCTCATCAAGTCGGTGAGTAACTGGTGTCGGTCTTCATGTGAATGACCAGAGCCAAAACTCTTTGGGCACATCGGGCAGATTATCTCATGAGGTAACAGGATCGGGATGATAGAATGTGCTACCTTTTCGTTCCTTGTCTTCAGATCCTCTGTCTCATTGGGGTGTGAAAGACTCATGCCTTTTGATGGACAAGCTCTATCCATTCTGAACAATGTGCAACAAGCTCCTACCAGACTTTCAACGCATTGCTCCTCACAAAGATGGCGACCACACATGCCTCCCCGCCAGCATCTGGGCCTTCAACTGCTACTGGTGAGAATCCCTGGTGGTAGTGACGCCAGGACCTAGCATAAATCCCGAAGCTGCCGTCTCGTTTGATGCAAACAGGAGCCCAGGTGTTTCCCCTTCGTGTTTTAATATTTGTGCAATCATAGAACATAGAATATAGAACAATACAGCGCAGAACAGGCCCTTCTGCCCACGATGCTGCGCTGACCTGTGAACTATTCTCGGGTGATCCCCCTACATTATCCCATCATCATTCATGCGCTTATCCAAGGATTGTTTAAATCTCCCTAATTGGCAGGTAGGCATTCCACGCCCTTACCACTCTCTGAGTAAAGAAAGTGCCTCTGACATCTGTCTTAAATCTAACACCCCTCAAATTGTAGTTATGCCCCCTAGGGCAAGCTGATAGATCATCCTAGGAAAACGACTTTCACTGTCGACCCGATGTAAACCTCTGATAATCTTTTATGTCTCTATCAAATCCCATCTTAGCCTTCTTCTTACCAATGAGAACAAACCCAAGTCTATCAGTCTTTCCTCATAAGACATTCCCTCCAGACCAGCCAAAGTCCTGGTAAGTCCCCTCTGCACCTTTTCCAATACTTCCACATCCTTCCCGAAATATGGCGACCAGAACTGTACACAATATTCCAAGTGTGACCGCACCTGCGTTTTGTATAGCTGCAGCATGATGTTGTGGCTCCGGAACTCAATCCCTCTATGAACAAAGCCGAAAACACCATGTGCCTTCTGTACAGCGCTATCAAACTGGGTGACAACTTTCAGGGATCCATGTACATGGACTCCAAGATCCCTCTGCACATCCACACTACCAAGCATATTTCCATTGACCCTGTACTCTGCCTTTTTGTTATTCTTCCCACCTCACGTTTAGTTGCATTGAACTTCTTTTGCCACCTCTCAGCCCAATTCTGCTGTTTATCCAAGTTCCCCTGCAAACTGTAACATTCTTCCAAACTGTCCATTACTCCACCTACTTTACTGCTATCTGCAAATTTACTAATCCATTCACCCATGCCCTTTCTAAATCATTTATAAAAAATGAAAAACAGCAGTGGTCCCAACACAGGTTCTTGTGGATTGCCAGTAGAAACCGGATTCCAAGCTGAATATTATTCATCAACCATCACTCGCTGCCTTCAATCAGAAAGCCAGTTTCTAATCGAAACTGGTAAATCACCCTCAATTCCATGCATCTGCGTTTCTCCAACAGCATACCATGTGGATCTTTATCAAATGCTTTGCTGAAGTCCATGTACACCACGTGAACTGCCTGACCTTCATCTACATACTTTGTCACCTTCTCAAAATCTCAGTGAGGTTTGTGAGACACGACCTGCCCTTGACGAAACTATGTTGACTAATTGAAATCAAATTGTTGTTGCGAATGATTATAAATCTTATTTCTTATAATCCCTTCCAAAACTTGTCCCACAACAGAAGTAAGGCTAACTGGTCTATAAATATCTGGGTCATCTCTACTGCCCTTCTTGAATAAGGGCACAATATTTGCAATCCTCCAATAATCTGGTACTAAACCTGTGGACAATGACGACTCGTATATGAAAGCCAAAGGCTCTGCTTCCTCCTCCCTCGCTTCCCAAAGAATCTCCGGATAAATCCCATCCGGCCCAGGGAACTTTCACTCCTTCTAGAATTGATAACACCTGTTCGTACCTAACATAGATCATTTCCAGGAGAAAGTGAGGACTGTAGATGCTGGAGATCAGAGCAGAAAATGTGTTGCTGGAAACGCACAACAGGTCAGGCAGCATCCAAGGAACAGGTAAATCAACGTTTCTGGCATTAGCCCTTCCCGAAACGTCGATTCTCTTGTTCCTTGGATGCTGCCTGACCTGCTCTGGTTTTCCAGCAACACATTTTCAGCTAGATCATTTCCAGTCTAGTATCTTGTACCTCATTCTTTTTCTCGACACTATTTTCCTTTTCCTGAGTGAGAACCAATGAGAAATGTTCGTTTAGCAGCTGTCAGATCTCCACACGTTCCACACTCAACTTCCCAATTCTGTCTTTGACTTCATGCACTTACCGTATCCACTGCACTCTGTGATTCGCTTTGTTTTCACCGTTGGTGGACTGAAAAGAAACCGCCTGCCCATTTCCGTCGTTCAATCGACTCATGCTCCATTCAGCATTCCACAGTACGTCTGTGCACTGCTCACTGTATCATCGATGACGGACATTCGGAATCTTGCCGGATCCTGTGTACATGAATCGCCATATATTTGTCTATTTTTTCGCTGAATTTGTTGTTGCTCCCTTCCTGTGTTTTTTTTAGGGGATGTCTTGAGGGGAGATGGTATTATCTTTTGACTATTAATCGAGAGACAGAGGTAACATTCCGGGAGCAGTGTTTGAATCCTGCTACCGGGTACATTGTTGCTTTAATGTAACTTCAGACTCAGCAAATTTACTCTATTTGCTCCTCAAAAGTCAGTCTCCACTGCACTGGGGAGACAAACACAGACTGGGTGACGACTTGTAGAACACATTGACTACGTTGAAAGCATGAACCACAGCTCTCCTTCTCTGCCCATCGCACGACTCTGCAGTTCCGGGATGCTGTCTTTAATTTCAGATTAACACCACACGTAGTATTTGATTTCCTTTTCCATTATTCAGCAGACACTATGCGGGAAGACACAGAAATTGCAACACTAGAATTACAGTCACGGTATTAGAGGTTGACTGTGGAGAAAATGAACAAAGAAAGGAACTAGCTTGATTTCGAGATATCACAGATCTTCCAAACATTTCGTATTGAACAAAAATCGAATGCACTTGACTCATAACTGACCTGTACTCTATTAACAGCAACAGAAACAACCCCAAAAATATAATTTAGTTCCGGATGGGAATAGCAGCCAACTGTCACACAAATCCTACCCCATACTGAAAAATACCCATCAACTATTATTATCTATTTGCTATTGTTTTCAGACTTCAGTGCGATTTCTTGTCAAATCCACCATAGAATTTGAACCAGAGTCATAGAAAGTCAATCAAATAGTTGAAAGCACACCATCCAGATTTTAGCTGAAGCCTGTGATGTGTCTTTGAGCGCATTGGCCGTTTGGATAAATTCATCACCATTGATGTCAGTTCGAACATGTGTTAAAGGATGCAGCATTCCAAGCTTAATAACATGCACAAAACTGGGAACAGTGGAAGGTAAAATGGGGACTGTGCAATTCGTGTAACTAGTAATTAACATTGGAGATTCAGAAAAAAAGTCAGCGTCCTCTGTCATATACACTGCCATCTGAATACATATCACATTGTGTCGTCCATTCCAACTCCTTCATTTTCACGAGAAGATTGGATTTACCATTCATTTGTAATTACACCAAGCAGCGAATCAATCTGGTAACTGGACAGGCAGAGGGAACTCAATTAAAGCTCAGAACAAAAGCAGTCTGAGAATCAGAGCATGGATAAAATGATATCAGGTGTGACAATGAGGAGAACAAATAATTAGTGCGGATACGTTTGACGCACTAAATAAGGCAATAAGATGCAGGAGCCAAAATACACCAGACAGCCCTTCATATCGGCCAGATTCCACGAGCTAATGGATAATTTGGTAAGACTCAGATTCCAATTCCATGCTTTATCCACATAATTCTTGATTGCATTAACGATGAAAAAAACTGTCTGATTGAGCCTTGATTATACTTGACGACCTAACCTGACAGCTCCCTGAAGAAGGGCTCATGCCCGAAACGTCTATTCTCCTGCTCCTTTGATGCTGCATGACCTGCTGCGCTTTTCCAGCAAAACATTTTTCAGCTCCCTGCAGTAACGAATTTCACAGGTTCATTGCACCAGAGAGAAAAGGGATCCCCAAAATGAAAAGTGTTGGTTTGGGGTGGACAAAGTCAGAAGTCACACGACACCAGCTTATTGTGTAATAGTTTGTTTTTAATATCACAATCTTTCCACGCGCTGCTTCTTCATCAGGTAAGTACTTCACCTGATGACAGAGCAGTGCTCAGAAGCTTGTGATTTTAAATACATCTGTTGGGATTATAACGTGGTTTCCTGTGACATTTGACTCATTTTTGAATTCCCAGTTATTGCTGCGTTATCTAAAGTTGACAATGTATATTCACTTCCGTTAAGTTAGTTATTGATTGTACGTTACGGAAAGTGATTGAAGTGAAGCGATGCTGAAACTTTCATGACTCACCCAGTGAGTCAGAACAATGTTCCTGATGGTCCAGTGTCCTCGTTTCGATCAGAGTGCGTTCCCTGCGGACGATGTCTTTTTTACTTTGTGCATAGTTTCTCATCGAAGGTGACTTACAAAATGTTCGAAACTAACAGATCAACAGCACCTCTGGCAGAATCAGTGGAGTGAGAGTTCAACTTTCACATCAGAACTGGAGATCCCAGTCAGACAACAATCAAGGAACAACACGGGAGAGCGGTTTGGGAGTGAAAGGGGCTGAAAAGAGAGGGACAGGAAACGTTAGAGAACAGCAAAGGGGAACTGCATAAAGAGATGGAGCTCGACGTCTCAATGCCGGGTGCTAATTGGACAGATTCTTCTGCCTTCCATTTGAATGGAACAGCGCAGCAATCCACTATAAACAATGAGAACTCGCTTCAACTGGCAACATGCGTAAGTGTTGCTGTCCCAAAATCGTTCAATCATTTGCCAGTTGAGAACTCCCTCGTTATGTGGGTGTTTGCCTCTTCTTGGGCACTTGACGCTCTCAGTGGATATTTCTCTGTATCCCTCTGCAGGTGTCCAGTGGAGGATGATTGAAATGTTGTCTTAATAGCTCCTTCAGTGAGTATCGAGGCTGTTGGTCAGATTGAAGCAATTCCACCAAACAGCCCCCTACCAGCTTCGCAGGGCCAATTGGGAAGGTGGAACAAATGCTGAAGCTCTCACATCTCAGGAAAGAATTTATAAAAAGACAAGATCGAAGGTTCTTCCTGCCAAATCTGGCTGATTTATGTTCTAATTTTGTGAAAATATTGGTCCCGACAAATTTGCTGTTCTAAGGCGCTGGATTTTAGCTCCAAAATCTAGTGAAACGTGGATTTGAAACCCAACGGTATCAGAGTCACAGATGAAGTACTCTGGGTAGTTGCTTAACAATGATCTAGGGAGATTGTGATCTTCCCCTTTCCTACTGGATGCTGGTGGCTCCTCAGTGTGCTCAGACAGAGTCGGTGGTGAAAGCGCGAAAATTAGCGGCTGGTTTTGAAATCAATGAGCGCTCCAGCCTCCTAAGACCCTTCAAATCCATCCTGACACCTGCTTTAGCAGATTTTACATGGCATACTGATCTCAGTTTCTGTGTCTCAATTGGTCAGTGCCTTAGGCTGAATGTTTGATAATTCGAGCCCACCAAGGTACAGAATCCCAGCTCTTTCAGATCAACATATGACCGTAGCATCCGCGAGAACTCATCCATAATTCAGTCGGATACCGAACGGTATCCACTTCACTAGCAGTGCCATAGACAAGTTCGTAGTTGCAGCCGAATCCAGCCCTGCACCAACCAAACTCTTCAGTGTCACAGAATAAGAATGGCCACTTCCTGGAAGGATTGACAGTGGCGGCATGATGTCAAATGGAGCTGAACCAGAATTAACTGATTTATAAAGTTCCAACGGAAACATAAGGAAACTCTCCCTGAACATTACTCATTTCGCGTGAAGAATTATTTTCTTGCGTGACCGTTTCGCTTTACTCAATGAACAGTTTATTCTTGGTAATGGAGGACCAGTATTGTCAGGTTTCAGTGTGGGGAAGAACTGTTCTGAGGGAACAGGGAAGACAAACATTGCCAGAGCAGAATGCGCTGATTGGTCCAAGATCGCTTTCCCATCTTCTGTAACTATAACAAATCCAGAATTTGCTGGAACATCTCAGCAGCTCCGGAAGCATCTGGAAAATGAAAGCAGAGTTAATATTTCGTGGCCAGTGAAGACACTTCTTCCACATCCGTCTTCCTCTGCCGCATCCTCCTACTTTTATTGAAGCTCTCTAGAATTCTAGAATACTGTGGGAAGCTAGGCAATTGATTGCTGGGCCTCTTACTGAGATATTTGTATTATCGAAAGTCACAGGTGACGTGCTGGAAGACTGGAGATTGGCTAACGTTGTGCCACTGTTTTAGCAGGGTGGTAAGGACAAACCAGGGAACTATAAACCAGTGAGCCTGACGTCGATGGTGGGCAATTTATTAGAGGGAATCCTGAGGAATAGGACGTACGTGTGTTTGGAAAGGCAATGACTTATTAGAGATAGTCAAAATGGCTTTGTGCATGGGAAAATTTGTCTCATACACTTGATTGAGTTTCTTCGAAGAGGATTGAGGACAGCAGAGCGGTAGATATGATCTATATGAACTTCAGTAAGGCGTTCCACAAGGTTCCCCATGGGAGACTGGTGAGCAAGGTTAGATCTCACGGAATACAGGGAAAACTAGCCATTTGGATACAGAACTGGCTCAAGCGTAGAAGACAGAGGTTGGTGCTGGAGGGTTATGCTTTTCAGACTGGAGGCCTATGACCAGTGGAGTGCCAAAAAGATCGGTGCTGGATCCTCTACATTTTGTTATTTACACAAATGATTTGGATACGAGCATAATAGGTACAGTAAGTAAGATTTTAGATGACACCAAAATTGGAGTCGTAGTGGAGAGCAACGAAGGTTACTTCAGATTACAACAGAATCTTAATCAGATGGGCCAATGGGCCGAGAGGTTGCAGATCGATTTTAGTTCAGATAAATGCGAGGTGCTGCATTTTGGGAAAGCAAGTGGTACCAGGACTTACACACTTAATTGTAAGGTCCTCGAGAATATTGATGGACAAAGAGACCTTGAAGTGCAGGCTCATAGCTCCTTGAAAGTGGTGTCGCAGGTAGATAGGGTCATGAAGAAGGCTATTGGTTTGCTTTCTTTTATTGGTCATGTACTAAGTATAGGAGTTGTGAGGTCATGTTTCGGCAGAACAGGACATTGGTTAGGCCACTGTTTGAATATTGCGTGCAATTCTGGTCTACCTCCTATAGAAAAGATATTGTGAAACTTGAAAGTATTCAGAAAAGATTTACAAGGATGTTACCAGGGTTGGACGTTTTGAGCTATGGGGTGAGTCTGACTAGGCTGGGGCTGTTCTCCTTGGAGCATCCGAGGATGAGGGGTGACCTTATAGAGCGTTAAAAATTATGAGACACATGGATAGGATAAATAGACAAAGTCTCTTCCCTGGGGTCGGAGAATCCAGAACTAGAGGGCACGGTTTAGGGTGAGAGGGGAAAAATATTAAACAGACCTTAGGGGCAACTTTTTTTACACAAAGCGTAGTACGTGTATAGAATGAGCTGCCAGTGGAAGGGGTGGAGGCTGGTACAATTGCAAAATTTAAAAGGCATTTGTTTGTGTATATGAATAGGAAGGGTTTGGAGGGATATGGGCTGGGTGCTGGCAAGTGGAACTAGATTTGGTTGGGATATCTTGTTGGCTTGGACGGATTGGACCGGAGGGTCTGTTTCCATGCTGTACGTCTTTATGACTCTATGACTAAATATTACCCGAGCAAATTCACTTCATTCTCTCTATTTCTCAATAATGCCAATAATGCTGGAATGTATAAATTGACATGAAACAGAAGGATGGTGTGCTGAATGGCTGAAAATATCAGTGATGTATGACTCTGAGCATCCAGAGTTGGTGGGGTTCGTTTCCGAACTGTAGTGATTATCAGATTCGCTGTGTTCCGAACGGAAATCTCTTGGATTGACATGAACAAATATTTCATGCATGCTAATCGCATCAGTAAACCTGGCTTTGAATTTGCTCGCCCATATCTGCTCTAGTGGTGAAAAGGAATGCAATTCCATTTAATTGTTCTGTGAAACTTTGTTATGTTTCTTTACTCCCTGTTCTTGAACATGGGCTGATGTCTACAGCACCGATGGCCAGCCTGTTTAAGGGTGCAGTTACAGTACCATAATCCTTTGTGTAACAGTAGTACTGCATTTGTTTTCCGTGCGAAGGTGGCCTGGTTCAATGCCAAGAAAAAATCTAATTTGCTGGTACACCACACAATCCTGATGTACCCTCTCAATGAAATGTAATCAAAGGTAATCTCTGACAGGCCTCATTTGGATGTGATCTACTGTTTCTCAACGTGCGAGGATCAACACCAGAGGCCCTGCATTATGTTTTAGAGTAGTTCATATATCGGCATCTCATTCAGTCAGCAACAGGAATGAATCAGTTTACAGTCTCAGAAGAACGTCTTGACTTGCCACCTCATAGACCTTTGAATATTAATGAGTACTCTTAAATATAAGCCGTGTCCGAACTGAAACTCCGTAACAATTAATCCATTTTCTTTTCTTAATATCAAAGAGGAGCAGAAACCAAAACGGGTGTTGGTTGGCTGTGCTCAGACAACAAATCGAGGCAAATGCAGTTCTTGAGAAACCCTTTCGTTCTGATTCAGTCGCCAACAATAATGGTTGTGGGTGGGATAGAGTTCGAAGTGTCGGTATGGACCTGTTGGACTCAAGGGCCTCTTCCAACACTGTAGGGATTCTAATTCTAAAAAAAAATCTAAAAGAAACATGCCAGCACCTCAGACGGGACAGCTTTTCACGTCTCGAACAAAAGGGTATTACGTACAGTTCGCAACACTTTGTCATCTCGTAGGGCATTTTATCTTTTGTCAATGTATTTAGAAACTGCTATTTTGCATCACTAAATAAGCACCGTGGAAGTTAGAAAAAAATAACTGAGTCGCTTCTCATCGATTCCCACATAGGTTTCCAACTCAGCTGGCAGACATGTGCCAGTTGTTCATATTCAGGTGTGGAAATCTCTGCAGGAAAACGCACAGTTAAAGTGAAATTGAAGGAAAATAATTATCTGTATAGTGTTATTGCCTGGGCCAGACCCACTCAAAACACTCTTATTCAGGTAGCCCTCGACCCTAACTTTGCAATTTGTTCCTGTGCATGTGCAATGAAAATTACCTGGAGTACGATAGCATAATGAACAGATTTTAAAACAGACAAAACATGATTCATAAAATTAAATAATGAAACACAAATAACAGAATAAAGAATCCTTGTGGAACTCAACCTGCCCAGCTAGACGAAGTTATGCTGTTCCAAATAAACACAACAGTCCAAATAAGCAAACTCTTTTTTATAACCAGTATAAATGGAACACATGCTTACAGGTTGAAGTTGAAAGTCAGAAAAGATAGAGAGTTTCCACACAGTTCCCTGCTGAACTTCCCAGTTCAGACCACAATAAAACTGCTTAGCATGGCCAACTAAAGAGCTGACCATTCCCCTTTCAGTATACAGGTCACTTCTAAAGCATGACCACTTTGGCTGGAAGTCTCACCCGTTTACATCTCAACAAACAGCTTCTCAAATTCTGTCCTCTGGCTCGGTTTATTGCCCCTCTAAAGGAAATGTTAAAAGACAGTGTCTCCTTGAGACAAGGAACAGCTCTTAGTAAAAAAAGGATGAGCTTTGTGACACCTGCACCCTTAATAAATGAACCATCAATACCAAAAAAGGCTTCATTTTTAACCCTTCAAAACCCAGTGGGTAGTCTGAACACACATATACGCTGCACTGACTATAAGCATGCAAACATGCACAACCACATGCAAATTCAGGCCGCGGCACACCCACCAATGAACACCTCCGCATCTCAGTTGAGTCTCGATAATGCATTGGCAATCACGTTTTCGCAACGTGCCACGTGCACAATTCTGAAATTGAATGGCTGGACCAACAAGCCTATCCAAGCAGGCTGGCATTTTTGTCCTTAAATTGTTTTCACAAATGTCAATGGATTATGATCAATGTACATGATTGTCTCAGATGCGTTGCTCGTGACAGAAACACTGAAATGTTTTAATGCCCCCAACTCCTAGTCGAAAGATTCTTTCTTCATTGTTTAATATTTCTGTTGATGAACGTTCAACTTCCTGGAAAAAATATCTGTTGGATCTTTCGATTCCCTCGTCATCCTCCTGCAGGAACACCGCACAAATACCCACATCACTGGCATCGATGGCCACCTTGAAAGGCTTCATGCAATCCAGTATGGCTAATACTTGGGCAGTGGTTAACAACAGTGTTTAGGCTGTCAATGCCTTTTGATAGTCCTCTGTCTACCGAAAGTTCTTGCCCTTTTATCGCAATTGGGTGAGTGGAGCAGTGACACTGCAAAGTTTCGGCACAAACATTTGGCAAAATCAACTCAACCCCAGGAACGGTGTTACTGCTTTTATTGTTGACGGTGTGGGGACATTCGCCAGTTACATTCATTTTAGCATCTCCCGGGAGCCATTTGTCGATGTCACACAACATGAACCAAGAAAGGTGACTTGTGCTTTGGAACATTCACTTTTAGCCAGGTTTACCACCAAGCATGTCTTCTGAAGTCGATCGAACAATCTGATAAATGCTGTACGTGTTCCTTCCATGAGCAACTAAAAATAACCAAATCAGCAATGTACACCATACATTTCGGTAATCTGGTAAAAACCTTATTTGTCAGTCTCTGAAATATGGCTGGGCTCGAACGCTGTTCAAACCAAATGGCATGAATTTGAACTGATCTGGTCAATTTGGAGTTACCAAACCTGAAATCGCCTTTGCTCTCTCTGAGTATTGTACTTGCCAGCAGCGTCTGAGCAAGTCCAACTTTGAAATGCAAGTTGCTTGTTCCACCTTTTCAACACAGTCCTCCAACCGTGGAATTGGCTATACGTCAGTCTTTGTAAAAGCATTGACTTCACGCAAATCCACACATAAACGTTGGATAATGTCTGTTTTTTGGCACTAGGACTATGGGTGAGCTCCAGTCACTCTAACGTATTTCGATTATATCATCTGAAAGCATGCACTCTATCTCTTTCTGAGCCTGTTCCAACTTTAGAGGGTTATGCCGAAAAGGATGTTATTTAATCAGAACAGCATCTCTGATATCTATGTTTTGCACAATTCGATCATTACTTCCCAGTTTATTTCCGCATTGTTTTCAAAGTCATAGTAATATTTCTTTCGGGTCATTTCGATTTTCCTGTGAAAGGAAACTGAGGAGTCTCTCCCAATTTTTGACAAATTTCTCATTGTCCAATTTGGTTTGAGGAATATCCAACTCAGAATCCTCTGAAGTTGGTTCTTCCTTCTGTGCTGTAATCATTAACACCTTTTCCTCTTGCTTTCCTTCCCAATTAAAATACCTTTTAAGCATATCCACGTAACACACTCTGTGAGATTTCTTCCTGCCTGGAGTCGTTATCAACTAGTTTACCTCTCTCAATTTCCTTTTAGTTTGTTATCGTCCACGAACCCTTGATTTTAAGTGCTCACCTGTTAATGGAAGTACCACCAACATCCAGAGCCTAATTGCAAAGTTGCGAATTTGTGATTTCTTATCTGCTTCTTATTTCATTGTATGGCATGATACTTTTAAATTCTTTCCAGCCGACTCTCCAGCTCAAATTAAACGTTCCCTAAAATTTGACAAATAGTTCAAATGGGTGGTCTCTGAACTCTGACTTATTAATTTCTCCTTAATCAGTTATAACGGACTTTTAACAAACTTAATCAAGTCCTCTTACTTCATGCCCCAGAACTAATTCAAATGGACTGAACTTGGTCGATTCATTCTGTGCATCTCTGATCGCAAAAAAATACAAACTGAATTCCATTCTCCCCATCATCTGCATAATCCTGAACATGAACTGTGAACATGGTCTTCAGTGTTTGATGCCATGGCTATCACACTCCCTGGTTTACTGGATGGCACGCAGTAGATTTGAATTGCTTTATTCCCAAATTATCCATGACCTTCTTGAATAGTCTGGATGTGAAGTTTGTTCCTTGATTTGCCTGGAATCTCTATTGGTAGTTCGTATCTAGTAAAAACAAATTAAGTAGCTTATCTGCAACCTTTTTGGCTATGACGTTGCATAATAGGTTTACCTGTGGAAATCGAGACAATAAGTCCATTATTGTTAATAATTACTTATTCCCACTTTTTTTTGAGGTAGGGGACCGACGCAATCAATCAAGATTCTTGTGAAAGTTTCCTCAAATGCTCGAATAAGTATTAAAGCATCAGGCTTTATTTATGCCTGTGGTTGTCAGATTAGCTGACATATCTGCCACATCTGGAAAAATTCAATTACATCTCTGGGTAGTCCAAGCCAGTAAAACAATGTCTTTGTATTTTAGCCTGTGTTTTCCTTACACGTAAACAACCTCCAAGTGGTAGCTCATGCGCCACTCGCGGTACCTCCTTTCTGTATCACACTGGCAAAACATTTTGATGAACTTCTGCCCGTTTCTCATCTCTTTGAATGTATGATGGTCTCCATTTCCTCATTAAGACATCATTTGTTAAGTGATAACAAACGCTTTCTTTCTCAAGAAATGCCTTTTGATGTAATTGTTTTAATTTTTCATCTTTCTGCTGTAATTAAATCAGATTATTAGAGCTAAAATACTGGCATGTTTACGTATTTTCTTCTTCTGTATTTCACTTATCTTATGAAAGAAAGTTTCAGATAACACTACGCCAGCTTCGTTAGCTTGCCCTTTTGATCTATTCTGCTTCAGCTTTTGCCGCTGTGATCTTGTGATCACACATCCAGGGAAACTTCCTGAATAAACATTCTCCATGTCTTCAGTTGCCGGCATCTCCATTGGCTTTTCAACTAGAGTAGGCAGCACGCCTTCCAGTGAATCAGCCATAGAATGTGCAAGGACAAATTGTATTCCGGGAGTTGAGAACTTGTCAAGTACGCCGACTACAAATTATCCACTCTTCTCTGGACTGCCAAGCCTCTCATCACATAATTGAGCACATTCTGTCTTACCATGAATCCCTGTTACCAGCACCTTTTCCGGCAATCATCTATCAGGAGTGCATATCTCTTCATTCTTCAGCATTACAGACTGGGAGGATACTGTGTCTTTCATATTGTAACCTTCTTACCTACTACCCCGGCCTATGTGAATAAACGTTACCCTTGCATGTATTTTTTGAGGAGATCCGATATTTCCTCCTTTCCCAACCTATTATCATCGTGTACACTTTGATGCAGTTGTCTAACTTCCCCTGTGCTTTCTGTTACAATCCAAAAACACTTCCAAGCTTTCCTATATCTGGGTTTTTCTAAACCGACCAACATTGTTCTTTCGTGTGGCCCACTTTATTACTATGAAAATACCGGAGCCTTTTGTTTTTCTTATCACCATCAAGGGCCTCTCTTTTACCCCGTGTTAAATTATCCTTATGATCTTCACTGAGATCCACCTTTCCCTTTCCACGTCATGTTGTCTTTTTGCCCAATTTCGATCCCTCATGGACTGAAGTAGATTCTGTAAGCCAAGCCGTGTTTTCTGGTCAAGCTCATAATCATCAGCCTTCTCATCTGAGACTATTGCTGTTTTAGCTGTCTGCTCTTCAAATGAGTTTTCAGTACTTCCGCAATGAGTCTATCCTCAGCCTTTATCTCAAGCCTTTCAAGTTGACTTTCCTTTTCAAGTGTCAGTTTTTGAAGTTCAAAAACTCTCTCCTTTTCTTTCTGTTCTGCTTTTAATGGTAACTCAAGCTGTTTCATTTCTTCTGCCCATTGCTTATCTATCGCCTGCCTCAAGCTACATTATTTGTAATTGATAACTTGCCATCTGTATAGATGCTGATGGTTTCTCCAGCAGGTTTAAATAGTGAGCTACTGCTGTAGTTACCTGTGCTTCCCTCAAAGAAGCACATAGTTCCACTTCCAGTTTCTCTTCAAATTCTCGTTACTAGGTCTTTCTCACTTTTTCCACACCTTCAAAAGTAACCACATCCATATCCAGAAAACGTTTGCCGACTGAAAGTGTCATTACTACCCGAAGCTTTATCTACCTAACCAAGCAAACACCCAGAATAAAAGCACGAGCACCTACCACTCGCTGTCTAAAAAAAGTAAAGAACCCCAAACTGTTCTGAACTAGTCCAGACCGCTTCAAACATTCTTAAGAGGCAGTCCTAGTACTAACTTTGTAATTTGTTTCATAAGTGAAACTGAAAATTACCTGGGGTAAGGTCGCTACGTTGACTGCTGGATTTAAAAGCAGACATAAAATATTATTCACGAAATTACACAATGAAAAACAAAGAACAGAATAAAGAAAGTTGACCGAATGCAACCTATTCAGTTCGACTTAATTATGCTGTTCGGAATACACACAACACTCCCAATAAGCAAACTCCCTTTAATACCTAGTTTAAGTGAAAGACGTACTTACAGGTTGATGTTGAAGGACAGAAAAGAGAAGAGTTTCCACACAGCTCCCTGCTGAACATCCATGTTCCGACTTAACAAAAACCGCTCAGCCTAGCAAACTCAAGAACTGACCACTCCCATTTCTTTATACAGGTCACTCTAAAGCATGAGCACTTTGTGTTGAAGGCCTCTTAATATCCTTTTCATCTCTGTACCAAATAAGTCTGATAGGAGTCCGGTTTATTGCCCCCCCCCCCCGAAAAAAAAAATCAAGGACAGTTCATCCTTGATCCAAAGAACAGCTGTTCGATAAAAAGAGAACAGCTTTATGACACAGGCACCGACGATCGAACAACCTCAAAATGTGATCTGTCCTTCTCAGATTCGAATGCTATCTCAGCTTTTCAGATGGAGAACTTTCTTTGGGATGCTTATTCTGCAAAACAAACGTGGTAACTGTCAATATGCTACCTGGTATGATCTGGTACACGGCCTGTTCAGCTTGTACATTTTGTCGGTGTCTGGTGATTTTCTTGTTGCATGTAAACCCGAATGTTATTCTGTTTCGAGTAATGGGTGATATCATTTCCCAAATCAATAATCTAAATTCCAGTAATGGAATGCAGCTCATGGTTTTGTTAACAAAACTTTACCGAATATACTTTCTCATGAAGTTCTGAACCCCGGAGGGGGTGCGAGTGGTCTCTCAGTTTTGTGATCGGTCAACAAATACATGCAATCTGTCTTAATCTTAAAACTTCACTCTTTGCTTTGAATATTGCCGTGGATAGAACATCCAGAAACACAGGAGTTATGTACTTCCATATCCTTCGGAGGAACTGCACATACTGGTTTAATACAGAGGCATGTTTATACTTTTCATAAAGCAGAACATAAGGCATAATCGCATAGTTTATTCAGACAATTACCTATCAATACATGGTATCATTTCATTGATAATTGTTTGATCTAATGATATTAATTGGTAAACAACTTAGATCATAACGATTAGATCGTTCTTATCTTGTGATACAAAGACCTGCGGCTGTTCAGCCTGTTTATCACTTCATCATTTATCGGTCTAGTTCTGCTATCGAGTAGCAAATCATTTATGTACCTTTAGAGACTAGCTGCAGTTGGACATGTGTGCGCAGGGAGCCACTTTGTCTCGAGCTGCAAGAGTCACATCGGCATAGGTCTTGAGTCTCCATGTTCTCACTCAACCTGTATTCATTTTTCAGACGCTCACTCACACACACATTACATTTGTAGCTCGATCGAGTCTCAGAAGGTATGTTCAGCTCTGCATTCATTTTTGTGTGGATTGAGGGGATAGCATTATCTGCTGCAAAATTGATATTGTGCCGGGTACATCCAAGCAGCCTTGCGAGAAGCATAGGGATTGTGGAACTCTTCCCCTGTGACTTTGCTTCTATTGTTTTGAAGGAGTACCAAAGGAACCATACAAAAATGCTTTACCACTGTGGCTGGTAGCGTGGCTGAGCATTTTACAGTGCTGGATTTAGGTTCCGGTCTCTAAGCAGTTTGGGTGCGAGCACAACGGCTGCCATTTGTGCCGATCACATATCATGCTGCAGCGTGCTGAACCATTTAAGCTCAACACAACAGGTTGGATTTCCTTCTTGGAAACCTACCTGTGTTGTGGGAGAGTGCAAACTCTCCATTTGGTCAGCGTCTGCGCTTCTCGATCACGTTCGCCTTCCACGTGAAAGGTCCCCTGTTTCAGCAGTTCCACTGCTGCTTCATATTCCAGGCAAGTTATGTGTTCACTGAAAACGGAAGGACATTGTTATTTCATCGCTGTTGTGCAACAAAATCCTGCAGTGACTCTACTCGTCGTTATTTGGTGCTCTGATGAATGTGAAAAGAATTTCAATTAATTGCGATGCCACATGTTCTTAAATTTCTCTCATTTGCTTAATTTCTGTCCGGGAGACGGATGCTGCTGATACGCTACACGCACTCCCGCATTGTTAATCGGTAGCGAAAGCTCATCTAATCAAGACTGTGATTGGTAAAATTCACTTTTCATAGCCCATTCTTATTGTTCTTTCTTTTATCTCATTTCAGCACTTTCTGGGAATCTGAGGTGCACTAAGCTTCCAGTGTGTTTGGAAAAGCTGTTTGGAATTTCCCTGCTGCCAGATGTGCGATTAGTTTGTGGGTCATTGCCCTCGGACAGTCTCACAAACAGCATTCATAATTTGATTTGACTGAAAACGCATTTAGTTTGTCATTTTTGCTAGTGTTACTCTTTATGTGTTGTCTGTTTTCCGACTCATTCAATATATTATGAGATAACACGGTTTGTGAGGTAACTCCCGGCAGCAAACATTCTCAACTGAAGATCTGGGATAATTTCAAGGATTATTTCAGGGGGCAACAATACGGAAGTCCTTCGGTTCTGCAGTGCTTCACAATACTACCTTTCCGGTGAACAGTCGAACAGATTAAAATATTACGCCACCGGGACAGATGGTAAGTGTCGCTAAACATAATCTATTAAAGTCGGTTAAGCAATATTGCGTCACTGGACTACACAGCATGGAAACAGACTCTTCAGCGTATCTCGTACATGCTGACCGCATTGTCCAAATTAATTATGTCCTATTTACCAGGATTGGTCCATATCCCTATAAACCTTTCCTATCCACAGAGTCATCTAAGTGCCTTTGAAATCTTCTGAGAGTACCAGCCTCCGCCACTTCCTCTGGTAGCTCATTCCTTCTGCGTGGGAAATGTGCCTCAGGGACCTTTTAAATTTTACCCCTCTCACTTGAATCGTATCTAGTTTTCAATTTGCTCCACCCTGAGAAAAAAAAACGCTTACATAATCAGTTTATGCACATTCCAGAATGTCACGCCTCCGCCCTACGCTGCAGAGAACGTTGAGCCATCCTATTCAGAATCGCACTGCAGTGCAAATCTTGCCACGCTAACAACATCCATGTCTATCGTTTGCAAGCAATTCCACGTGATTTTCTTAATCTTTCAATGCTGCCAACTACGTTGGACAACAATGAGCTACGGGAAACAGAAAGTGAAGCGTTTAACAGCTGCAAATTTCAGTGCTGGACGACGCTGAGTACCAACTGGTAGCGGGGCTTGTTTCTGTAGTGCAGTGGGCATTACATTTGCCTCACCCGCGAACTTTCCCTGTTTGAAACGGGCAGCAGCAGCCTTTTTTTCCTACGGCAGTTCTTTAGATTGATATGAACGGAGTTTTCTTCCTTGTTTCGCTCATCAGCAACCCGAGCTTTGAATTTGCTCGCCCATACCTGTTGTCATGTTGAAAAGGAATGCAATTCCAATTAATTACTGTGTGAAACATTGTTATCTCCAAACTGGTCCTGAATATGCGCAGATGTGTATACCACCCACGACCATTCCGTTTAAGAGAGCAGTTACCGTGCTCTGATCCTTCCCTAAAAGCTGTACCTTGCACAGGCGGCTGTTTCAATTCAATGGTGAGGCTGAATTGCTGGTGTTACAGTGCACCGCAGAATCCTAATGTAGACTCTCCCTCAAATCTACCCCGAAGTAGTCTCTGAAAGGTCTCATGTGGATGCTGTCTGCGGCTTTTCAACGTTCGAACATCATCACTAGAAGTCTCGAGTCATGTTTTGGAGTAGTTTGCATGTTAGCAACTTCAATCAATGAAAGAAGTCACAATCTCAGATGAACCTTTGACGTGCGCTGTCATGGAGTGACTAATATTAATGCGTACCCTGATACCTAAGCCAGTTTGGAACAGAAGCTGAGGAAATGACAGACAGCCTATTAATGACATTGCATCCAGTCTGTTTCCATTTAGTCACAGAAGAGCAGGAAAATGTAAAAGGCTTCTGGGAGTTGGGAAGCGGGATAACAAAGCGAGACAGACACAGATCTGGTGATACTCCTTCTTTCTTATTCGGTCAGCAACAAGTGACGTGAATGTGACACAGCTGCGAGAGCTTTTCACATTGAGACCAAAGAACATTCACGTTTAGTTTGCACCTCTTTGACATCTTGTGTGGGCGGGTGTGGGAGCTTGCCGTTTGCTTTTTATTAATATGTGCAGAAACTGCCTTTTGTGCATCTGCAATAAGTACCATTGAATTTAGTAAAACATACTGAGTCACACACGCATATGTGTACAGCACCGATGGCCATTCTGTTTAAGAGTGTTGCTATCGTGCTCTGATCCTATTGTAAAAACGTTTGCTTTCCTTGCACAGGTGGCCCGGTTCAAAATTCTTGTCTCCGGATCTTCCTGTGTCTTCTTTACTCCTTCGAGAAAGTGAGGACTGCAAATGCTGGAGATCAGAGCTTAAAAATGTGTTGTTTGTAAAGCGCAGCAGGTCAGGCAGCATCAAAGGAACAGGTGAATCGACGTTTCGGGCATAAGCCCTTCTTCCTGAAGAAGGACTTATGCCCGAAACGTCGATTCTCCTGTTCCTTTGATGCTGCCTGACCTGCTGTGCTTTTCCAGCAACACATTTTAAAGCTCTTCTTTGCTCCTTGTTAGGAATGTCTGCATCACAGATTACAAATGGAAAAGGTCCTTTCAAGAGAGAGCTATTTTCAAGCAGATCTTACATGCTTGGACATGGCCTTTCCTCTCAACTGTTCAATTTTCCCTGTTATAATATTCCAGAGCATCGAATTGTGTCATTGGCTTTCAAGATTTCCAATATATTCACTTCAAATCTTTTTCGAGTTTGATATATATCTGGTATAATTTAAACTGTTTGGCCAAATTCGAATTAGTTTTATTCTCCAAGCAGCGAACTAATTACGTAGTTTGCGTCAGTGTTACATTGTTACACTTTGGAGTACATTTAGTGCTGGAGCCGGTAGTTCTCCTGCTTATAACTCATTTAAAGTTATACCACATCTTCATAATACATCCATCGTTGAGACAAAAAAAGAAATATCGGAATGAAATGAGGCTTTTCATTTATTTTCACGACTATTTTAAACACGTTTCACTAACATACAGATAAATTTAATATAAGTCCACATTAACTTCTTCCAATATACATGTCTATATACATATAAGACACTAAATAAAGACAAATCTCATCTAAACTTTATCAGTTATATCCGCCGTAATGACATTCTTCTGACCCACAACATGTGTATTGTTTTTAAACTAAATGTCAGTAGCATAAAATTACAACGATACAGACTCATATTCTGATCTTGAAAACGTTCCAGGAATGTAAGTGTATTGTGGTTTTCAACATATTGTTCGTGACATTTTCATTGAAATGCTGTGAGGCGATACTAAACTCAATAGTTCCTTTTCGATTGAGGAGTATTTCCACTGGTGGCTGTTGATCTTCTTCAAAAAGTAACCAGCTGGCAGTTCAATCCCATCCACAGTTTCCTGAAGAGCAGCTCCAACTCCAATGTCAGTAGCATCCGTAGCGACTTTAAAAGGTGTTGAAACGTTTGGTGTCGCTAAATCTGGTTGTTGTTTAATTTCGATTTCAAATACTCGAATGCCTCCTGGCATAGTTCTGTCCACTGAAACGTCGTGTTATTCTCCAGCAAATTGTTTAATGGTGCCACGACATTACTGAATTATGGAAGAAACCTGTGAAAGAATCCGGTGAGTTCGAAGAATCAAATCACCACTTAGCTCGAGGTTGGTGGTGGGAATTGCTCGATAAACTTCGTCTTTGCATTCGTGAGGTTAGTCTTCCATGACCGATATTATGTCCCAATATCGTCACTTCTGATTTTGCAAATTCCGTTTTATTTTTGTTTATCACCAGTTTTGCTTCTCAAACTCGTTCAAAGAGCTCTGTCAACTGCATCATGTAATCTTCCTCGGATTAATGAAAATTACTGCTTCGCCCAGACAGACTATACCATTTGCAACCCAACCACAACTCTGTTATTGGGTATTTGGAGTGTGGCGGGCGTGATTTTCATTCCAAAGGCATCACCTTAAGCTGATATGGCCCATTGGTGTTACAAATGCAGAACTTTCTTTCGGCATCAATTATACGGGGTCAGCTCTCCTGCTTAATTTAAAACCAGCAACACAGAAAAGATTAGTCCCAGATAGTAATCTGTAAAAATTCGAGTGACCAAGAACTATGTAAAGTAAATCATAACAACTTTATTACTTAAAATATAGCAGAGAATAATTACCTAACCACTATCTACAATTTCGTTCACTAGTCTATCTTTTACCTTCCCATCCAAATACTAGTCTGATAATACTCCTAATTAAGATTTACGAAACAACACTTCTTATCTGAAAACCAGGCAGACGTATGTTCTTATCTTCGGAACTTGCTATCTTCGGAACTCGTTAGGAATTTCTAGATCACATGTTACTGATCGAAAATGTAAGTTGAAGAGAGACGTTTTTCAACCAGCTTGTTGTCAGGTCTTCTCTCAAGTTTTCAATTCCATCCCCGTCTTCTATCCTAGGTGTGCGAAAAGATCTTTCACCCTGCCTACTCATACTTGCCCACACACAACAGAAAATCAAGCCTGTCCAAACAAGACAAGAAATACCCAGAATGATTCAGCATTGACCAAAGCGTCTGACAAGGATAACCAGATATGATCATAGTCGCTCGCAGAACAGAGAATACACTCCCTTTAACAAACCAGCAATAAGCTTCCTGGACCGGATCAACACAGCTGAGCCAAAACTCAAAGAGCAGTCTCATACCCCAATCATACCAAAACCACACAAAATGCAGGTCAGATGGCGAGTGACCCAAATACCTCGTTCACAGGAGAGAAACAATGGAAACACATTACTCCTTCAAAATAGAAAATCTCACCTACCCTCGAAGAGAGCTGGAACCTACTGATCTCATCCAGAACTGTTTGATGCTGCTAGGAATTTACATTACATCGGCAATCAGAACATTCTTCTGATAGCTGCTTTGTCATTAGCATCATTGTAATTGGATTATTTAATTTTCAATACATTGTAATTTCCCCATTTTACTCAACCTCATTGTGCAACTTTATTATAAAACCTGGCTTAATTTTTAACTCGAGGAAGAGTTTCGGTGACCTACAGAGACGCCACCCCTTTACATATTCCGCAAAGACGGTTCCCTCCATGAGATCTTGTTAGGACCACGCCCCCAACAACCCACCCTCCCGTCCTGGCACCTTCCCGTGCCACAACAGGAATTGCAAAGCCTGCGCCCACACCTCCCTCCTCATTTCCATCCAAGGTCCCAAAGGAGCCTTCCTCATTCAACAAATTGTTACCTGCACATCCACCAATGTCATTTATAGTATCTGTTACTCCCAACCTAGTCTCCTTTACATTGGGAAAATTGGACGCCTTCTCACAGAGCGCTTTCGGGAACATCTCCGGGACACCCGCTCCAAACAACTCCACCGCCCCGTGTCCCAACGTGTCAACTCCCCCTCTCACTCTGCCGAGGACCTCCAGGTCCTGGACCTCTTCTACCGCCACTCCCCCACTACCCGACGCCTGGAGGAAGAAATACTCATCTTCCACCTCGGAACACTTTAAACTTGGGGTATCAATGTGCACTCATTTCCCCTCCTCCTACCTTACCCCAGCTCCAAACTTCCAGCTCAGCACCAACCTTCCAGCTCAACACCATCCTCATGAACTGTCCGACCTGCCAATCTTTCTTCCCACCTATCCGCTCGACTCTCCTCTCTGACCTGTCTCCTTCAACCCCATCCCCATCCATCTATTATACACTTGGCTACTTTCTCCCCAGCCCCACGACTCCTTGCGTTTATCTCTTCACCCCGGAGGCTCTCTGCCTTCATTCCTGACAAAGTTATTTTGCCCGAAACGTCGATTTCCCTCCTCCTCGAATGCTGCCTGACATGGTGTGCTTTCCGAGCACCACTCTCATCTATACTCTGATCTCCAGCATCTGCAGTCCTCATTTAGATCTAGACAGCCTGCCATATTTATCCAAAACATTTGGCGTAGTCGGTAGCCCCTTTCCTCTCAACAGGTTAAGATAAAATGACATTTTAAAGTTATCCCAATTCACACCTGGCGGTTAGCTCTGCCACAGCGTGTCAGAACGAGTGAAAGGTTGGATGACTCAGGAAGTTAGCCACAATTCAAATCCAACAACTACAACAATTTAGCTTTCAGCAACCACAGACTTGTTCTGAGGAGGTAGTCAGTTAAGGTCCTAAATTGATCAACTAAATTTTAACTAATTTGGCAGATGTGTGATCCAACTTGAGCCAGGGCTTGTGCCAACAAGCTGATCCAACCAGGGGAAACACGGTCAGCGAAGGGAAGTCTGGCAAGATAGAAGGCGAGATTGCCGATTAAAATTTTGCTTTTCTACTGAGAGATCCTCAGCTTGAATTGAAATTGGCAGGGGACCTATCTGTTCACTGTTTTCTATTCTGTGGTTTCTGAGTGTTTGTTTTGTGTGTGTCTGTTTGCTTTGCTGTTACTAAGTGCTTGACTTGTGAATTTCAGGTGTCTTGTCCGAATGTGTTCATCCATCCGTAAACTGTTTGTTTACGTTGTGTTCAGTGAGGACATGCTCGATTACCCTTTATTGCTTAACGTTTCAATCACTCGCTGCTTGTGTGTTCAATGAGCCCTCGCTCTGTTCTTTTTTCCTCGAAAGCCAAAGTACAACACTTAGCACTCAACCCAGGATGACCAAGACGCCATTTGGCACAGATATCCACCATCTGCCGGAAGGTGCCAGTTGCGGGACCCCAAACACGTGATGAGACCGGCCTGGTCCGAACATGAGCAAGAAGATGCAAAGAAGCCATGGTAACGGCATGAATTTCAAGACGAAGGTTGGAGTTGCTCTTGTTACACCTTCTTCACCGGTAGACACCGTGCTAAAAGAGACAGGTGACAGCCATTATGTATCCCCTGCACAGGAAACCTTTATTCCTGGTCCCGAGGGAATTGTCCATGTGGAGGAACCTTTAAATTGGATAGGATTGATTACTAGGCCATGACCAATCCGGGATGGCTCGGGGAGCCCTCCAGGACACTCTTTACATGCTGCAGTGTCTTGAAAATTTTTGGGAAAATGCCAAACAGCATCAGCCTCTGAAGGAAAAAGACCGCTGCAATATTGGAGATCCCAATATCATTGGACACGGCCCCACACCGTTTCTCCAAAACGTCCCCTAACAGCTGCACAGCTAGACCTACTGTCAATAAAGTGGGGAGGGACATTTCTCACCGCACAAACCCACTAGAAGCTCGCAGAAATTAACAGCTGACGCCACTCGGTCCGAACCATCATAGCTGCCCAGCACGAATGGTAGCCCCAAACTCAGAAGTAGGGTGGAAGCTGCCCAGAAAATCCAGGGCACCGGCTGCCAGTTTACACGTATCATGATTGGCTCTACTCCCCTCGATTAGACCTGGGCTCATGCAGTGGGGACCCATGCATGCTGCAAGACCCGTTGAAGCACCCACTCCCAGTCGACAATTGTGTATTCCAATTTTGCACCATTGACAACTGTCTGCCCCAAATGTTCAGATCCTTTAGCAGTTCGCGTAAGGAAGCTACTGGATGACAACTCGCCCTGCTATTGAAATTCCCACACAACGCTGGGACACCACTGCTGACCGGGAGAAATGGCTGGACAGCCCCGTCAAAAAAGATGCAATGAAGGCCAGGGCAAGACAGCAAGCAGACTTTGGTGCTATAACGACGAGAGCAGACGAGCACTTGCCCGATTTCATTGCCTGCTTTATTGAGGTGTGGAACTCCGTGGCGGGCATTCCATTCGCAGAAAATGAAAAGATGGCTGTGCAGATCCTATTGAACTGCGTGCTGCCTACATATCTACTGCATAATCTCACTTGGCATACCTTGGGCTCTCTTTGACCATACGAAGTAACTTGGACAGTAATGGGCTATTGACAATTTCAAAACAAACGCAGGTAATCTCCGAAGTGCACAACTGGACTGTCATAAAGACAGAACAAGGCTAGTACAGAGACCTAAGGGATTTCATGAAGGACGGTGCTGGAAATATGGTAATCGGCACACTAAACAAAACACTGCTAGTCAACACACAGGCAGGGGCGCCCAGGCTCCTCCATCCTCCTCCACCCCCTACAGGACGACAGCAGGCCACCACCCCACAGTAGTAACGTTGGCAGACTGCCTAAACCATGAATGATCCCTTCCCCCATGCTCCAGAAACAAATTTGGACTGGAGCGCGAGGGAGTTTTGCAATGGGTCGCAATGCTCTTCTCCAACTCCCCGTTCCAAAATCCTATGACGAATGTGGAGGTTTGGGGACATATCATTTTTTTTCTGGTGGACTCTGGGGCCAACAACTGGCCTGAATCTCCCTCTGCAGAATTTTTCCCGAGTTACAAAACTGTACACAACGTAGGGGTTTCTGGAGTGCCCAGAATGGGGCGACTCTCACAAATCATTTACTTCCGTATTGGAACTTCCACTGTCCCTGATGCTCCCACTAGTTTCATCTTTAGCCCAGCCGTCCTTCTTTGCCGGACAGACCTTGTATAAATTGATTGCCAGCATCATTTAGGCCTCATGATAATACTTTTACGACAGCGACCCCTTCATTTCACGTCCCTCAGATAGGCCCCTGTTGCCCTGTTAGGGGTTGTGCAACTTAGGCAGATTGTGTTTTGTCTGCTCTAAGCTCCTGCAACACACCAGCCCGCTTTTAACACGCAAACCCTGGGAGCTACTCTCGTACGAAGACCTCTGTTGCTAGCTGATCCTCCCACATCACTGTAGGCACAGCACCCCCACCATGCAGGCCAGGTGAGTTCCTCCCCACTACACCCTGCCACACTCAAGCAGGGCGCCATCTTGCCGTTTATACGGCAATACCATCTGACGCCAGCAGCAGTAGAGAGGATCAAGCCGGTGAGTGACTCCCTCTTCCAACAGGGTGCCCTAGTTGCTACAACAAGTTCCTGTAATGCACCCATCCAGCACATCCAAAACCCAACTGGACAGAAAAGTGGGGTTTTGTCCAGGATGTGAGGGCTGTAAGTGCAATTGTTCGTCATTTCTCCCCAGCGGTCTTGGACAGTAACGCCATACTCACCAGCACCCTGCTTCTGCCAACCATTTTTTCTGTAATCGACCTCTGCTCATGATTTTTCTCCATTAAATTGTCCTCGAGTGCCGGTACATTTTCATTTTTATATACGATGGCTGTCCCAGTGTTCCACAGAGAGCACCGCAGTCTATGTTGTTACAGTATATCATACTATCTTCACTCTATACCTGCCGTGCAGCAGCACCCTCCCTGAATATGTGGACCATTTGTTACTGGCCTCCACCTGCACTGAAACATGCATGCAGGACACTGTCGCGTTGCGCTGCTGTCGAACAAAAGATGGATACAGGGTTTCAATGGAAAAACATGATGCAAATCTGCCAGTATAAAATACGGTACTTGGGATACCAACTCTTATCTGGCCTCAGGGCACTAACGAGAGCGAGAATCGTCGCCACTAGTTAGTTTCCCGCAAGAGCCACAAGAACATGGCTGCAGGATTTCCTGGGGATGGTGAATTACTGCAGGCACTGGATCACTGAAGTTCTTGCCATTGACGATCCACTACGGCAATCAGCGAAACTGCACTAGATGCCTAAGGAGGAACAGGCATTCGTCGAAATTAAACAGCGACTACTCTCTGCTCCTGTCCTGCAGGTCCCAAACTACACTGAGCCGTTCTACCTCCAAGTTAATGAGTCCGACGGGTTTGCAACCAGCTTTTTAACGCTGGTTAAATAGCTAGAGATCTCCGGCGCCCTGTTGCCTTTAACACTGGACACTGGCTGTTCGAAGAGAAATGTTGGCATATTTGCGAGCTGTCCCAACAGCCGCGGTAACAATAGAAAAGGCCACCCCTCATCGTACTGTATCACCCATGCACTGTTTTGGTTTCCCATTTGCTATCCCTGCTGTTCAATTCAGCAGCAACACTGCATTTCACTGCCATTCGGAGAACTGGCTATGAGCTCGCTTGAATCTCCAAAGTTAACCTTTCCCTGCAGGGTGTTCTTGCCTTGAACCCGGCCACGCTATTCCCACTCATTCAGAACGCCACTGCGGACGACCATGACTGTTTGGATACCGTGCAACAGATCGTCACCCCCCTCCCCGCCCCCTCCCCCGCCCTGACCTCTCTGATACAACGTTGGACAATGCTGACCTCATGCCCTTTGCGATGTGTCCTCCTTCAGGCACTCGGTCCACCGCACAGGGGCAGGGTATGCCGCCTGCACCTCTTCCACTATCCTGCAATACGCTGCGTTACCAAATGGCACAGCTGCACAGCCTGCAGAGCTGTTCATGCAAACTCGGACTTGCATCATAGCAAAAGGTCACACAACCAACATTTACACTGACTCCAATTATGCCTGTGGTATCCTTCACGACTTTGGCACACTCTTAAACAAAGAAGGTTAATCACTTCAGCAGGGAGGCCACTGCAACACGCTGCGCTAATTTCCAACCTCCTCGAAACAGTCATGTTACACTTAGCCCCAGCGATTTCAAAATGTGCTGCTTATATCACTGCCACTCTCCCTGTCACCGTCGGGAATGCCTCAGCAGACATAGCAGCCCGGAAATCTGCACTGCATCCCATCACTTACGTCCTACAGGCCCCCAGAATAACGAAGGCATCTGAATTCCCTGACCCCAAGGAAGCAGTGCGAACTGACGATCAAGTTGCTCTACCACAAAGACAGGACAGTTAGGTCAGAATTGGGGCAGTCACATTCCCTACAGCTGCTTGTATACCCCGATGACCATAACATTTGTCGAAGAGCCCACCTGCATATAATCGTCCTAGCAGCCCACAGCGCTGGACACGTAGACAAGAGGGGCACGTTACACTGTGTCACATAATCCTGGTATGCACTGTTGTTTGCTGCCCCTGCATAAGTCTTGTTGTCACAGTGCCTCGTATGCCTGCACAACAATGCATAAAAGACTTTTGCCAGGCGTGACTGACTGCCAGTTACTTGGGTACTTTTAGCCATTGTAGATTGGCTTTGCTCACATGCTCCCAAAAACAGGGTTACAAATACATCTTTGTCATCATCGACAGGTTCTCTAAACGGTAGGAAGCGTTTCCCAGAAGAAAGAATGATGCATACACAGTGGTAAAATGCCTCCTGAGGGATGTCGTCCCCAGATTCGCGATCCCCGGTAACATACAACAGCCCAGCCCACTGGTGATCTGCGGGGTGCCACCTGGACAAATTTACAAGGTGGTTTACCACGGCCTACAACGTCTCTGATGAATCCCCAATCCTAAACATTGCTGACACCACCGAACAGTGGACGCCTACAGGATCCATCTATTTATAAAGCATACATCCATCTGGATGGAAGGCTGGCTGGAGTCGGTGCACTCACTCCCTTCCTCGAACTCACTCAGCATGACGATACGCAGCAGAAGGCAGCATAATAAACCAACAGGTCCACAAAAGGATCACCCAGAATACCACCTTCCTCACCATCTGGACAGGATCCAGACTCGGAAACTCTGGACCTACAATGGCACCTGTTTTATCCGTGACCACAATGCCTACCTCTGTCTGTCGCTGTCCTGGGGTGGCAATTGGTATGTCAGGTGTGTGATACCATTCATCTATCACTCCCAATCCCCTTCCTTCGCAAAGCCCCTACCTGTTGCAAACGAGCCCTTGATGCCCTTGATGCAGCTCTCTAAGTGAAGGCATCTCTCATGCAACCGTGCAGTTGCACATGCAAGTCCACAGACTCACCACCATAATAGAGGAGTTGGCGAATTTCATAGCTGAGGTGCTCACCCAGCTGACTGCGGAGGATATTCCCTTTCGCACTGTTGCCCTGAAAAATAGGATGACCTTAGACTGCCTGCTCGCTCCAAAAGGGGGCACATGCGCCCTCATTGTTGCTGACTGCTGCACTTAAATCCCTGATCCCCGCAAGGACATCACGGACCTGGCACAGCATATCCAGCAGATGCCTTCTCTCTACCATGAGCAGGAATACCACTGGGAGTTATAGGACTGGGCAGCCGCCTGGCTGGACTCATGGGGTACATTCCTGCTACAGGGACTGATTGCCATCCTTGCTATCATTGCCCAGAGTGTAGAACTGGCCATGGCCATCCGACTCTACTGTTCACCCCTGTGTGCCATACTACTGCCCTCTGCCCCCGTCACCAATCAGCTCGTACAGAACAAATGGGAGATCATCCCTCCCTCAAGAAAACCCTAGCTGAGTTGTGCTCAGACACCGAGGGCGATGTCTATAATAACGAACAATCCCCTTCCCCACGCGACAATCCCCCTGGAACTGGCTTCGTTGCCCCCTTCTCATTCCGTCCTTTAGAAAAGGGGGAACTGTGGCGAAACAGTCTGGTACCCTGCCAACCCAAAGCATGGCCACACAGAAACCAGAAAATCAAGCATGTCCCAACCATGATATAAACTCCCGGAATCCCTCAGCATTGACAAAGCTGGCTGACACGGCAAACCAGACATGTCCATCGTCACTCGCAGTCCAACGAATACACTTCTGAAGAGAACCTAACAATAATCTTCTTGGAATCGATCACACAGCTGTCCCAAAGTCTTAAGGGGAGGCTCATAACCCAGTGATACCAAAGCCACACAAAGGCTAGGTCAGATGGAGAGGCACCAGATTACCTTGCTCACAGGAGAGAAGCAATTAAACACCTTATTGCTTTAAAAGGGATATTCCCATCTACCCTGGAATAACACTGTGATCTCCTGATCCTGTTAATAACTGATTGATGCTGCCAGGATGCTGCATTATATCTGTATTCAAGATATTCTAATAACTGTTTGCGACTACCACGAACTGGATTCCTTGATTATCAAGACCAGTGTATTTTCCCTATTTTAGTTAGCATCATTGAACAGCTTGATTCTCAGCTCGTGGAAGGGTGTTTCGTCTGCATCAACAGACTGTCTGTGCTGTTTCAGCTCAGTTATTCTCTTTTCCACGATATCACTGTGTTAATAAAGGGTTTGTTAATTTTTCTTTGCTCTGTGTTTTGTGATCTCTGCTTTATTGGGCTAATTTCACCGACAGTTAAGTTTAACTGCCTTCCAAAGTCGATCGAACATGTCTGATAAATGCTGTCGATGCTCCTTCCGTAATTGACTAAAAATCACCAGGTCATCAATATACACCACACAGTTGGGTAATCTGCCAATGAACTTACTAGCCAGTCTCTCAAATGTGGCTGGAGTGTTTCTCATTATAAATTGCATGACTCAACTGAGAAAGTCCATGTGGTGTTCCAATAGTCAAAATTTCCTTTGATCTCTCTGACAGAGATATTTGCCAGTATCCTCTGAGCAAATCCAACTGAGAAATGTAAGTTGCTTGTCACAGGTTTTCGATACTCTCCTCCTAAAATGGAATTAGATAGGCATCAGTCTTTGTAACGGTGTTTACTTTGCGATACCTCACACATAACCCTCAGATACCATCTGGCTTTGCCACCATGACGATGTGTGAGCTCAAGTCACTGTAACTCACTTCTAGTATGCATCTTGGAGCATGTGCTCTATCTCCTTCTGAACATGTACCAACTTTAGAGGGTTATGTCGATAAGGATGTTACTTAATCGGAAAAGCATCCCATACATGCACAACATGCACAATTAGCTTAATACTTCCCAGTTTATTTCTGCGTATCTCCTCAGGTGATAGTAATTACTCTTTCAGGTCATTTCGATCTTTGTGGCAAGTTAACTCAATAATTTATCTTCATTTTTGTCAACTTCCTCTGTACCCAATTTGATTTGCGGAAAACCGAATTTAGTATCCTCTGAACTTGGTTTTTCCTTCTATGCTGTTGCAATTAACATATTTTCTTCATGATTTCCTTCCATATCAAAATACCTTTTGAGCATGTTCACATGGCACACTATGTGAGATTTCGTCTTGTCTGGAGGCCTTATCAAGTAATTCACCTCACTTTAATTTCCTCTCGATTTGATAAGTTCCATTAAACTTTGGTTTTAAAGGCTCACCTGTTACTGGACGGAGCACCAATACCTTATCCCGATATGCAAAATTGCGATTTGTGATTTCATATTCGCTTCTTGTTTCATTCTATGCTGTTAAACTTTTAAATGCTATCTATGCGGATCTAGTAGAAACGTAATTCTTCAGCAGCTATTTTTGCTGCGATATTGTGTAATGGAATTGACTCTGGAAATCTAGTATAAACATCCAATATTGTTAATACATACTTGTTCTCACTATTTTTCGAGGTGCGGAACCTACGCAATCAAACAGGACACTAGTGAAAGATTCCTCAAATGTGGAATCGGCTTTAACGGAGACGGTTTTATTATTGACTTTAGTTTTTCGATTAGCTGACATTTATGACACTTCAAGCAAAATTCAACGACATCCTTACGTAGTCCAGGCCAGTAAAAATGTCTTTGCATTTTAGCCTGTGTTTTCCACACCCCTAAATGATCTCCAAGTGGTAGGTCATGCGTCACTTGCAGCACTTCCTCTCTATGTCTAAAGGCAACACTATTTGACAAATATCTACCCTTTCTCATCTGCTTGAATGGTTCATTGTCTCCATTTCCTCGTTTAGACATCAGTTGTTAAGTACGCATTCACTCTCGTTCTCTGCATATGCTTTTTAATATAAATGTTGTAACTTTTCATCTTTTTGCTGTAATTCAATCAACTTAGCAGAGCTAAAGATACTTGCCTTTTTTTTACCTATTTGTTCTTTCTCTGTCCCACTTGTCTGGTCAAAAATATTTCGGTAAAGCTATGTCAGTTTCCTTATTTGTGCCTTTTGAAACCATCTGCTTCAACTTGTGCGTCTGTGATCTTGTAAACACACAATCAATGAAAACTCATGGATAAACATTTTCCATGTCTTCAGTTTCCTGTGCCTGCACTGGCTTTGCAACTAGAGTAGACAGCAGGCCTACCGATGCATCAGTTATATGATTTTGCAAGGACAAATTGTATTCCTGTATCTGACAGTATTTCCAATACTGCAACCATAAATTCTTCACACTTCTCCAGAATCTGTAGCCTCACTTTATATAACTGAGCACTTTTTGTCTCACCATGAATTAATGTTACCAGCACATTTTCTAGAAAGAATTACTCAGGAGCACATATCCCCTCATCTTTCAGCATTACAGACTGGGGTTTCCTGTGTTCCTTAATATTGTAACCTCCTTACCTATGACTCCGAGTCCATGTGAATAAACTTTAAGCTTGCATGTGTATTTAAAAGTGGATCAATCATTTCCTCCTTAATCGACCTCTGATCGTCTTGTACACTCTGAGGCAGTTGTCTAACTTCCCTTGTGCCTCTTTTTACCAGTCATACAAAACTTCCAGGCTTGTCTGGTTTTCGTACATCAGACTTTCTCCTAGCCCACTAATACTGCGATTTCGTGTGGTCCACTTTATTACAATGAAAACACCGGAGATTTCTAACTTATTTGTCCCCCTCAAGGCATTCTTTCTTACTCTCTGGTAAGTAATCATTATGATTTTCACTGATACCGACCTTACCATTTCCACGTGAGAATGTCTCTTTGCCCCAATTACTATCTCTCATTGGCTGAAGATGTTTCTGTTTGCTAAACCGAGTTTTATAGACCAGTTCATAATCATCAACCTCTTCAGCTGCTAATCTTGCTGTTATAAATTTGTGTTCTTTCCCATGAGTTCGCACTACTTCAGACAGTAAATAATTCTCATTCCTCCAAAAGAATTACCATTCTCAGGGCATCTGGATCTTTAAAGCTCTTATCCATCTATCGAAACTACTCTGTTTGATTCTTTCAAACACAATGTATGTTTGACCTGGGTCCCTACTTAGATTCCTGAAGTGTTGCCTACCGGCTTCTGGTACAAACTTACCTGCAGTTAAAATGGCTTTATTCACCTCCTTCTAATCCCCAGATACTTCTTCTAATGGTTCTGCGATTACATCACTAACCCTACATGCAAGTCTCTTTTTGATCAACAAAACCCACATTGCCACGGCCACTACATTTGTTTAGCCATCTTTTAAATTGAAGTGAAAATGGCGCCCACGACCTTCTCACCAAATTTAGACCACGCTTGAACATACCTGAACACTTACGTACGAGGCTTCTGACTACCAGAGGTTTGCTCATTCTCACTCTTTTCCTCAGTAAGCCTACCATTAGCCTTAACCTCCAGCCGTTTAAGCTGACTTTCCTTTTAAGTATCAGTTTTTCATGTTCAAAAGCTCTGTCTTCTTCTTTCTCTGTTCTCTCTTCTCTCAGCTGGTCTCTTTTTCTCTCTGTTCTGCTGCTGCTCTCTCTTATTGACTCCCTTCTGCTTTTAACTGTAACTGAACTTGTTTTATTTCTACCCCTTTTTCCTTATCTCTCATCTCTGACTCAATCTGCTTAATTTCCAATTGTATTCTTGCCAAATCTATAGATTCTGAAAGTTGCTCCAGCAAGTTTATTGCAATGGTGCTGCTGTAATTATTTCTCCTTTCGTCGCAAAAACAGGCAGTTTCAATTGCAGCTTCTCTGTTAATTCTTCCAACTCGTTGTTATTCACCGCATCCATATACAGAAAAATTCTGGGGACTAAAAGAGCCATTAGTATCCCAAGCTCTATCTACCCAACCGAACCAAAACCTGAAATAATGACTCTAGCACCTACCACGCTCTGATTAAAATCCGGGACGATCCCTCGGAAGTGTCATGGACTAGTCCAGACCATTCGAAACATTCTTTAGTCGGCAGCGTCAGGCCATTACTTTGCAATTTGTTTCGTCAAGTGTACAGTGAAAATTACCTTGAGTAAGTCAGCGAGGTTGAAGTCTAGATATTGAAATAGACAAAACGTATTCCCGAAATTACACAATCAAACACAAAGAACAGGATACATGACCCCTACAGAACTCAGTCTACCCAATCTATACTTAATTATGGTGTTCTGAATATACACAACGGTCCCAAAAAGAAACCTCGATTGCGGGGATTGAAGACGGTAATGATAAGGATAAACTGCACCACAGAAAGGAGGAAGTGAAGAGGTTAATCAAGGAATGGCAGAAGGAGTGTAAGATATTACGAGGGGGAGTGGGAAAAAACATAAACACAAAGGGAGTAATTGGAAGAATAAGTCAGATTACTTTGGACAGTACACGACCAAAAACAGTATGAGGAGTTTCGCAACAAGAAACCGAGTATTGAAGGGTGTCAGAGGAAAAGTGACCCATAGAAGTGGCAAAATGAAGTAGAACAGAGTGTTCAGAGGAGGACAATAAGGCGACCAGCAGGAGACTGATCGGATGAAATGGAGATGGAATCAGGAACTCCCTGGATGAGGATGATAGCAGGGACAAAGTGCTCCCACATGTAAAAAGAATGATGCTTTCGTTTATAAGATAGTTGGGAGTGTGTCAGACAATAGCAATATATTCGCTGGGGTCCCAGGATCTGGACTGGCTGAGCGATGCATTGCCCAGGATACATGAAGGTGGAGGGAACTGTATTAAAGCCTTTGAAGAACGGAATAAACGTTGGAAAACGTTCTTGTGTGTGTGCGAGAGACTGGGAGACAAAAAGACTGACTCAGCGTTGATTCCCTGCAGCTTGCCGAATGTTTAACCCTTTGCGATCTAGTTAGAATGCACATTTGTTTGTTGGTGATTGAATGTTTGTGATTTATTTACTGGAGCACGAGATTCAGGAGTGTTTTGAATTTAATTTGCACTTTGGGAATTTAAGGCGGTATCTTTTTAACGTTTTTTTAACTCACCATGGGTGATTATGAAATTAAAACATGGAAGATAAAGTAATATTAATGAAATATTAACCCACCATTTCTTCTTACAGACCGTGATCGCTGTACTGTTAATTTCTAACTGGTCACAGTTTATGTTTACATGAAAGCCAACCTTATTTAAATTTGAATCAGTTCAATATGGAGGGTGACGACTTTCCGATTCGACACTGGTATGTCCCTGCTATAAAAACCCAATTTGTGTCAAGCGACTGCCAAATTTGAAGGTCACCTATTTTTGATCTCATTGGATTAATCAAAGATTTGACTAAACGCAGTAGCACTGTAAACCCTGGCGTCAGCAGGTGCCTGCTCTTTTTTCAAAAATAATAATCCAGAAGTAACATTGAGAAAAATCACCTTAGACTTTAACATTTGCTGATTGAGTGGATGAATTACATGAGCGTTATAGAATTTAGTTTACTTAACAAACATGGAGCTGAAAGTATAACGATAGATCTCAAATATCCCAATCGACCAATATTGTTTTCAGAAAATGATACTGGCAATTTTTTTGTTTGTTTGTTTCGGACTCGTATGTCTCCACTCAATCTTAAGACTGTTGCATCTCATTCGTGATTATGGAGTGCCTTTTGTCGTATTATTCTTTATTAATTCCTCTCCGTCACTGAGAATTGACGTTTTTTTTGAACATTGCATTATGAAAATCACTAACAAAACTTAATACCTTATTTTTAATATCTCTGTCTTTGGATTCGACCATTATTTGTGCATGAGAAGTATTTTGTTGCCATGTGAATGGACAAAACGTCTTTATGCAGCTGCAGTCATTTCAGAGCTTTTTAACATTGTAAATGTGCAATGACTGGTCAAACCCGCTTAAGGTACTTTATCTGGGTTTGAAATTATGGGGCTAGAACCAGGTAATTGTAATGGTGTTTATAAATGATTTTCCACTTTTTATTGATCACTCCAGAAATGTATAATTCGCTGTCTCAGTTTCCACCTCTGAGTTACACCTAATTGTTATTTTTAACTACCAAATTGTATTAGCCCTGAATCACAAAACCAGAAATCATTGGCAGGTTGATTGGTTTTATATCTTTTCACATTGGTATTGACCTGTGTCATTGCCTCAGGGTTACCATGAAGCATGGCTGCATTGATTAATTATTAATTTTTAAAAAGTGAAAGATAAAGCGGATAGTAAACGAAAAAAAAACCGTCCTGGCCAGTTGAAGGAATTCTGCATGTGATAGGGTAATAAAGTTTTGTACACCAGATGGAACTCGCCAAAGCTGAGAGAAGTTAAAAGCTGAGTGCGAATGGCCGGATGAAAACGAAAGGGAACTGGAGAAACAGTGGAAGCCCACGACGGCTGAGGAATGTGCATAAGCGTGAAAGCAACAACACTTTAAGAAAAGAATTCAGATATTCCTCAAAATCTTGAGACTTTGCATGGCACACCTATCCTATTTGAGGATGGGGATGACAATAAAGTGGGTTTTATTCCAGGATACCGACTCAGCCCCTAACACTTTCTGATTCTCCCCAGCAGACCATTTCATTAGAAACCTTTCCTTATTTTGAAAATGATACGTCCAGTCTTCAAAGCCGATATATTGGGGATGAGTGGCCTGAACCATCCTAAATTAGGGGCCACCCCGCGAATCAGAGTAATGTGAATGAAGCATGCCCCGACCACACGAACAAACCGGCCCAATTTGCTCAATATGTTCAAACAATGATACAGATGTATAGACAGCAAAATTATCTCGTGACCTGAACACGAATGGCTTGCGATATAAGGTTGAAATAAGTTACCATCTGTCTGACAGAAGTGGTATACAGCCCACGAGTGAAAAATAATCGAAAAGCTGACTCACCTTTGCTTTATCCTATGTTTTTGCTATGAATTCCTTCTGATGTCACTGACATGATTCAGAAAAAAAATGAGGTACGTTAGGATTTTATATTCGCAAATGAGGATATCGTAGTTTCCTATTGAATGGCCAGAACCAGACTGAAACACAATCCAGCTGGCAGGTGAAATCGTATATATCAACGCCCTCGCGATTCCAAGCGCTGTGTGCCAGCCCTGGCAAAATTGGTTCGGACCAAGATGCCCCTGGGGGAGGAACTAACCTGAAACTCCCGCTCGCTTCCTCCCTTCCAATGTCACTCGTTCGCTCAGTCTCTCCAACCAAGGCTCACTTGATACTTCGCGGTCCCGCTCACACTCTCCCTCCCTCCATCCTGGTTTCACTCGCTCGTTCGCTCTCTCCCACCCAGATTCGAACCCTGCCTCCTGATGTGACTCGTTCGCTCGCTCTCTTCCAACTAATTTCGCTCTCTCCCTCCTGGTCTCGCTTGTTTGTTCATTCTCTCTCATGCAGGCTCGTTCCCTCCCTTCCTCCACATCACACACGATCGTTCACTCTCTCCCAAACTGGCTCGCACACTCCCTTTCTCCTGGTCTGGTTTGTTCAATTGCTGACGCCTAGCAAGACTCACTTGCTCCTTCCCACACAGTCTAACTGGTTGTCTCTCACCCAGGATCGCTAGCTCTCTCCCTCTTGGTCTCACCTATTTGCTCACATTCTCCCACACAGGCTCCCTCGCTCCCCCTCTCCCCGTGTCACCCGTTCATTTGCTCTCTCCCAAGCAGGCTTGCACCATCCCTCCCTCCTGGTCTGACTCGTTTGCATGCTCTCAGTCGCCAAGGCACACTCTCTCCCTCCCAGCTGCTCCCACGTGTTCGCTTGTTCTCTCCCACAGAGCCTTGCTCACTCTCTTCCTATTACATGCCTGGGTGGGAGAGACCGAGCAAACAAGTGAGAGTCGGAGGGAGGGAGGGAACGACCCTTGTTGGGTGAGAGTGATCGAACCAGTGAGATGGGGAGCGAGGAAGCAAGTGAGCCTGAGTGGGAGGGTACGAGTGATCGAGTGAGACCGAGAGGGAGGGAGTGAGTGACACATGGTGAGAGAGAGAGAGCAAATGAGTGTGACAGCTCTCTCACTCTGTCCTGATCTCCCTTTCGATCGATCCCTCACTCCTCGTCTCAGTCATTATCTCCCATCCAGGCTCATTCACTCTCTCCCTCCGGTTTTCTTCAGTTGCTCGCTGCGTACCTCCCAGCCTCAGTCGATTGCTCACTCTCTCCCACCCAGGCATGCTTGCTCCCATCGTCCTGGTATCTATCGTTCACCCGCTCTCTTCTAGTCAGGCTCACTCGCTCACTCTCTCCCCATCCCATTCCTTCGCTCACTGTCTCCCAAACAGGTTCAAATGTTATTGACCTCCTGGTCTGATTTGTTCAGTCACTCACTCCAAACCAGTCTTACTTCACTACTCATTCTCTCTCACCAGGCTTTTTTGTTCTCTCCCTCCTCGTCTCTCTCAGTCAATCCCTCCCTCCCTGTCACACTCATTTGCTCTCTCTCTCACCATGTGTCACTCACTCCCTCCCTCTCGGTCTCACTCGATCACTCGTACCCTCCCACTCAGGCTCACTTGCTTCCTCGCTCCCCATCTCACTGGTTCGATCACTCTCACCCAACATGGCTCGTTCCCTCCCTCCCTCCGACTCTCACTTGTTTGCTCTGTCTCTCCCACCCAGGCATTTTCACTCCCTGCCTCTCCATCTGAGTCATTAACTCGCTTTCTCCCATACAGGAAAGCTCCCTCCCTCCCTCAAGATCACACTGTTTCGCTCTCTCTCTTCCCACCCAGATTCGCTTCCTCTATCCCTCCTGGTCTTGATGTTTGCTTGCTCTACACCCCATCTTCGCTCTCTCACTCTGTCCTGATCTCGTTCGTTCGCTTACTATCTTCTACAAAGCCTCGCTTGCTTCCTCCATCCTATTCAATCCATTCCTTCGCTCTCTCCCACTCAGGCTCTCTTCCTCCCTTCCTTCCAGTCTCACTTATTTGCTGACTATGTTCCACCCCGCTTTGCAAGCTTCCTCCCTCTTTATCTCGCTTGTTCTCTCACGATCCCCCAGCCACTCTTGCTTGTTTCCTCCCTCACGGTCTCACTTTTTTGCTGAATTACCACACTTAGGCTCGCTCCCGCCCTTCCTCTTGATTTCATTTGTTCGGCCTTTATACCAGCCCCAGACTCGCTGTCTCTCAACCACCCCAAGCTCGGTCCCTCCCTGCCAATCCCGATCGTTCTCTAACTCACTCCAAATGTCAGTTGTTCACTCGCTCTCCCCAACCATTCTTGCTGTCTTCCTTCCTCCTGGGCTCACTCTTCCACTCGGCCTTTCCAACCCAGTCTCGTTCCGTCTCGTTTTCCTGGTCTCATTTTTCACTCATTCTCTTCAAACCAGGCTCACTGCATCCCACTCTCCTGATCTCACTCGTTTTCTCATTCTCTCCCACCCTGTCTCTATACTTATTTCCTTCATGGTTTAACTCTTCCACTCACTTACTCCCACCCAGGTTCTCTTACTTCCCTCCCTCCATGTTCGCTCTCTCCCGCCTTCCCGGTCTCACTTCTTCAATGGCTCGCTTCCACACAAGCTCGCTATCTCCTGCCCTCCACATCTCGCACGCTCATTTGCTCTCTTCCAGTCAGGTTCGATTTCTCCCTCCCTCCCCATCTCTTGTTTGTTAGCACTCTACAATGTTTTCTTGCTTGCTCCGTCCTTCTTTGTTTACTTGTTTGCTCGCTGTCTCACATCCAGGCTCGTTACGTCCTCATTCCTGGTCCCGTAAATCACTCACTGTCTCTCCCACCAGGCTTACTCGCGCTCGCCCATCCAAGCTCACTCGCTTCCTCACTCTCCACATGGTTCGTTTGCTCACACTCTTCCACCCAGGCTTTTTTTGTGTTCCTCCCTCACCGCCTCACTCGTTTGCTTCCTCTCTCCCAGATAGGCTTGCCCACTCCGTCCCAACCCGGTCTCACGAGTTTGCTCTCTCAATTCCACCCAGACTCGCTTCCTCCCTCCCTCTCGGGAATGATGTTCGCTTGTTTGTTAGCGCTTTCACACACTATCTCTTTACTCCCTCCATTCCGGCATCACTTGTTTGCTCACTGTCTCACATCCAGACTCACTACTGCCCCCCCCCTCGCCCCGTTCATTCACTCGCACTCTTCCCCCATCAGGTTCGCTACCTCTTTATTACTCGTTCCCTGTGGATCTCTCTAGTTCGATCCCATCCTCCCAACCTCACTCGTTAACTCACTGTTTCTCCAGGGATGGCTTATTCCCAGCCCTCCGGTCTCACTCATTCACTCGGTCTCTCCCACCAATGCTCACTCGCTCAAACCTACTGTGTCCCCTAACAATGGCTATTGGTCCAAGCCTGATATTGTTAACATAGCTTTCGTCTAAAGTGCCGCACCGATCTCTGTTCGTGTAGGATCGGCCTGAATGTCCGCACACTTCCTCTGCTCCACTCGCAATGGCAGGTGAGACAGGATTCGAGGAAGAGAGGAGATTGGGAGGGAGGGAGTACATGACGGAAAGAGAGCGAAGGAAAAAGTGAAAGGGAGGGAGAATGAAATATAAATCGTAAATGGGAGTAGGAGAGAGAGAGACAGAGGGACAGTGTGACTGTGGGAGGGAGATATGTAGGGAGGAAGATAAACGGTGACAGATGAACCGTACAGTATCCAGATCGAATTGGGGGACACAGAGTTGAAAGCCAGGACAGAGTGATTAAAAACCAACTCCTGAGCTCAGGCACCGATACCCACCCCGTCCCTGAGGACCAGGAACTTGGGGCTGCGACTGTCTCCTGCCCACCTCAGCTTCCTCAACGCAAAGACAAACTAACATAGTGTACACTCTACTGCTCGGGATATTTTAATACAATCCTTTTTGTTTACAAATTGAAGTGATCAATTCAGTCAATGGGATGGTGCCTTTTCTCATTGACCCCTGAACTGTGAGAAGCAATGAAATGTGTTTACAAGTCTTTTCTGGGATAAGGGTGGACAAACTAGCACTACCATCAGTGTATTACCATAGCGATAGGCAGCTTCAGCGCTGAAACATTATACTGAAATTTTTAAATCCCAGATGGATTGATTAATGTGTGTACTTAATTGACTGATGGATTTTGATAAACGGATATTTCAGCACATTCTTCACCTGCTGTCTGATCTTAGTCTGGGGCACTGCATAAATTGCCGTGTTTGTGCAGCAACTGAGGAGCTGCAGCATGAAGCCCAATTCTCGCACAAAGGGATGTAGGTGAACAGACTGATACCCAATATAAGCCATCCGGTTCGATATAGAAAACACCATTAACATTGACCATAACAGGATGAAATTAGCCGAGATGACAAATAGTAAACGAGAGATTTGTTTCGATTACTCATTTCTGTGTCAGACTGAGCTGCCCCATTGGTGTGAGCCCGGAGTCTCATGCGGGCTCTGCTAGTCACTAAAATGTGTCTGACTGTGAAAACATTAAGCAGCAGAATCAGGAGAAATGGGAGAGCTGGGGTTAGAATGGAGGAACTCGATTGTGGCCCAGACATGGGAGAAATAAACAGCGAGTGTTACATCACAAAACCAGAGGGCGTTGGACAGCCCATACCGTGCTGTAAGCATAAAATACCAAGAAATGTTCTTTAAACAGCTCAGCGCAGTCACTGCTCCCAGAACCACAGCCGCCTTTTTCTCACTGCAAAATTTACTTTTCAGCTTCTGGCAACAAATGGCCACGAACCGATCAAAGGTGAAAGTGATGGTGAACCAGACAGAGCAGTCAGTGGCTGTATACAGCAGGATGGGGTGGATATTACACACGGGAATGTTCCTCAGAAAAGAAAACTGTTCCCTATAAACAATGGGAATGTGTCTCAGTATCAGGTCGAGGATAATGACCAGTAGATCTGCCACTGCCATCGCCTCCAGGTAACATCTGACGCATGGAGACAATCCACAATCTTTATGAAGCAGAACGTAGACCGTCACTATATTAACTGTGAGGAAGGAAAACAAACAAATTGTACATTAGATTGGAGCGAAATTGACCAGTTTGACAGAGGGCCCAGTGAGATATTTAGGTGTGTCACTGTATTCATGGATTTATTAAAATAATTCGAAGGGAAATAATAAATGGATGCTCTGAATTAATGAAAAAAGTGTCTCATAACACAAGAAACCCTCCCTCCCCAAACACAGAGAGACACATTCTTACGAACACACGGTTTTTACAACAATCTCAACACATTCGATCAGTTGAGAACAGACACAGTTTACTTCTTTCAAGTTCCTCATACCTCGTGTGTAAACGTTACTCTTCTGAAGGATTCTCTCCCAGTTCCATGAAAACAAACGGAGTTTGGAAATTTCTGACTTTTCGTGTAAGTTGTGGTCGATCCTGAGTTGTGAAGACATGAAAATGCAGGGAAACCGTATTCACCCCTTTAACTGCTTGAGGGGACTTCGGAACAGTGTCTCTATGTCCCTAGGCCGGGATCCCTTCCCTCAGGTTCGTATCTTATGCTCAATTCACTGACGTCCGGCCGTTGACAAATAAAATCAGGGAAGTAATATTCTAGGTAGTTTCGGGTGTAGAATGCTCCAGGAAATGATGAGTAAATAAATTGGCAGCGAATGTCGGGTACAGAATGTTCCAGGACATGTGGGCAATGTATTATTCTGGGGATTGTCCAGTATAGAATGTTCCAGGGGATGTCGGGTACAGGATTTGATAGAGTCATAAAGACCTACATCAGAAAGACCCTTCTACCCACTAACTTTGGTGAGACCCACTCAGGCTCACGGTGGGAATACTTCCCCCAAACAACTCAACTGGCACTTTGTTCACAAAATTAATAAGACAAAGATAAAGCTCAAAAACGTGATGTAAGATCGTCTTAAATTTCTGTGTAGATGTCCACGCTTATTCAGCTATTTTCCACCATCTCGTTTTCAGTTCAGTCTAACACTCCCGGATGTAAAATGTTCTGTATTCAGTTCCCAATATTGGTGACCCTGTAGCCATGTCTTTCTGATGCAATTAAATCGTAGCCATTTCCCTCAATGTATTCAGTTATTTCCTCAGTCTGTTTTGAGAATATAGAAGAAATTCAGGTCGAGTGCCTTTCATTCAGCTTTTTAACCCATTATTCCCTGATATATTGTAACCTGTATTCTGTGATACCTACATACTCACAGATTCAAACTTGATTGTTAATGTTTCATGAAGCCCCAAACACCATCCGCGGTTATGTCCTATCCCACTGGCAGGACAAACTCAACAGTAGTGGTGGCACGGGAGGGTGCAATCAGGAAAGGAGTTATCCTGGAATTCCCCAACTTTGATTACAGAACCCGGGAAATCTCATAGGAACAGGTCAGAGATGGACAAGGAAATCTCCTGGTAGTGTGCCCTCCGCACCACCCCGCGGTTTTAACTCAGATGCCCTCAATGTTGAAAACAAATGGGAGGAATCACTGAGGGTCACAAGGACACAGAACGAACTCTGGGTGAGATACTTCAATGTCTCCACAGGCCCACGGCTGACTGAGCAGGGCGAAGCCTCAGTGCACAGCAGCCAGACTGTGGGAAATGACAGGGGAACCATGAAGACGGAAACATGCACATTAACCCACATGTCACAGGTCGCTCTATCCAGAAAAGTATCAGTCGGAACAATCAGCATAGAGTCCTGGTGGAAGGAAAGTCTCAGCCTCATTTTGAAGATAACGCCCTCTGTGTAATGTGGCACTACATCCTTTGATGTAAGACATACATCCAGCCGACCGAACAAATGGAAACTGCACATCCATGAGCCATGATGGTCTATCTGCAGCTGCAGCATCAGTGGCCTTCCTCCATCATAACCTCAGAAGTGGGTCGTTCATTGATTCTTCCAAAATGTTGCGCAACAAACAAACCTGCACCTACACTGAAGCAGGCTCTTCAACACGTCAAAAGTTTAAACAGGAGCAGAATGAGGCCGTCCAGCCATTCGACGCTGTTACTCAACAATTGGAGTAGATCTTTTAATCTCTCAAACCTGTTACACGTCAAATGGAAGGGAACATTCAGCCTTTCAGGGCTGCTACACAGGAATACAGTGAGGACTGTTTACAGAGCCAGGAGCAGCGAGAAATTGTTGATAAATTATTATTTTATCAGTTGAACAAAAATTAACTGCAGTGACACAGTGACGAGTGCTGCGGCCATAACTATTTACAATCAATCTCAGTGATCAGGAGTGGAAAAAATGTACAGCTATTGAGTTTGCTGATGACTCTTACATAAAAAGGAAATTATATTGTCTAGACAAAGTGGAGGTGCTGCGAATGTATACAGCCAGTAACATCAATGGATTATTGTTTGGAAGGTGGAATGTAACATGATATAGCACCTGCCTTTTGTTTTCAGGAAGATTGGAAGACAGTATGTTCCTGAAATGGAAAGCGATTACTGGAGTTAGTGATACAGTGTGCACACGAGGTCTCACTATCACCTATTCAGACATCAGACGTGTTGCTCCATCTCCCTGATGGTCTGCTGTCTGAATTTCCCAGTGGCAACATTGCTTTCAGTAAACATGGGATATTTTGTTGTGGTTGTTGGCAGTGAGAAATGGTGATGGGGATAGTGCATTGAGAAGTCTATCAACGAGACCGCCTTTATCCGAACTGTCATGCTATCTTTCCACTTGGAAACCTGAAGATGATGAGAGTGGCTGCCTGCTTCTGAATGAAGAGGCTGTGGCTGCAGTAGGCCAGGACAGTGGGTCTTAATTAATATAATGCACTGGGCGTGTACACACTTCAAGATTAATGGACTAAGTTTTGCATAAGTACCTCTGCCTCTCCCGATTGATATGGGGACTCTGCTGAACCATGTGCACCATCGCGAATCCCCCTGTACTGGGAAAACATCGGCTATCCCTTGTGATGGAGAAAATATTGTATTCATCTCATCCACCATATGTATCCTCTGTGAACGAATGGTGACATTGATGACGACATACGATGAGATGATGGATATGTCACCTACTCATTCCTGGAAAGTGCCTGTTCCTAGAAGCTGACTGAAATTATGACCGTAACAACCACTTGGCAGCGCCGTCCTCCCCCTTGTGTGAACCTGCTGAACGTGTTGAAGGAGGCGACAACGCTCTGTGAAAAGCTCCTTGTTCCCTAAGGGTCATCTTATATTTTGATCCTGGGCTAAGTATTGCTTGGGAAGCTGTTCCTGAAAAACACGGGTTAGATATAGCAGATCCCTATTCCCAGACAAACACTCACTCCGTGGTTTCAGAGCGACCCTGTCTGCAACGTCTGCTCCATTTGTTGTTCATTTTGCAGACTCAGATGCTGTAACTGCCGAGGTACGAAAAGCAGGGACGCTATTGAGCCTCCCGGCTCTGCTGCATAGATACAGGAGGCGATCATTTATTCATTCGAGAGCATTTTTGGAAGCAAGAGGAGGTTATTCAGCCCCTGAAACGTGTCATACATGAAGAGGTGGAAGCCATTCACTCTCTTGATGAGGGAAGAGTGGTGTACATGATCTACATGGAATTCAGTAAGGCGTTCGACAAGGTTTTCCATGGGATACTGTTTAGCAAGGTTACACCTCTTGGAACACGGGGGAACCAGCCATTTCAAGGCAGAACTATCCAGAAGGTAGAAAATAGTGTGTGGGACTGGAGGGTTGCCTTTCAGACTGATACCTGTGACCAGTGGAGTATCACAAGAATTGGTGCTGGGACCACTATCTTTCGTCATTTATATAAATAATTTAAATGTGAACATAGGAGGTATATTTAGTAAGATTGCAGATGATACCAAAATTGGAGGTGTAGCGGACAGCGATGAAAGTTATCTCAGAGTACAAGGGAATTATTATCAAATTGGCCAAGAGGCTGAGGAGTGGTAGGAGCGTTTAATTTAGATAAGTGTGACGTGCTGCATTTTGGAAAAGCACATCTTAGCAGGACTTATACACTTAATGGTAGGGTACAACAGAGTGCTAGTGAGCAAAGAGACCTTGGAGCGCATGTTTGTATTTCCTTGGAAGTAGAATATCAGTTTGATACGAGAGTGAAGAATGCATTTGGTATGTGTTCCTTATTGATCATAAATTTGAGTATAGGAATTGGGAGTCAGGTCGCGATAGCAAAATTGGTTAGGCCACTTTTGGAATATTGCGTGTAGTTGTGGTCTCCTTCATATCATAGGATCATGTGAAACATGGAATGGTTCAGAAAAGATTTACAATTATATTGCCTGGGTTGACGGATTTGAGCGAAAGGGAGAGGCTGGATATGCTGGGCTGTTTTCCCTGGAGCATCAGAGGCTGAAGGTTGATGTAATAGAGGTGTGTAAAATCTTGAGCGTCATGGATAGGATAAGTAGAGACAGTCTTTTCCCTTGTGTATAGTAGCCCGGAACGAGAGGGCATAGGTTTAGGGTGAGAGGGAAAAGATGTTAATGGGATTGTTATGTGTATGTGTGCAGTGTGTTGCCAGGGGAAGTCGTGGAGACTGGTGCAGTTGCTGCATTTAAAAGACATCTGTTTGGTCTATGGATAGGAAGGGTTTGGAGGGATATAGGCAAAATGCTGGCAAACGTGAACAGATTAGGATATGTTATCTGGTCGGCATGGACGAGTTCGACCGAAGGGTGTATTTCCATGCTGTACATCTCTATGACTCTGAGACTCTGAAGCCTATTACACTTTCAGCTTCCCAAACCTGCCACACAAAAATACAGCGAGTCATCTTGTTTGCTCACTTCCTTACATTAAAAAAGAACACAGCTACATTATTCAGATTTAAAGGATGTTTTACAGAAGCAGGAGAACGGTTTTCAGTCAATCGAAGATGTCAGGAATGTGAACAGGCCATTCAGTCCCTCAATTCCGTTCCACAGGAGCAGAAGGAGAGCAAACAGCTATTGTAGCCTGTTACTCAGGAACAGGAGGACGACACTTGTTTCCACAAATCTGATACACAGATACAGGAGACAGTCATTCAACTGCTCAAGACTGTGACATAGGAACAGGAGGCAGTCGCTGAACTGCTTGAGACTTGGACACAGGAACAGAAGGCAAACATTTCACTGTTCGAGATCGGGATACAGGAACTGAAAGCAAATATTCAACTGCACAAGAATGGGGCACAGGGAAATCTGGCGTCGAGTGAGCCGACATGATACTGTTACCCAGGATCAGGAAAAGAGGCTCAATCTCTACAACTAAGTGGCAGTGGGAGAAAAGGTGAATTGGCTTGTTACGATCAGAAATATATGAATATGTTGCAGGAGTGAGTCAATTGGGCGTGCCCTAAAATTCATTTCGACCATGGCTGATTTGATTATGACTCCTCATTCCATTTTTCAGTGATTTTCCTCTTGGCAGCCTCTGCCCCAAGTGTTGATCATGTTGTAGGCCCTCATGCAGTAACTACAGTGACCATGACACATCGAGATTGGTCACCAAAGCATTTTGTCTTCTTGACTATTCACAGCAGTTTAAAATACAACCTCCGGGAAACTATCCTTCGTATTTCTACTAACTTTTTTAAAAACAGAATTAAGTCAAACGCCACACAACTCCTTGTGAAAGACTGGTATGAATCAATAATAGTTGAGGGGATTGCTCACGTTAGTGCACATATGATCAGCAGAGAGTGAACATGACAAGCGTTCAGTGGATAGGCACAGAACCAGTTGCAAAAATCACGTCTCAAAGCCGCTGAAACACCACTCTCCAAAATGAAGCTCAGGGCAGGACATCAGGAAGTGAAAAGACGCAAACTATACCTTTAAAGGTTTTTTCTATGCTTCGTAATTGGAGAAACAGATGCTGTAGGATGAGCAACAGTAAGGTCCAGGGAAAGATACAGGAGAGTTATTCACATCAAAACTCGGCAATTACATTTGGACGTAGGGGAATCAGTTTAATTAGCAGCAAATTGTTGTTCTAAAAGCAAGACGTGTGGGAGCATCAAGCAGAAGTCTCTCGGGAATGTGAGCAAAAACTTAAAACTCACCTGTAGCGTCGGGTCCCACTGTTGGTGTTCCAGCAGCAGAAAGTGCGGCAGCGTCGAGCAGGAGACTGTCGGAGAGTTAACGACGTTAAAAATTTGAGTGTTTGTTTTAACTGAAACATTACTCGGGTCATGTCTCCCACCCGTCCTCCTCCTCTAACCAAACAAAAATTGTGCGTCGTTTGGTAAGATGACAAGTGTTTTCTTTCGTGCTTCATTATTTTCAGTGGTCAATTTGCGAATGTAGAACAGTGGTAATCATGGTTAGGGCAGTTGCACGTCCTTCCTGCAGTACGTTGCTGTTACGGTTCGCCTCTCGTGTCCCTGTTCACTTAATTTGTTGAAAGTGCACCCAACGTCAGCTCCTCCAGAACCACGTTAGCGAACTGGAGGTGGTGCTGGATGAACTTCCAATCATTCGGGAGGCTGGATGGGTTATTGACAGGAGTTGCAGGGAGGCATTTACTCCTTTGCCACATAATGAAGGTAAATGGTTTGCCATCACGAGTAGGAAAGGGAACTCGTAGTTACTGCAGGGATCTCTTGTCGTGGTTCCCCTCAGCAACAAATGTACACTTTTGGATATTGTTCGGGGAACAGCTTAGCAAGGATCAGGAATGGGGCATAGGTCTCTTGCGCAGAGTCTGCTCCGGTTTCTCAGATGGGAAGGGAGAAGAGCAGAGCTTTAGACATTGGAGACAACACAGTTGAGGGAACGATAGGAGGCTTTATGGGAACTAGAGACATTCATGAGCGGTGTGATGCCTCCCAGGTGACAGTGGTCATGATGTCTCTCATCGCGTTTTCGGGATCCTGGAGGCGGAGGCGGAGCAACCCCAAGTCGTGATCCACCGAGGATATAGGTAAGAAGAAAGATGGGGACCTAAAGTAGAAATTCCGGGAGTTGGGTGGACTTAGAATTATAACTGAGTTGTTATCTCTGGATTGTTGACCATGCCGCAAGCCATCAAATCGAGGAACAGAGAGAGTGGAGCTGAACATGTGGATGCAGGGATGGTGCAGGAAGGAGGGTTTTGCGTTCTGGGATAATTGGAGTTCTTTCTGTGGAAGGTGGGACTTCTACAAACAGGATGGTCTTCACCTGAATCAGATGGTCACCAATGTCCTGGGAGGGAAATTTACTAATTCTCTTTGGGGGGGGGGGGGGGGGGGGCAGGATTGTTAAACAATGAAGTAGGGGTATGAGAACCTGAATTGTACTTCTAGTGTACAAGAGGGACAGGGTAGTGAGGTCATGGATAGGTTTACAAGGTCATGAAAGTGCACCGGAAACCAGGATTTTGATTTGAAATGTGTGTACAGCAGTGCCCGGAACATCCGGAAGAAGGTGTGTGAACTTGCAGCATGGGTTAGTACCTGGAATTTCGATGTTGTGGACATTTCGGAGACATGGCTAGAGGAGTGACAGGAATGGTTGTTGCAGATACCGGAATTTATGTGTTTCAGCATGAACAGAGGTGATGGTAAAAGAGGAGAATGCGTAGCATTCTTAATCACGGGTACTGTTACAACAAATGGATAACATTGGAGGACTGATCCACTTAAGTAGTTTGGGCTGTGGTTCGAAACAGGAATGGACATGTCACCATGTTGGGAGTTTTCTATACACCTCCGAATTGTTCCAGGTATGTAGAGGAAAGGATAGCAACGATGATTCTCGACAAGAGCAAGAGTAACAGGATAGTTGTTACGGGCTCTTTAACCTCCCCAATATGGACTGGGAATACTAGTGTTCAAGTAGTTTGCATCAATGTCCTGGGAGGGACAGTTTTTGTTCAATATGTACAGTACGCAGACTGTTTAACAAAGGGAGATGCCATATTGGATTTGACACCAGCGAACTGTTAGATTTGGAGGTAGATGAGGACTTGGCGATAGTGACCATGATTCGGTTATGTTTACTTGAGTATGGGCAGGGATACGTATAAATCACAGGGAAAGAGATATAATTGTGGGAAAGGCATAATGGCGAGAGGAGGCACGGTTCAGCATCCATGGAAGGGTGATAGTAATGCAGGGGATTGACAAACTTGAAACGTTGAACTTATTTAAGGAACAGGTACTGTGGATCATTGATAAGTATGTCCCTATCAGGCAGGGAGATGGTTGTCTAGAGAGGGAGAAATGGTTCTCTAAAGAAGTTGGACCTCTTGGCAAGAGGAAGAAAAATGCTTATGTGAGGATGAGGTGTGAAGGCTCAGTTAAGGGGATTGCGAGTTATATGTTAGCCGGGAAATAACTAAACATAAGACTAAGAATACCCATGAGGATCATGAATAGTTGTTGGCAGATAGAATCAAGGAAATTCGCAGGGCCTTCTATCAGTATATCAGCAAGAAATGAATTATTAAGATTAAGGCCAGTCAAAGATAGAAGTGGAGAGTTGTGTGTGGAATCTAAGGACATCGGGGAAGCGCTTAATGAATACTTTTCATCAGCGTTCACATTGGAAAAGGGTAATATTAGTGAGAATACGATGATGCACGCTACAGGATTAGATAGGATTCATATTGACAAAGAGGACGTTTTCGCAATTTTGGAAGATCTGAAAATGTGTAAGACACCTGGGCCAGGTGCGACTTATTCTCGCATTCTCTGGGAAGCCAGGGAGGAGATTACAGAGTCAATGGCTTCGAACTTTATGTCATCATTGGCGAAAGGAGTAGTGCCAGGGATAGCAAATGTTGTTCCTTTTTTTGAGAAGGGGAGTCGGGACAAACCTGGTAATTATAGCTCAGTGAGCCATACTTCGGTTGTCTGTAAGATGTTAGAAAATAAGAGACAGTAATTATAATAATCTAGAAAGGAACTCTTTTTTTAGGGATAGCCAACATGGTTTAGCGAAGGGCAGGTTGTACCTGACTAACATTATTGAGTTCTTCTTGACGTTTACAAAACAGTGGGATGAAGGTAAAACGGTTGATGTGGTTTACGTGGAGTTCAGTAAGGCGTTTGATAGGGTTACACACAGTAGGCTACTGCACAAATTGCAGTGTTTCGGGATTGAAGATGATTCGGCAATTTGGATCAGAAATTGGCGAGCTGCATGAAGAGGGTTAATGTTGACAGAAAGTTATCATCCTGGCGCTAAGTTACCAGCGATGTGCCGCAAGCATCTATTTTGGGGCCACAGCCGTTTGTCATTTTTATAAATGATCAGGATTTAGGCGTAGAAGGATGGGCTAGTACATTTGCGGATGACACTAAGGTAGGCAGAGTTATATAGCGCCTAAGGACTTTGCGATTGATAGGGGAAATTGATAAGATGCAGAGCGGTGGCAAATAGAGGTTAATGTGGAAAAATGTGAAGTAGTTCACTTTGGAAGAAGTAACAGGCATGCAGAGAATGAGGTTAATGGTAAAATTCTTGGCAATGCAGATGCACAGAAAGTCAGATAACAGCATAATGTTGTCTGTCATTGAAGGAATTTCTGCTGAAACTTGATATCTGCTTCTTCATCATCGACACCACGAACTGCCAGCTGAAATTAGAGAGTATCTCCAAGAAGATCGCAGCACAACCACCTGAAAAAGAACAGCACTCCGAAAGCTAGTCCTGCCAAATAAACGTCTTTGGTTATAATCTGGTGTTGTGTGATGTCTGAAATTTGTATTTAACTGAGTGTGACATCAAGGGGTCTGAACAAAATTGAACTTCATGAGAATCATTTGCAAATCCTCCACTGTTTGGATTCATTCATATCGCAAGCGAAGATGTTTATGGTCTGTGCACATCAATCATTTCAGCCCTACGGCATCTCTGCAAGAGATCGTCAGAGTTCCTGTCCCGGTCCAGACATCTCCAGCTTGTGTTAGGAAGTGTGGAAGGAGGCCATTCAGCCCATTTAGTCTACACTGAGCCAAAGTGAGATGTTCACTGATGATCACATGATATTCAGACTGTTTGTCTACCCTCCACACTTGAAGCAGTCTATGTCCATTGAAACAATACCTGGGCATCATTCAATATCGTGCTGTTAATGCGTGAGTAGCATTCATGTAACAGCACTGCCAGACACTGTTCAATTCCACAGTAAACGGAGGAGCTCATTTCGTACCTCAACCTAGTTTTCACAAGAATGTGAGCACCTTATTCAGCACATCAAAATTACTGTGCAAGAAAAAGGACGGCTTATTCAGTCCCTCTGCTTATAATGTAGGAAGACAAGCAGTCTGCTCAGGGCTACACGTCTAATACACGCATCAGAAAGAGACTATTTCAAACCTGAAATCATTTACAAATGAACAGGAATAGGACATTCCGCTTCTCAAAGTACTAACACAGGTATCAAAATGTTCAAACATCACGAAAAAAATGGAATAAGGTTGCACAGATGGACTTACCCACTTGTTCCTCGTGGCTTCATTACTCAGTTCATACGTATTATTTAGCATGATGTTCTGGCACGAGGCAGAAGACTTCTTTTAAACTGGTCACAAAGGCATCATCCAACTCTGAGAGAGCAGACCCATGTTCTCTCTTGAGGTCACAAGCTGGTGAGAAATGGCTGACTATTTCAGAATGAAGGTATCGTGGGTGCTGACAGGATTTTGAACAATATAACTTTGAGTACAGAGATACACAATAACTCTGAATTAAAGTCTTCAGAGTTCATTTAGAGCCTTTACCTCTCTGCAAATCTATGTGAGATCTCTGCATAGGCATGTAAACTATCTGGATTTGGACATTTGATGGAAAGTATGGCATGTCTCCCCTTATCAATGGTTGTCTGCGACATAATGTACGTTTGTCCATAACCAAGTTTCAAATTCTTAGACTCTCAAAGCGCGACAGATTTAACCCTAAGTTACTGCATTCTCTACTTATGGTAACATTAGGACAGGTTATGGTCTGGTGCAACTCCTTCGTATTGTGTCGATGACATGGAGGTCATTATTTATAAAGTAGACTCAGTTTGTACACAATACTCCAAATACTGTTTCAACAAAACACAACATTGAGTAGGATATATTTACTCTGGTACATTTCTTATTTCGCATTTCACATGTCATTTACAGTTATAATTACTTACTGTCCCCTATGGATTCTGAAGGTGACGTATAACCAAGATCATTTTAGAGACAGCACTTCCCAACATCTCCCTTTTGAAGAAACATAAATGAGAATTATTACATTTGTTATTCACAACTGAATACTTTATATACATTGCGAACTGTTTTTACAAAACACTGATTTTTGATACCCCATAGCATTCCGTCCATGGAAAATCACGACATTCTTCATTTTGCCTATTATGGAATTTTTAATCCATTCGGACTATTTTCTACACTTACATATCCATGGATTCGAACACCACTCACCTGCATTCGGCCATGTCAAACTTTTGAAGATTCAAATACTCTACTCCCATCATATCTCAATTGTCGATGTGACCACTGACAATTGGTGGATTAATCCAGCGGTTTAAACAAAGATCATTTCCTTTTCCTAAATCTGGGCCGACTCTACCAAATCATAACATTATTTTCCACGTGCCTAGGTGTCACATTCTTCACAAAATGCGCCAATTTTTTTCTCACAGCTGGCAAAAACCGATTTAGTTTCTGATTTGTCTATTTGTCCTGTACGAATATTTTGCAATAGCTCCTTTTCCGTCTGTAGGACAATTTCTAGAATCAGTTCTGAAGAATAATCAGTGATTGTTTCACTAGCTCTACTACCAACTGCTCAATAATATGGGAATGTAGATAATCACATGCAGCAATTTACCAATCTTCAATTCAATTAGATTTTCAAAAACGTACTCTTTATTATTTCTAATTTCCTATAATTCATCATTTTCACCAGCCCCCTTGTTTTCTCCCATTTCTGGAAGGTAGTTTCTATAACTTTTTGGGGAAGATAGAAGCAATGTATTCCCCTCAGTGGCAGGTGGTATCTCTCAGCGAGTGAAAACATCCAAGGACTACACTCCAGACATGGTGGATATGTTACCCACACCTGCCTGAAAAGTTCCAAAATCAATGCAGTTCACTTCATGGTGAGTGTCAGCACAGTCCCATCCTTCGTCTGAGAATACAGATTATACTAAAGCAAGTGCAAGAGCTTCATTTTTGAAACAAGCTGATTTCACTCATGCCACCTCAATGGGTCCAATTTACAAAAAATGTTACTGGAAATCCCAGGGAGGACAGTGCAGTTCTCTGCCCCTCCCTGTTTGCAAAGTTTCCATTCTGGATAGTCTCAGCTGTTTTTGTTTTCCATGGACGCAGGCACTCTGTAAATGCAGCGTCCAGAATTGGGTCAGCAGATCCGTGAGTAACCAGAATGAAACCACCAGCTGATAGTATAAACCTATGGATAGCGTCTACAGAGTCTTGCCTGAATTTCCAATGACAGGAGAACACAGTGCACCCATTCAGTGTCGAAAATGCCTTACTCTCCTCAATTTAGTTTCCTCATGAAAAAAGCTTTTCCATCTCCACACATTCCCTCAGTAACAGTTCCTCTCTCCAAAGAAGCAGTTGACAAAGTAGCATTACGTTTCTCTGCTTCTCAGCAACTATAACGGAAGCACCAGTATTGCCGATGGAGTTAATCACCACACTCAGAGAAGTGGGACTGAGGGAACATAATTCAAACTAAACAGGGACATACCTAAATTTAAATGATATTTAGGAATATGGGAAAAGGGAAAATGTTAGAATATCTTCCCTTTTATTTTGATTCGAGTTTGTCAAAAATAATCCCTTTGTTAGCTTTTCCTTTTTCCCTCTCTCTCTTTCCAGCTGTTTCGCCATCCATTTAATTCAAAAATTTAAACCTCCACCCAACCCTCCAACCCTAACATCCCTAAGACCAGCATAAATAATATTACTTCCCAGTTGCTTTCAGTTCTGATATAGGGTCACTGGACCGAATCGGTGTCTGTTTTTTCTCCTGACAGAGACGACGATAACTGCAGATATTCTCCAACAATCTCAGACGCTGAATTAAAAAAATATCAGATTTTCAGTATCCACAGTAACTTGGTTTATTTCACAGTTAACATTGTGGTTTCACGGAATGTTAGCATCGCTGAAAACGGGGGCATTTGTTCTCCATCCTATTTGCACTTGACTGTGAAGACATTTGTCAAGACAGGAAGGAGCCAAACATATTGTTCTGGGTCTGTTGTTAGACTATGTCCAAAACTGGGCAATCACGATAATTTATTTATCGAAGGATATAAGGGAGTAATAAAAGACATCTTAGTGGTTTAATGTTGTGATTAGTTAAAATTGTTTTCATTCCAATTTTTGTCAATCGAATTGAAGTTCTATCATCGGATATGGTAGAATTTGAAGCAATACATTTCGAGGCATAACGTGTGCCTCTGAATTGCACGTCCTGTAGCATTATTACTTTGATATGGCGTCCCTACAGTGAAATAACTGTAGAATTAAGAGCACGGTTCTGTTTAAAAAATAGTGTAATTGGAAGAGTGATCAGAAGAGAACGGGAGCCGTAAAATCTGAAGTTAATGTAGGGGTAGATGGTGGCTAATAGAGCAACCAAATGATGCAATGCAGGAGACTCTGGATATTATAGAGGTGGGTGTGGACAGTTATGATGACAAAGAGAATTCCAGAGACAGACAACAGTTCAGGGGAAAAGGGAGACTTAAGTTTTGTTCCTCCTTACATGTTTTGTGAGTAAAGAATTTGAAATACATTGAAAAGAAATGGAGTTTGTGACTGAAGCTGAAGACAACAGTTTATTTATTTGCGAAATATAAATATTAAAAATGTCAATAACATTTTCGATCTATTAAACAAATGACAGAGATATGCTTGGCAGGAAGACCAACAATAACGATGATGGGATAATATCCACCTGAATAATCATCAGTACAGCATCGATCCGCAACGCTAATTATGTCCAATCCAGAGAAAGAGAGTATACACCGAAGGAGAAACCCTGTCCATTGCTGTGACTTGTCAGTTCTATTGTTCGCAGATTCTGAGCCATTGTTGGTTCCTTCCAGTCTAATGTTTTTAGATTCCGATCGACTGTTGGAATATTCCAGTGTAATGCACTCAGATTCCGATCCATTGCTGGAACATTCCAGATTACTTTTCTAATACTAACTTCCAGTCCCTCCCTGCCGCTGCTCAACCCAATCGTGTTGACAATGACGCTGCCACTGATATTAAGTGATAACAGATTGAAGGAGGTTCCTTGTTAATAAAAGAGGAAAACATCCAGTACCACTGTTAGGATACATGGAGACTGACATCAATCACAATAACTAAACGAACATTTCTTATTAACTCCTTTCACGACAACCTTTATACCTCAACATACTATTTTGTCTCGGTGGGATGTTGACATCCCTGACTGTTGGACTAGTGACAAAACTCCAATCGCAAACTTAGAGGTGAAAGAGAGAGATAATGCTTTCTCTTCATGAGCCGAATTATTCTACTGTGTTTTGGCAGAGTAAGAAGTGCAGGGCTCCCAAGACCGTCTGCGGCAGTTCACCAGTCTGCTTCATCCTTTTTTAAAATTGATACATAACTTCAAAATTGATCTCGCTATCATTTAAATGCTGGAATTGGCTTCGTCCTGTCTTGAGAGGCTGCTAATGTGGCGTAGGCGTTGTGGGCATGGTCTGTTCCTTGTGGGCATTGTGGCCCCGTCCTGCTCCTGTGGAGAACTGGTCTGTTTCGGTGGAGCTTTTGTCAAACTCTCACAGATCCAATATTTGTCGTTTTATCTTTGGCCACTTATTTCTGCAGTCTCAGCAGTGTTGAAAGGCAGTAAATCTCTCCCAGCTGCTTTACTCTGTCTCTCTCTCTCTCTCTCTCTCTCTCTGTGATTTCTCTCTGAATTGTCTTTTGATGTTCTTTCCTCCTGTATTGGAAAACTGCATGTGAGAGAATCTATTTTCTGAATTTGCTTTATGACAAAAGTGTTTTTATGGCATGTTGCCATGTTAGAGCAGTTGCTGTTCAGTAGTTAAACAACATTTTATTCTGGTAAGTTTCCCAATGGAATAATGTTATTCCAGGTTCCTCTTAACTTTGTCTTATTTGATCCACAATGTTAGAATACATTGTGTTTTGCTTAATGTGGAAAACTTTGACCTAGCGAATTGTATGTGAAACAGAGCATTTCACATTTGCCTTTAAACTAAGAAAATGTTCGTGTCGAGGTTGCCTCCTCCAAGTATTTTGGCGAGGCCCGCCTGGTTCATAACAATACGGACAGGTTTTCACGTTTTAATTGGATCCTAGGACCAGCACAGTATTGATACTGGGCTTGGTGTGGACTGGAGACTCAATTGGATGACGCCTTGAGACTAGGCCTTGTGCTGACTGGAAACGGGGTCCAGTGCGGTCTGGAAACTTGGTTCAGCACAGTCTGAAGACTGGACGCAATGTGGTCTGGAAACAGGGCTGAATGCGGGCTGGAGACTGGTCCCCGTGAGGTATTGTAACTGGACTGGTGTAGTCTGGTGATTAGGACCAGTGTAATATGGAAACTTGATTAGTGCCGTCTGAAGACTGAGCCCAATGTTGTCTGCAGACTCGGCCCTTTGTGGTTTGGAGATTGGTCCTGGTGCGGTCTGAAGAGTGGGTTCAGTCTGGTCAGGAGACTGGGCCCAGTGCAGTCCACAGAATGGGCCAAGTGTGGTCTGGAGAGTGGGCCTAGTCATGTCTGGCGACTGGGCCTGGCGCTGTCTGGAGACTGCACAGTGCAGTCTGGACACTACACCTGGTGCAGTGTGGAGACAGGGCCCAGCGCAGTCTGGAAACTGGTCCAGTGTGGCCTCGAGGCAGGGCCCGGTCCAGTCTGGTGATTAAACCCGGTGCAGTCTGGAGACTGCGCATGGTGCGTTTTGCATATTGTTGCCAGTATGGTTTGGAGAATGGGGTCGGTGCATGTCTGGAGACTGGGCCTGGTGCGATCTGGAGACTCGACCATGTTTGATCTGGAGTCTGGGTCCAGCAAAGTCGAGAGTTTTGGTCTGACATGGGCTGGAGATTGGGCCTGATGTGGTCTGGAGACTAGACCCTTCAATGATCTCTGAAACGTCCAAACAACAGACTCGTTTGTATCAAACTGCCCCTAGGACTAAAAGGATAAGTACTCGGCACCACCATCGGTATTGGAAAAAAAGGGAAACAGTGTTCTCCTGCAGCCACCTCCTTCAGAACATCTGAGAGCATGTGACAAGATTAACAGAGCTTTCCCACAGACAGCACCAAAACATTGGGAAAGGAGTAGGGCATTCAAAACTTTGAGCCGCCCTATTCTAGCTCATTGCCGAACATCTCCTCAACGCTTGTATCCCACACTGTGTAGACATCCCTAAACGTGATTAACTATCGCTAAATATAAAGTAGGAATTGCAGTACTCAGTTTGATCCATTGATTTTGCTCCCCCATTCAATATTCATGCAGTTCTCATAAAAAAAAATCACGTTTATAAATACAGTTTGGTTTAATTTAGATTATATTAGATTGCTTACAGGATGGAACGCAATTAGTGAATCGCGAACTTTTTTTTATAAAGCGAGCTCCCATTCACTGTTACATAAATCCATGCCGTTAACAGCTCCAACGCAAAACCCAGTCTCATGATCATCTGTCTGCAAAATGTTCACAAATTGTTCAGTTAAAACAGGAATGCCATCAGCTCGACCAGCCTTGAGACTGAGCCTGAAACTGCAAAATGTAGTCTCCATTTAGAAGGTACATTATTTCAAAACAGAGGGAGTATCTTGGAGAGAACTGGAATTCTGCTTTGGCTTCGCCTGGTCAGTCGGCTCACGCACTTTGCAGTGCAGAATTACGTGAAAAGTACAGTGCTTGTGACAGTGATTGTCGTGTTAAAGGGTTATGATTACTGTAGCGTTTCATTATTGTATATGATTTAAAGATTTAATTAGAATGTACTATTTTGTGTGTCCGGCTAAATTTAATTTTTGGATTTGACTCATATTTTTGGCTGTTCACCCTGTTTTTTTTTTTTGCCATCAGCCCCATTATTATGTGTTCGGGTTTCTCCACAAAGTGTTCACAGAAACCCAGCCAACGCGTTATTGGAGAACTACGTGTAATGTGGCTGATCCACTGTTCCCACAGGATTTTCTTGCTGACTTCCCATACCATTTGTATCTATAATTCCTTAAATTTATTCGGTGCCTGACTTCCACAGCATCACATTGCAGAGAATTCCCCAAGGTCAACAGTCTCTGAGTGCAGACGTGTATTCTCATGTCAATGCAGAACAGCCTGCATGTATCGAATACTGTGGTACCCTGTTTTAGTGTTCCCAGCCAGTGGACTTATCATACCTGCGCCCAATCTGTCTCGCTCTGTCAGAGTTTTATATATTTCACTGAGATCGCCACTCATTTCCCTGTCTCAGTCGATCCACACTTTGTTCACACAACAAGGCTGTGATCCCAGTGATCAATCTGGTCATATGTGCTGGACTCCCTTAATGTCATTTCTTTCCCTTTATAAGGTAAGGAGACCAAAACAACGCTGCACTCTGTTCGAGATGAGGTCTCACCAAGACCTTGTACAGGTGTAGTAACACACCCTTACTCCTGTACTCAAGTCCCCCTGATATGAAGGTTAACAAATCATTTAGCTTCCTATCTGCTTTCTGTTTCTGCAATATTGCTTCCAGTGATTGGTGCACAAGGGGACCCAGACCATTTTTTTCAGTGTTGCAGCTCGGCACTTCGTGGATCAATGTATACTGGTCAGGGTGACAATGCCATTCCCAATGTTGACTTCTGCCTTCAGAACTCACTACCCTGCATGGATTTCGGGGGTCTGTGCAGAAGTACGGAAATAAAGGAGTGCAAATCCCTTTGAAGGTCAGCATTTTGCAAGTAATCCTTATCAAATGATAGGCACCAAAGTGCATATCGTCACATCTACCAACATTGCGCTACATCTGCCGTGTATTTGCCGATTCACTCCACTTGTCTCAATCAGTTGGAGCTTCTTTACATCCTTCTTTACACCCACTCACAACCAACATAATCTCGCTCTTCAGCAGGCTTGGAAATGTTGCCTTTGATTCTCTCAAAGAAATGTTTACTGTGCATTTGGAATATGTGGACCCAAGCCCCAATTCCTCTGACAACGCACGAGCATTTATCTCAAAAAAAGGATTCCTTTATTCCAGTACTTCCAGTTCAAAGTCTCCTGTGCTGGAGCGTGTCCGCTCGGAATAATTTACTTCTTCTGATTCTCGTCTCCCCACTTGTTTTTTTTTTTGGTGGATGTGAACTGGTGTGGTGATTAATATTGATTACAAATGGTCGAATGCCACTTACATTGTTCTGAAACGGAACATTGTCTTTTTTTTCAGCAAATCGGTTAATGTTGCCACTGCACCGCTGGAGATTGGAACGAACTTCCGGTAGATTCCATTTAGTCTTAAGAATTGGAGCCCCTTGGCTTCCAGTTTGTTCCTGGAAATACCTCGATGGCATTCGTCTTTGCGTTCCTTGGGGTCAACCTTCCACGACCGATGCTATGTCCGAAGAACATCCCCACATACGTGCGGGACAGCACCCACGCCCTCCACCTCCTCCATGAGGTTTGCTTCCCCAGCCCCAACGCCTTATCTTCACCATGGACATCCAGTCCCTATACAACTCCATCCCCATGACGAAGACCTCAAAGTCCTCCACTTCTTCCTTTCCCGCCGCCTCATTCCTGAAGAAGGGCTTATGCCCGAAACGTTGATTCTCCTGCTCCTTTGATGCTGCCTGACCCGCTGCGCTTTTCCAGCAACACATTTTTCAGCTCCGATCTCCAGCATCTGCAGTCCTCACTTGCTCCGCAGTACTTCACCCCTGCTTTCATGAATTCAGTTTTCTTTAAATTCCTGACCAGTTTGCTTCACGTCGTCATTCCAAGAGCTCTGCAACTGTCCCATGTGATCTTTCAAGGACTTACTAAAGATCACTACATCAACGAAATAGAATGCTCAGTTTGTTAACCCAAACACAAATCTGTTCATCATTCTTCGAAATTTGGTTGATGTGTTCGTCATTCCAAAGAGCATGACATTGAATTGATGTAGCCCATTTGGGGTTATAATGCAAAAAGTTCTTTCGCCATCTCTGTTCAATATACCTGGCACTAATTACGCAGTAAGTCCAACGTGGTGATATATCTGCTTGTCTCGATACAGTACTCCAATCTCAGTATTGGATGCGAGTCCAATTTTATAATAGCGTGGACGTAATTGTGTTCTGTCCAGACTAGGAACTATAATGATCAGCGAACCACACTCACTCCGGCTCGATTCTATGATACCCTCGTGGAGCAGCGCTTCCACCTTCTTCTGGACCTGTCTGGATTTGAAACGATTAAGATGACAAGGGTATTATTTTATCGCAGCAGTGTTCCCTACGTCCAGTTCGTGTGCAATAGCATTAGTCCTTCCTATATGATCCTTGTACATGTCCTCCTACTTTAGGAACATACCTTTCAACTGAGTTTTATGCTCTTGAGACAGATAGTTAACCCACTCGAAAAGGGTTTCTTCACTTTTTAATATATTTTGAGACACATCAAAATTCAAATCATTGGATTTGATTCTTCACTCCGTTGGCAGTAAGCAGCACCCATTTCTCCAGGTACGTCTCTTTTCTAGTTCTCAGGAAGGAACCGAGACACACATTTCTAATCCACGTGAAAGGTTCTTCAAATATGCGAATTTCCAACAAAGGTGCTGGCTTTATTTCCGCCTGTAGCTTAACTAGCATTTAGCATGTATGACACGTACTGTAAAATTTAACCACATCCTTGCGCATTTCAGTCCAACAAATACCCCTATGTGACCTTCTACCGATGGTTCATATGCTAGCCATCACACTTCCTGTCCGTATGCTGCCGGCAAAACAATCTGTTTCACTTCGGCCCATTTCTCCTCTGCACCACCTGCCTTGGTATTCATTTCCATCTTAGGAGTCCATATTTCAGATTGTAACAATCAAGAGTTTCCCCTGCCTCATTTTCAGTGTATGTATTCACATATACATCTTCAACCATCTTGATTTTCTGTTTCAATCCCTCAGCCTTCAAGGACTAAAACCTTATGTCTGACCCGCTGCCTCTTTACGTTGTTCCTGTGTTATTACGTGAAACGGTGTGTCCACTCTTTGAACCTCAGCTCCTTCATATTTCCCTTTAGTTCCTGCCTCGTGCTGTGATTAATGATAGTGGAATCTGATTGTGAGGCATGTTGGAAAAATACAGGATGTTTCTGTTTTAAATCGTCAGTTTCTTGTACTTCCTTCGGCTTCTACACATCAAGGGGTGTCACTCACACCGTGGACCCTGCTAAATCATTCGAAACTACAAACCAGATTCCTGGATCTGACATTCTGTCAATCACTCCCACTGTTGTTTCAGCAATCTTGAGATGACACTCCAAACTGACCTTACATTGGTGAACTGTAAATTTCTGTCGCACAAATTGTCACACACTCGGGTAACAAATCAGTAAGAGATCGAATTCGTCATCACTTACTAACAGTGACAGTTTAAACCATGTTTCTCTCAGAATCATAGCCTCTTTCCCTTCATCACGCTGTACTCGCTGAACTTTACCGCAGCAGCAATTTCTTTATAGACCTCAGGCACTAACTCCATACCCAGATTCGGTCTTGGCTGTGTACTATCCTGCAGCTCCTCAGCTCTTCTGGGGGCTTCCTTTACTACGTTCAGTAATGCCACTGGCTTGAACTTTTACCTCATCGTTCCCCACAGTACGTTACTTTAACGAAGAGCACTGTGAAATCACGTGTCCGATTTTCTGGCAATGAAAACATCTTTCACCAGTGCCCTTCTGAAAACACTGGCACAGTAATTTTCTTTGTCCCAGTCCATTGGAGTGAAAACACCCAAAGCTTCTCACCTCTTTTCCACCCTCTTGGGCTTCTTGAACCTTTGGTAAATTCCTAAAAGTGTTCACTACTCTTTTTGTTCGTAGTGTGGGATCTCCCCTTCTCCCGACGTTTATTTCTGACAGAACGAATTTCTGGTGGAAAGATTTTCGTATGCACCAACATGTATTCATCTGCTATTTCTGCAGCTTTTCTCTTTTCGTGGAATTTCTGTTCCTCGATGCGAATTCTTCTAATCTCTAGAAGTGAGTTTTCAAACTCCTCCAACAGAATCATCTCTGTTCGAGATTCATAGGTCGTATCTGTCTTTAACGGTCGCACCCATCCATCAAACAACTCTGCATAATTTTTTCAAACTCAACAAAAAGCAAACCTCATTCCTTTTGCGTTTCTGCACGCTGCCGGTATGCTTTTGGCACCAATTCGTAAGTAATTAAAATAGTCTGTTTGACCTCCTCATAATCTCTTGACCCCCCATCGGACAGCATGGTAAACACCTCACGTGTTCTTCCGGCAGGTTTAGCCTGCACTGGTATTACCCATAATTCCTCGAACCGCTCCATTTGTTTAGCTAATTTTTCAAATGAAATAAGGAAGGCTTCCACACTTTTCTCATCAAAATGTGGCAGAGACTTCACATGTTTGCATATATCACGACATTCTCATTTTAACTCAATTCTGCTACCTTAAGTTGGCTAAGTCGCAACTTATCAAGATAAAATTTCTCTCTTTTTTTTCTCATTTAAGAGCCTTCTTTCTCTTTTTCGTCTCTTTTTCCTCTCAATTCTTTTCTTCTCTCTCTTTCTCTCTCCCTTCCTGCTCTCTCTTTGCACAGCTAAGAATCCTCTCTCTTTTTGCTCTTCCGTCCTCTCTCACTCTTTCTCTTTCTCTCTCCTTTTCGTCAGCAGCGAAAGCCATTTTTCTCAATTTTACTTTACGTTTTGCAAACTGTACTGCATTTGTCTGTCCAAGACTCTTCAGTGATTTGCTAATTCCCTTTACATTTTAGCTTTAATTTGCCTCTGGTTAATCACAAATCTAACTTATTTTCTAATTCTAAGATTACGTCTTTTTTCTTTCCTTCTAAACGTCTTTAGCAAATTTGAGAGACACTCTTAAAACACTGTACTGCTTTGGCAATTTTAACAGCCATTTCTTTCACCTTTAATTTGTCCCACCACTAGTCACCGAAATTAAACAAAGTGCTTCACCTTTGTATCTTGAAGCTCGAGGATACTGACCAGCAAGTGATTAAATTTACTGGGCTTTTCTGTAACCCAAATCTGTTCACATCCGTCCAAATCTCAGACTGGATTTGTCCGAAATTATTCAGATCACAGACAAAAGCTCCCAAACTGTTACGACACGGGGTTACCCCCTCTACTAATTTAAAGCACGAACTCAGAAAATGTTTAACTCATTTTGTAATTTTTCAAAATTCAAGAGGCAAAGAACAATCCCAGAGATGACTACTTTAAGTACAAATATTCAACTTTATTGTTTAAGTCCAAGACAGAATATTAAAACTAACACTTATTTGCATCTTCATTTCCTTAAAGCTACCTTTTAACTCTCACTCTCCAAAAACAGCCCCATAAAACATCCCGATTAATACTTACAAAACAAAATAACGTTTCAAAACCAGTCAGCTTTCCGTTTTTCTACTTTGCAGATTTTCCTCTTTAGATTCCCTCCAGGTGAGTTTCGACGTTCTGCTCTGCAAACATCTGATCCACAGGAACGTTTCAGAAAGTTCTTCAGCGAGCAATCTACATTTGTTGGTCTTTGGCAGTTCTCCTTCTAAGTGTTCAAAATTTCCGATTGATAACATACAACATTGGATTATTTCATTGATTTTGATATTTTCAAAACACTAAATTCAAATTGATTGGATTTTGTTGTGTTGGGACATAATTCAAACCGATGGGCAGAATTTGAATTTCATCATGTTTTATGGTAAACAAGATGCTGCAATTGTTTCGTCCAAGAGTCATCTTGTTCCCTTTTTCAAGACTCTCCGCGTTTTGTCGGTCCTTGCGAGTTTTCGAACTCTATTAAAAATACAGTACACCTCTAAACCTTCATAAGAGCATAAAAGTGAATTAATCTCTGGGACATGATCAGTTGTCCCCAAGAACTTTGTTGGAAGCTAGGAAAGTGATTGCCATGCACCTTGCTGATACATTTATGTCATTATTGCCACAAGGCTGGTGCCAAAAGATTGGAGATTTGTTCATGTGATGCCACTACTTATGAACGTAAGGAACTATAGCCCGCTGACCCTGACTTTTACTTTGACTCAGTTTTTCATGGAGAATTTCGAGGGAAGGGTTTATTTGTGGATGTAAATTTTCTCGCTGAGCTGGAAGTTTTGCATTTGTTTGATTCGTCAGTATACGGGGTAACACTAGCAGTATGGTGACTAAACGTGAAAGAAAAAAAAAATAATGATGTTCCCTAACTTCGTGACGAAAAGTTTGAAACCAAATCTTCCAGCTCAGTGGGCAAACTAACATTCAAAACCTCAACTTGAACGGCACATGTTCTCGAAAATTGGTCGGATGTATATGCATTTGTAAAAGCAAGGACTAACGAGATTGTGCTGAGCATTGGAAGATGGAATTCATTTCACATAAATGTGATGTGTTGCATTTGGTATGCCACATTTGTTGCATTTGTCACAGCAAGGCAGGGTGGTAAAATAGGAAGTTTCCACAATTGCCTTTGTTGGACAGTGCTTTGAGTTAAAGTGCTTGGATGATGCATCTGTATCGAACATTGGTTCGGCCAGTTTTGTAATAGTGCCTTTAATCCTGGTCTCTCTGCTTCCGGAAAGACATTGATAAACTTGAAAGCTAATATAAAAGTTTCACAAGTATGTTGCTGGTATTTTGATGGGGGTGGCTTAGTGCGGTTGAGCTACAGGGAAGGTTGAGGAAGCTGGGGCTATAATCCCTGGAGTGTTGAGGCTGAGGAGTAACCAAAGCGTTTTTTTTTAGTGGTGTATCCCGATAATCTTGGGTGAATAACACCGAAGGCCACTAAATTATACAGGACAGCTGTTCACGTTAAAAATTGACAAGTACATTTTCGACAACAATGCTGAACTATGGAGGTAGATTGGCGAATGGGACTCGCTGTAGGAATTAGAACTTGGAGGGGCCAATCACAAGAATGAGAAGAAGAAAAAATATTGCCAGATTCTCAATCCACCTCACATAACCATCCTCGATTCTCACAGACAGAGAAAAATAGTAGGGGGTATCAGTTGATGTACCAACAAACATAACTGGTTTGGGAAATAGACAGAGAAGGGGAGACGAAGAGACAGTGACATCGAAGAATGTGTTCACAGGTTTCTGAATGTTGCAATGTAGACATTTCAGTACATTCTACAACATGAGATAGTGTTCCCAGTAATGATGGATGGATGGGATATTATTCTGAGTCCAGATGAGGGAGACTTTTTGGTGACGGTTTTTTCTCCAGCTTTGTAACTGTGGGTGGGGAGAGCAGATACTTCGTCTCACTGGCCTGAATCAAACAATAACTGGTCTCAGTGACATTTCCTTTGCGACAGAGAGAACTTCTGCACGAGGCTGACTTAGTTTCCTGGTGCTATCTTATCGAACCCACCTCATTAACCAGCTACCCATCCCAAAGGTGATCCTCTCATTCAATGCCAGTCCATTTCTTCCACCCATCATGTCTGGAGGTAGTCACCAACACCCGGATGCCCCTGGATATTCCTTGATCCCTGGCAGTGGTTTGTTCGTTAAAAGACCAATGGGGACACGTTTGAGCTTTCTCAATGTAGAGTTGTCCTACATAGATGACCCAGAGCATGGCAGGTAGGGGCAATTACATCATCATTTGACGACAGGGCACGGAGTTCCTGGTAGATGGGCGAGTACAGAGGAAATCATTCTGTTCCCAAAGGTGGCTACAGTGCAGATCAACCGAGCATAGTCTGAGTTTACCACCCAGCTCATTGCAAAGCCAGTGATCTTAAAATATGTCCAGCAATACAGGACTAGAACCAATAACCTTTCTCGCTCTGTCAGGATAAGTGTTGCTGTATATTCTCTGCTCCCTCACACTCACTGTCTATTTGTTCTAGCACATACCCCAAAACAAGGCTCATGATTTTCCTCTCTCATTACTGCAAGCAGTACCTCCCCCACCATTCACCTCTACTTTACCCCGCCCCCCAACACACTAATAACACGGCATGGATACAACATTATGGACTGATTCCCTTCATTAAACACACCATGACCCCACCACCAACACCAGGACGATCAGCAGGGTCATATATTACCACGCTTACTCATCCCTCCTTTTCTACTATTCCAAGAAAATTATACAGCCTCGAAGAGGACAGAGACATGGTCAAGCTGGGTCATTGAGTGGCCAATATCCGTTCCCTCACACACCCTCCCCCCGCACGAGCACATCCCACCAACCAGGTAAGGAGCAATGTTCAGGGAATGGTAATTCTCACTTTCAACCCACTGTCAGTTCCGTTCCCTCAGAGCAACCACAAAGCCGTGACCCTGATGCCATTTCCCTTTTGTGTTGAGCTGGTTCAAATGAAATCTCCGGAGTATCGTTGGGCTGACGGTGGGTGGAAAACATATCGTCACCACCATCTCCTAGGAAGGGAGCACGGAGGACCCCTCCAACACCCCCTCCTGTAAACAACTCAGAAAATAAAACTAATCTGTCATATTTTATGCTCACTTCACTTGTCCTGAATTCTTCAACAATCCGTGCTGATATACACTCATAGTCCTCTGTTCCCTCATCCCCCATTAATAACTCTGCAGATTACTTTATATTGTTTTTCAATATGCTTCATACCAAAGTCCATCACATCACACTGCTCTGCATGGAACCTCAGGTGTCATATACTCGTATACGTCACCAACTTGTCACTGTCTTGTTGGTGTTCCACACTGTCCTCGACAAATCTTACAATTCTTATAGGTTTGTTGACACCTGTAACCATTAGCATTTTCTGAGATACAAGATCCGCACACAAGAAGTGACAAATTGGCACAACCATGAATATAAGCAAGTGAAATACTGGAAAACTGCACATGGAGGGACTGAACTATTGACACACTGCTATTGGAGCCATTAAAATCATGACACCATGCAAAATAAGCAACAGAAATGCGAACACACACTTTCTAGAACAAGTGAAATAGTGAAGAGCACTCCACAGAGCAAGGGAAATACTGACAACCTCCCTTTCTCTGCATTTTTGTTGATGCTTTTGTGTCTGTATTTGGGTGCGCTTGGTTATGCTTGACTTTTTGTGAGTGTGCGGTTCTGTGTGTGTCAGAGCGAAAATGCATGTAGCTCTGTCTGCGGATTAATGTATTTGTTTATTGATACCTCTCTACATTTATGCATGCAACTGATTGGAAGTTCGTGTGGTGATGTACATTATGCAATGCCACTCTCTTCTGGCCTTCTCTAAGACAGCCCATATGGATACGGAACAGGGTGAAAATCAGTAGGGATCTCGCTTCTTTTCATGTATTCACGGGATGTGGCCATTTATAGCCTGTTCCAAGGTGCACGTGTGGAGGTGTTGATGTGGTCATTTCTTGAACATTCAGAGGCTGCAAGTTGCTTTAGTGATTAACACTGCTACCCTACAGTGCCAAGGACCTAGATTCAAGTCCAGCCTTGGGAAACTGTCTGTGTGGAATTGCATCTTCTTCCCGTGTCTGCGTGGGATTGTTCTGGGTCCTCTGGTTTCCTCCCAAGCCAAAACTACGCAGTTAGGTGAATTGGTCGTGCTAACATTGCCCATAGTGTTCAGGGATATTTATGTTAGGTGTATTAGCCATGGTAAATACAGGGTGATCTGAACAGGGTAGGGGATGTCTCAGTTTGGGATACTCTCCAGACGTTCGGTGTGGATTGGTGTGCCGAATAGCCTGTTTCCACTATGGATATTGGTTCGCTCGCTAAACTGGAAGGTTAGTTTTCAGACTTTTTGTCATCATACTAAGAAAAACCATCAGTGAGCGTCTGGAAGAAAGACTGGTGGCATGGCGAGAATTTTATTTATGTGGTCATGTTTCCTTAAGTTTGTGACGTCATTTCCTGTGGTGACGGAATTTCATGTGGTGCTGTCATTTCTTGTTAATTTTCTCATTGGGTAGTAAATGTAATCGAAGTCAATGTGTTTGTTGGTAGAGTTCCGCTTGGAATGTTATGTTGTTTTAGGAATTCTCGTGCGTGTTTTTGTTTGGCTTGTCCTAGACTGCATGTCCTGTCCCAGTCAAGGTAGTGTCCTTTCCCATCTGTACAATAAGATACTAGTGAAATTGGTCATGTGTTTTTGTGGCTCGTTGATGTTGATACAACCTCTTGGTATCATGGTTATCTGCCTGTTTGATCAAGTAGTATTTGTTACAGTTCTTGGACGGTATTTTGTAAATGACATCAGTTTTCCTTGTTGTCTGTCTGGAGCCTTACAAGTACATGAGCAACTGTATTCCTGTGTTGGTGCATTTCTGGGTTAACATGATATCAAGAGGTTTAAGTAGTCTGGCAGTGACTTTCGAGATGTCTTCGCTGTAATGGCGAGTGGCTAGGCTTCTGGACGTGTTTTCTATCCTAGTTGGGAGTGTTGCTGAGAAATCGGCGGACTATGTTCATTAGGGACCCGTTCTTTTGAAGATACAGTTTACACGCTGAAGGGATTCTACGATTACCTCACAGTCGACATGCAGTATAGAATCATAAAGTCACAGAGATGTACATGCAAACAGACCCTTCGGTCTGTCAGAAACGGGGGAGTGTGTTGTTCTTGCAGAAATAGAAGAGCAAGAGTGTGTATGTGCAAAAAAGGGGTACAAGAAAAATATCAGTTAAGAAAGCATGAGGGAAATGTGTCTTTATATTTAATGCATAATTGAGTACTAACTTTAGTGCAGAATTATTAAAGCAAATAACTTCTTTCGTCATAATGTTTTAAATAATAGTCTCAGCAAAATAGCTGAGATAGCTGAAACTCATAAACTAGGTACGAAAAGATACATTGTTAAAACGTATGTTCAAGAATGGTATGTACCTGTGAACAATGGAAGATGCTACAAGCAACGTAAAAAGAACACAAGATCCAAGTATAGCAGAATCTTCCTTATGTCAGCACGTACAGAGGGAAAGGTCGCCAACTTGGAGAAAGGGGGGAATTAATAAGACCACATCGCAAGTTAGTCAGAGAATAAAGTTGATTGGGTAATGTAGGAGTCAGAAGAGGTGACCTCAGGCAGCTCAAAAGTATAACTGTGTACAAGATTGAATGTTCATTGCTCATTTGCTTCAGAAATTGATGCCCTTTTTTAAAATATCGTAGAATAAATTGTCTTGTTTTCAGTTATGGTTGTCTCGTCTAAATTTTATTGGTTTTGTTTCGAACAGAGTTGGGGGCTCGTCCGGGATCCCAAGTTCTGGTCGCTCAGCAATTTTTGGGAAAACGGAGAAGTGAACCTCGCTGATTTCGGCTGTCTCTAGTTTCCCTACTTGCTGCGGCAGCTCAGGCGAGCGTGATCCGGACTGGTTTACCCTGGAAACAGGACACGCTGGGATGTGTCTGTTTCGGTCGTGTAACACTTGCACACAAGACCCGGGTAAGAAAAGATCTTATAAGTATTATCCGGGAGACCGGGGTAGGTAACGATATTTGCTGCCAGGTATTGCCGTGGGACAGGGCACGATGACACGCGGAGGGGTTTGGTCGGGTAACTCTTTTGTACACAAAACCCGGGTAAGATATATATCTCTGGGCGACTGGGGTAAGCAACGGTGGTAGCTGCTAAGTATTGCCGTGGGACAGGGCGAGCTGACACGCGGCGGATTTGTTCGGGTAACTTTAGTGTACAAAAGATCCGGATAAGATATATATCTCTGGCCGACCGGAGTAAGCAACGGTGGTCGCTGCCAAGTATTGCCGTGGGACAGGGCGCGCTGACACGTGGCGGGTTTGGTCGGGTAACTCTTGGGTATAGAAGACCCGGGTAAGATATATATCCCGGCGATCGGGATAGGCAGGGGTAGTTGCCAGTTATTGCCACCGGATGGGGTGCGCTGATTCGACCAGGTAACTCTTGTGCACAGACCAAGGTATGAAAATGGGCCTTTAAGTATTGCCTTGGTGGTCGGGCAAGTACGAGAAGTACAGGGAATTGGCAAGACATAAAGTAAAGTATTTAATTAGCTAGATGGATCTGACGAGTAAGGTGTCTACCTGATTGGACCACCCAGCCTTAGTCCGGTTGTAAAGAGGGGAAATCGCCCACGAAAATGCCAGTACCCTGCAATGGGTGCTGAAGAAGGCGACACCGGACCTCAGTAAGGTTAATTAAATTACATAAAGAAACGGCCGAGTATTGAAATGGGAAATAAGAATAGTGATTTAAGTTTAGAAGGAGACATTCGAGGGAGGTCCGAGTAGCACATCCCAATGGACAGTCCGTTAGGAAAAAGGTTAAGAAATTGGAAGTACAATCCTCGGACGCGAGGAAAGGAGAAAAAAAGATAAAATGTCAATGGAAAACAGCCTTACAGTCAGAAGGAATCAGATTATGATTCGTATCAGAAGGGCTAGTCGCTGAAGGGCCACTTAGGTTACACTTTGTAACTAACTTTTCGCCAGACATCTAGAAAAAAATATTCAAAACCTAGAGGAGTCATTGCGGGAAGCTCAAAGTGTCTGTGAGATATGGTGTGTGTGTGTGTGTGTGAGAGAGAGACAGAGAGAGAGAGAAAAGAACTGTACAGCTAACAGAAAGTTTAACCCTTTGGAATTCAATTAGAATGCACATTTGTTTGTTGGTGATTGAATGTTTGTGCTTTGTTCCCTGGAGCTTGAGATCCAGGACTGTTTTGAGTCTGATTTCTATTATGGAAATTTTGACATGATTTCTTTTGGGGTTAAGAATTTTGCAGATTGTGAAGTGGAGTGTTGGCTTTTGCTATTTTTGCAGATTGTGATTGCCTTACTGTCGGTTTCTGGCTGGTCTCTTTTGTCCTTACGTGAAAGCGACTTATGGAGGACAGTTGGGGTTTTGGTTCAACATGAGATTGCAATAAACAAAAAAAAAAATCCTATGGTTGTGTTCGGTGACCTTGGATTTGGCCATTGTTCATGAATTAGAAGTTTTTTTAACAACCTATAGCATTGTAGTTGAGCGGTGGCTAGTCGGGACTACTTGGGATAACTAGTATTGGATTTCAATCAGGGGACTAAAACCGGGCAGTTGTGGTGGATTTCAAGGTTGGGAGCTGTATGCATTTCGCATTTTAAATATTAAACACTGAATAAATGAATTTATGATATATAAATGTATGTTTACAGGTAGGATTTCTAAATGTATATTTAGGAACGGGCTTTGAAGTTGGACAGGCATAAATTGATAAATTATATTTGAGGTTACAGATAGCAAGAAATATTGCAATATTTCTTTTAAAAAGTCAAGGTCTTAACAAAACATTGAGTGATGAGGAATGGCCATGAGATGGCCCTAAAGCTGTTCAGTTGGTTAAATCGGCTCAGTAATTGATCTGGCAACATAACATGAGAAGCAGAAACAGAAGGCAAAAATAATGATAAGCCACAGTTGATGAGGTAATAAAGAAAAAGGACAAACCAAAAAGGAAAAGGAAACCGGAATAGTGGCTGGCAGTATGTTGAAAATAAAAGGAGGAGAAGGAGATGTTAAGGGGTCTGGTAGACAGGAACAAGGATCAAAGATGAAATCCTCACAGACGGGATGTTATTACTATGGAAAGACAGGTAACTTTAAGAGAGAGTGTCCAGATCCAAAAAAGCAAGTAAAGGCAGTGCCGTTTATGAACCATGGCGAAAAAAAGTGGTGTCAGGGGTTCCTGCCCCCGGGGATCCACCAGGAACAGTTGATAAATTTAAAGGTGGGACCTTACAAAGAGGACGTAGTTTTCCTAGTCGATACAGGGGCCCAAGGAAGCGGGAACGAAACAGTTAATTGGTTTATGGCAACAGTTTTGTGATGTGAGGCACGAAGAATCAGGTTTGCGCTCATGACGAGTTATTGCCACCAAATTGGGGATTGAATTAACTGTAAATGGTGCGATGGAATCTTTTCAGGTTCTTACATTTGAATGCGCTCGAGCAAGACAATTACAGAAACAGAATGAGAAGTCACACGTGACTGGTAAACAAACAGAACTACGCGGTTACAGTTTTTAAAATGTTTTAGTCACTTGTTGCGTTTCCACCCTGACTTGTATAATATATACAATTAATAATTAATATTTATAATAAATCAATTGTGTTAGCCTGAATCAATATTAATTGGCAGGATTCCTTAATACATTCTCAGTGACCTGTCATATTGATTCATGGTTAATTTAAAATATGACTGCATTGATTCATTGTTAATTAATGAATGGAAAGCTACATTACTGGCCGGAGTGTGTGCAGGTATTGTCAGCAACAACCTTATTGTAGAGGAGAGTCGGAAACGTACTTTTGGGGGAGACTTAATAGTCAGCACCCCACACCAGGTACGGACCATACTAAACCAGAAAGCAGGACAATGGCTCACAGACTCTTGGATCTTGAAATATGAGACAATCTTAATAGAACAGGATGACCTTGTGTTAGTCACAGACAATTGCTTGAATCCATCTGCATTTCTGTGGCGGGGAGAAGGGGGTCACCCTTTGCAAACCAGAACATGACTGCCTTGATATTAATGAATATCAGACTAAAGTGTGAATGAACTTAAGAGACGTACCGTTGCATGTGGGAGGTCGGTAGTTAATAGACGGGTCCTCCCGGATGATTGACGGTAAAAGGCACAATAGATATGCTGTAGTAGACGGGATAGAGAGAATCGTTATCGAGTCTGAAAGACTGCCTAAAGGCTGGTCAGCCCAAACTTATGAACTCTATGCCCTAGAAAGAGCTCTCAGGACCTTAGAAAAGAAAAAAAATAAAGGAACGGTATGTACAGACTCCAAATATGCGTTTGGAGTGGTTATTACCATTGGAAAAAATGGCAATAAAGAGGACTGATAAATAGCACAGGAAAAGAACTAGCTCATGAGGAATTGATAAAACAAGTGCTGGAATCCCTGTTACTCTCGAGAGAAATAGCGATAGTTAATATAAACGGACATCAGAAGGGGAATGAACAAGAGGTAAGAGGAAATAGACTGGCCGATGAAGTAGCTGAAGAAGCGACCCTGAATCCACAAGGAGCAGTGATATACTTCCTAATACCTCCAATTTCAGATCTTCAGGGTGTCCCGTTGTTTACTACAAAGGAGGAAAAAGGACTGAAAGATTTCGAAGCTGCAAAGACAGCAGATGGGCGCTGGTTGTTACCCGATGGGAGGAAAGTGTTGAATAAAATGATGATGCGAGATTATAGCTGTCCTACATCAGGGGAGTCACTGGGGAGTGCGAGCAATGTGTGATTTAGTCGTAAGGAAATATGGATGTAAGAGATTATATGCGTTGGCAAAACAGATATGCGCAAGCTGTACAACTTGCCAAAAGATGAACAAGAAAGTAATGCAGGGGGCAAGAGAAAGAAGAAACCCGGGGTGAGACCCTTCCAAAGTATACAGGTGGATTACACCGAACTAATCCCAGTAGGGAAGCAAAAATAAGTATTAGTCCGAATAGATCACCTAACTGGGTGGGTGGAGGCATTTCCAATGTCCTCACCTACCTCGAAGGGAGTAGTGAAAACTCTTTTAAAACATATAATCCCTCGATATGGAGTGGTGGAAAGTATAGATTCAGACCAAGGTAGCTATTTTATCTCTAAGATCCTACAATAAGTAATGGCAGGATTAGAAATCTCTTGGGAATTCCACACTCCTTGGCACCCGCCTTCCTCTGGACGGGTGGAACAAATGAATCAAACCTTAAAGAAGCGATTGTCTAAGATAGTCCTAGAGACTCGAATACCATGGACCAAATATTTGCCTATTGCGCTATTACACATTCGGAGTGCCCCAAGGTGCGATATCGGACTTTATCCTTTTGAAATGATGTTTGGGCTACCAATCCTAGGAGGGAGAGGAGAAGTGCCTAGCTGAGTTTAATGACAAGTTTTTGAAAAAATACATTATGGCACTTGGCTCTTCAATATCTATTCTTTGGAATAAAGGCCTGTTGGTACAGATACTGCCACTCGAATTTGCAGCATACCGTATACAGCCGTGTGATGGGGTCCTTATCGAGACCTGGAAAGATACCAAACTCCACCCGAGCTGGGATGGACCATTCCTAACCTTTCTCACTACTGAGACAGCTAAGCGGACTGCTGAGAAAGGGTGGAGTCATCACATCGCGTTAAAGGTCCTTTGACCGTCCCATTGGTGGAGTAGCACTCTCATTCTACAGACAACCCTCTGAAAGTTAAGCTGAGAAAGAAGGAATGAACTGAGATAATTGACTCTTTTAACGTTTGATGATCTATATATTGTTCTTGATTCAAAGGGTTGCGTTGACTCACTTCTCCCTGGCGCCTAAAAGATTAAGACAGGGCGGTAGGCAGGGTTCAGTGATGGGTGGGTACTGGTATAATATTGTAATGTTAGTAGTAGTAACTGTTCAAGGAAGGGGGAAAATCACTTCACTACACTATGCCAAAATTATGCTAAACAACAGAGACTTGCCAATTGTTGGGTCTGTGCAGAAATTCCACACCTTGGCGAATCTCGAATGCACACCTCGGTAATACTGCTTATTAAAAAAGAAGTGTACGATGTACAACAATTTGACTTAGGTTCAAATAATACAAAGTGAGAATCTGTAAGGAGCAAGTATAACTTTGCGGGATGTTTCCCAAGGCCAGCCCTGAAAACCAAGGGGGTTATCGATAGCCTTAGAATTTCCCCACCGAAAGGAGCAGTGAATACCACCTGTTTCTGTAATCAGAATGACGCCGCACCCTTCCAATTAGGAAAATCATCTTGCGTCTAAACCAGCCAAGCCACTGCCACGACCACTCCCAGAATATTAAACGGAACATATAGGGTATGCGGTCTGAAGGCCTATCCATTTATTCCCGCGGAAAATACGTTCGCATGGCCGAATGTGCAGCAATACATGCATGTTATGAAGTTCATGAAACACTGCCTCAAGACCAGAAAGGCTGGAGTGGCTGCTGTTACCTCGCTCATATAGTCCCTCACCTCCGAATAGAAAAACATGAGCCCAACTTGAGAAAGGGGAGGGTAAGACGTCAGACCCGAGAGGTCTTTGAAGGAGACCGTCTGCTGTGGACACTACTCCCAAACTACGGCATTACAAGGGCTGGGGTGGAAATAGACAAACTGGCGGCTGCCCTTGAAAATTTAATTAATGATACCGCCGGTACAATGGGAGAAACTCAATCCTAAATATCGGCAATGACCACTGAACTGATTGCCACAAGACTAACAGCTTTAAAGAATCGAATGGCTTTAGGCTATCTTTTGGCTGAAAAAGGGGAAACCTGTGCTCTGATTGCTCAGGATTGCTGCACCTTCACCCCAGACACCTCTTCCATAGTGGAAGATAAGACAGAAATAATAAAGACAAAGATAAGCAGTATAAGAGAAATTGGGGATGAACTCCGAAAAGATGAAGGATGGGGATGGGGTGACTGGAGACTGACCGGTTGGGGAAAATGGTTAGTTAACTTAAGCATTTATGTATTACTAATAATTGTAGGTCTGCTGATAGGATTTAATGTGTTAAAATGGATAATAACTAAGCTGGTAATGTGTTTGGGAGGACAACATCAATAATGGTCATGACAATAGCACAAGTGCAAGAAAGAGAGAGTAGAAGATTACTCCTAGAGTTTGAAAAAAGACAGACTTAGAAGGACAGAAATGGCAAGATTGTGAACCTCGGCACCATAGGGTGAAAAGAGGGCAAAAAAAAAATGCAAAAGCAACAAATAGTATAAAAAAAGAAATGGGGGAGTTGTAAGAAATGGAGAAGTGTGTTGCTTTTGCAGAAATAGAAAAGCAAGAGTGTGTATGTGCAGAAAAGGGGTACAAGAAAAATATTACTGAAGCAAGCATTAGGGAAATGTGTCTTTATCTTCAATGTAAAATTCTGAATAATTGAGTACTGAGTTTAGTACAGAATTATTAAAGCAAATAATTTCTTTCATCACTTAATTTTTTGAATAATAGTCTCAGCAAAATAACTGAGATAGCTGAAACGCATAAACTAGGCACGAAAAGATACATTGTTAAAACGTATGTTCAAGAATGGAATGTACCTATGAACAATGGAAGATGTTACAAGCAATGTAAAAAGAACATCAAGGTCCAAGTTTAGCAGAATCTTCCTTATGTCAGCACGTACAGAGGGAAGAGTCGCAACTTGGAGAAGGGGGTGGGGAAATAACAAGACCAGATCGCAAGTTAGTCAGAGCGTAAATTTGATTGGGTAATTTAGAAGTCAGAAGAGGTGACCTCACGCAGCTCAAAAGTATATCTGTGTACTGGTTTGAATGTTCATTTCTCATTTGCTTATGCAATTGATGCCCTTTCTTATAAGATCGTAGAATAAATTGTCTTGTTTCCGGTTTTGGTTGTCTCGTCTATATTTTATTGATTTTGTTTCGAACAGGTCCAATGCGTCCATGCCCACCAATGTACTCGAAACCCATTTGCCAGTCATATTCCCTTCAACCCTTTCTATTCACCACCACCACCCTCTGACTCCTGCCAATTCTTCATCTAAATAGTTAGTTCTCCTTGTATTTCGTGAGATCGAACCTTAATAGCCAGTACCCCATGTCGAACCCTGTCGAACGATTTACTGAAGTCCAAAAAGATCACGTCCACCACACTGCCCTCATCAATCCACTTTGTTCCTTCTTCAAAAAATCCAGTTTCTGAGACATAATTTCACACGCACAAAGCCACGCGGACGATTCCTTATACGTCCTTTCCTTTCCAAATACTTATAAACCTTGTCCCTCAGTATTCCCTCCAACAACTTACACACGACCGACGTCAACCCTTTCTATTCATATTCCCATACAGATGCCTTTTAAAATTTGCAATTGAAACAGCATCCACCACTTCATGTGGCAAATCATTCCATGCACGCACCATTCTCTGCGTGAAAACTTTGCCCTTTAGCTCCTTTTGTTTTTCCCCTCGCACCCGAAACCTATTCCCTCTAGTTCTGCACTCCCCCACCCTAGGGAAATGACTTTGTCTATTTACTCTACCTGGGCCACTCATGATTTTATAAACGCCCAGAAAGTCACCCTCGTCCTTCCATGTTTCAGGAAAAGCAGCCCGAGCCTCTGTAACTCAAATCCTCCAACCCTGCCAATTAACTTATGAATCCCTTTTGAAACCTTTCAACTATCAAAACATTCTTCACATCGGAAGGGGACCAGAATGGCGCACAATATTCCAAAATTGAACTAACCAACGTCATGTACAGCTGGAAAATGACCTCCCAATTCCTATGCGAAATACTCTGACCAATAAAGAAATCACAACAAACGCGTTCTTCACCACCCTATTTATAAGCGACTCTAATTTCAAGGAACAACAAACCTGCACTCCAAAGTCTCTTTGTTTGGCAACACTTTCTAAGAACTTAACATTAAGTGTATATGTCCTGCTTTGATTTATTTTCCCAAAATGCAGCAAATGGCATTTATGTAAATTTAAAGCTAATCAACCACTCATCAGCCCATTGGCCAATCTGATCCTGATCCCCTTGTAATTTGAGGTAACATTCCTCATTGTCCGCTACACCTCCAATTTCAGTGTCATTGGCAAACTTACTAACTGTACCTCTGATGTTCTCATCCAAATCACTTCTATAAATGATGAAAAGTAGAGGATCCTTGAGACGATCCTTGATCCATAACTGATCCTTGTGGCACGCCACTAGTCACAGGCCTCCAGTCTGAAAAGCAACAATCCACCACCACCACCCTCTGACTCCTGCCAATTCTTCATCTAAATAGTTAGTTCTCCTTGTATTTCGTGAGATCGAACCTTAATAGCCAGTACCCCATGTCGAACCCTGTCGAACGATTTACTGAAGTCCAAAAAGATCACGTCCACCACACTGCCCTCATCAATCCACTTTGTTCCTTCTTCAAAAAATCCAGTTTCTGAGACATAATTTCACACGCACAAAGCCACGCGGACGATTCCTTATACGTCCTTTCCTTTCCAAATACTTATAAACCTTGTCCCTCAGTATTCCCTCCAACAACTTACACACGACCGACGTCAGGTCTTTCGTTCCCTGGTTTGTCCTTACCACCTTTCTTAAATACTTGTACTACGCTAGCCAACTCCAATCTTCTGGCATCTCAAAAGACATTATCGCTGATAAAAATATCTCAGCAAGAGTCCCAGCAATCACTTCCCCAGTACTTTGATCAAGATTGCTCCTATTGAGGGAATTCCAGCAAAAGCGAGAGAGTGCTGATATATTTCAGAGACACGATGATGAGTTGTTGTGTAGAAGTGAAATATTGTGGTCCTCGCTTTCGAAGGTGAAATATGAGGATTTTTGGTGAATTTCTGAAATAAATCTTGAAGATGTTAGACACTATTGTTAATAATGTTGGTTGTGGAGGGGGTGCATACATGTGTATGTAATACCCGTCGATCCGCTTACTTATTCCTGGATGGTGTTGAGCTTCAAGAGTGTTGTTGAATTTGAACCTGTTATGGACCATGTCAGGAAGCATCGCAATATTTCACGAAGTTAGCCAATACCACAGCTTTTCGAGTTATTTTCACGATATCTATAGTGAATATTTCAGAAGTGGCACATCTGGTAAAGTCCCTCTGTTTTATACAAAACAAAATTCTTCACAGAGTACTAAATGAAACATAAACAAACGAGAACGCAATGCAGAATGACTTAAACTAGCCGAAAACCCAACAGACTACTTCAACTTAATACTTCTTTTTCCCTCAAATCGGTGAAGTTTCCGAATAAACAGCCCTTAAGGTAAAGTCAAACACAGAATATTGTAGGAGAGAGATGGCAGAGAGATTCAGCATGGAACGCCTTATTTCATGTTACTGTTCCTTTAACCAGCAGCCACACAAAACTGACTGCTTGCGAAAAGCAAACCAGATCGAAGAAAAGTTGAGCTGAGAGGACTGGCTGCTCCCCTTTCCGTGCAAAAGTGATTTTCTTTACACGTGAAAGCCTTTTTCTTAGGCAGCATCTATTAGCTGTAATCAGATTGGCCCTAAAACCTATCCAGATTTGAAATCCCGGACGTCTTCCAATACGACCTCTCTGAAACAAAACCCAATGACAACATAACCTTGTTGAAGGAGTAGCATCATCACAGCTCCTCCCTGATAAAACGAAACAACAAAATCTAAAGATATCTTCATTTTAAAACACTTTAATCTTAAATTCTCATTGCACTGCAATATTCATATAGATGGTATTGGTTTCAAACATGCAAGCATGCACACGAAATCCGATTGCAATCTGCTATACTCCTGTTATCGAAGTTTCATTCTCATCCAAGCCTCGGAAACACGTCGCCATTCACGTTTTCTAGTACTCCACATGCATAATCGTCAAACTGAATGACTGTAACGACAAGCTCCAAATAACCATTCTGGAATGTTTGTCCTTACGTTTCTCCACAAAATTCAATGAGTTATGATTTGTGTGTATGATTGTCTCAGATGCATTGCTCATCGCATAAACATTTAAAAAGTTATGATGCCAACCACAAGCTCAAAGTCTCCTTCTAGACTGTCGAATATTTCTGCTGATGAATGTCCAACTTCTTGAGAAATACCTGATAGGTCTTTTCTTTCTTCCCGTTGTCTTCTGGCGTGAACACAGCACTGAAACCCACAACACTCTCATCAATAGCTACCTTGAACGGCTTTGCATTAATTTGTCTGTCTCAAACTGGGGCAGAGGTTCACACACGTTTTAGGCTGTCAAACGCCTTCTAACAGTCCCCTTTTCGTTGAAACCCATTGCCTTTCTTTTGCAATTCAGTGAGTGGAGCAGCCACAATGTTAAAATTTGGTATAAATTTTCAATGAAATCCAATCAGTTTCATTGCTCGATAGGATGGAAAATTCCCAGTTACCTTTATTTTTCATCCTGTGGGTCCATTTGTCCATGAACAATAACATGGCCTAGGAAGATGCTTTGGGCTTTGGAAAAAATCGTTTTTACCAAGGTGAAAACCAAAGGAGCAGGAGAATGCTCCTCCTTCCTGAAGAACGGTTTATGCCCGAAACATCGATTCTCCTTCTCCTTTTATGCTGCCTGACCTGCTGCGCATTTTCAGCAACGCATTTTTAAGCTCTGACCCCCAGCATCTGCAGTTCTCACTTTCTCCAAGGTGAAAACCAAGCGTACCTAACGAAGTCAATCGAACAATTTTGGTAAATGTTACAAATGATTCTTCCATGTCTGACGAAAAGTTAACAGATTATCTATATGTATGTGGCACAATTTGGTCATCCAGAAACGACTTTATTGGTTAATCCATGAAATACGTCAGGCACATTATTTGGTATAAAATAGCATGACTTTGAATTGATATAGTCTATTCAACGTTACAAAACCGGTAACTTTATTCAGTCTTTTGGAAAAGGTACTTGCCAATGTCCTTTGAGCAAGTCCATCTGATAAATATGTTTGTCCAACCTTTTCAACCCAGTCTTCCAAACACAGAGTCGTACATCCAACAGTCTTCGTAATTGCATTGACTTTGCAATCGTTCACTTATTACAGTCAGATACCATCTGATTACAAAACTATTAATATGGATGAGTTCCAATCAGTTTAACTCAATTGGATTATTCCGTCTTGGAGGATGAGTTAGATCTGTTTCTGAAACTGAGCCATATTTAGTGGATTATGCTGAATCGGAACAGTATCTTTTACATCCACACCAGGCATAATCAGGTTCGTACATCCAAGCTTATTTCATCATCTCCCTATGCGACACTATGTACTCTTGCGGGGCATATCGAATATTTGCTCTAGAAAGTAACTCAATATTTTTTTCTAATTTTTGACATCTTCTTTATTACCCAATTTAACTTGAGGTATAGAACACAGAATATAGAACAGTATAGCACAATACAGGGCTTTCGGTCATCGATGTTATGACGACCTTTTCTCCTACTAGCAGATCAAACATGCTTACACACGCTTCATTGTACTTTCGTCCATGTGCGTATCCAAGAGTCGATAAATGTCCCTAATGTATCTGACACTAAGAATACAACTAGTAGTGGATTCAATGCACCCACCACTCCTTGTGTAAAGAACCTACATCTCTGCAATCACCTTAAATTATGTCCTCCAGTGATAGACATTTCCGCCCGGAGAAGGAAATCTCTATCAGTGTTATCTATGATTCTCATCATCCTACACACTTCCATCAGGCCAACGCTCATCCTTCTTCAATGTAGTGACAAAAATACAGTTTCCTGAACCTTTCTTCATAAGACATGCACTACAGTCCGGACAGCTTCCAGGCAAAACGCGTCTGCACCAACTTTAAAGCTTCTACATCCTTACTATAATGCAGCGACCAGAACTTAACACAATATTAAACATCACACAACACCAGGATATAGTCCAACAGGTTTAATTAGAAGCACACTAGCTTTCGGAGCGACGCTCCTTCATCAGGTGTTTGTCACAATCACCTGATGAAGGAGCGTTGCTCCGAAAGCTTGTGCGCTTCCAATTAAACCTGTTTGACTATAATCTGGTGTTGTGTGATTTTTAACTTTGGACACCCCAGTCCAACACCGGCATCTCTGAAGCTTAGCCCAATATTGTTAGTGTGATCGAACCAGGTCGTTACAGAGCTGGGGAATAACCTCATGTCACTTAAACCCGGTCCCGCTCGCGACTGAAAGCCAACACACGATATGCCTTATTTGCAACTCGATCAATTTGATTGGCAACTTTGATATAGATACCAACGTCTCACTTTTACACCATACTGTCAGTTATCCTGCCCTTTACCGTAAATTCAGCATTCAAATTCTTCCTTCCAAAGTTAATCACTTCATACGTATCCAGGTTGAACTCCAAATGCCACTTTTCAAACCATCTCTGGATCTTGTTAATGTCCCGTAGCAACCTACAAGAGGTTTTCAGACTATCGACCATTCCAACAACCATCGTTTATTCGGCAGCCTGGCTAACTCAACTTTTCAATTACTTTTCCAAGTCATTTGTAAAAATCTCAATCAGCAGAGCTTCCAGAAACGACTCCTGAAGAACACCACTGGTTACCAACTCCAAGGCTGAATACTTTCAATTTACTACCACACTCTGTCTGCTATGAACCAGCCAATGCTGATTTCCCGACATCGCACGCCTCCTCACTTTCTGAATGAGCCAACGAATGGGAACCTTTTCACACGCCTTTTGAAAATCAGTGGACGCCATATCCACTGCCCTACCTTCGTCAATGTATTTTGCCACAACCTCAAAGAATTCAATAAGGTTTTTGAGGCATGACCTGCCCCTCAGTAGGCCATGTCGACGATATCTAATCAAGTTATGGCTTTCTAAATAATAAGAAATTCTGGCTTAAAATAATTATCAAAGTTAGGGACCGAGCTACTTTCTTGGATTTGTTCTGAGGATTCTGCGATAGTCCATGACAACTTCAACTTTGTTATCTGTACTCTTTGATCTCTCGTGTTTCAACTGTTGACATTTAGACCTTGTTTCCCAGAGTCCGCAAAACAAAAACAGCATATATGTCCCACAATATTTAGATTGCTTGAGTTCCCAATGGCCTTTCAAACACATTCGATAGCACTCTTATCTGTGAACCCCTTATATCAGTGAGGGCAAATTTTATTCCTGTAACTGAGAGTTTTCCCAGTACTCCTACCATGACATCTCCACTCTTCGCTGGAGACTCTGAAATCACTCGACGTAATTTCAAGATTTTTTCTCTCCCCGTAAATGCCCATTACGACCACCGATTGTTGACAATAGTCCGACAGAGGTACCTATCTACTCATTTTTCAACATCAAAGATTCAACATCATAGGATATTGTGTCTCTAAGTATTGTAACGTACTTACATACTGTTGCTGGCCTATGCAAGCAAATTTCATCTTTGCATGAGGTTTAAGCAGATTTGGCAGTCCCTCCTTAACTAATCCCCGTTCATATCTGACATTCTGGTGTAGCCTTTTAGCCGCCACTGTGTTTCGTCCCACTGAATTCACTGACATATCTTATTTTCCTACATCAGGCATCCCAGTTATTTTCTTAACACGCCAACATTGTGATTATAAGTGACGTAGTTTATTGTAGTGCAAACACCCGAGCTTATTAACATCTACATCAGCTTCAATGACATCCTTTTCACTCTTTAGTAAGATGTCCCACGTTTTTCACCAATATCGCTCTTTCCCTTTCGACATGAGGATTTATCTTTTCTCGAATTCCTATCCCTTACAGATTGAAAGTGATGTTTGAAGCGAAAATTTGATTTATGAGCTAACTCGTAATCATCAGCACTTTCAGCTGCTAATCTTGTCATTTTCACTCTGTGTCCTCTCACATGAGTTCTTATTACTTCCTGAAGTGTATTTTTAAACTCTTTCAAGTTAATAATCTCTGTAAGAACGTTATAAATGTGCTGTATTTTTAATGCGCTTGTCAAAATGTCAAAACCCCTTCGCTTGAGCCTCTCAAACCCAACATATGTTTGGCATGGGTGCCTCCTTAGATTTCTGAAACATTGTCTGTTGGATTCTGGCACAGGCTCATGTGCACTTTAAATGCTTTCCTTCATCTCCTTATACGCCTCAGATTCCACCTCCACAATGATGCAAATACCTCACGAGATCTACTTACAGGTTTTGTGTGGATCAACAGAACCTGCATGGTCTTGAGCCAGTGCATCTGTATAAACACCTTCTCAAAAAAGAGGTTTTCTCCGTTCCTCTGACAAATTTTTGTAATGCGTAAATATATTCAAATAGATTCTCACTCGGTCTTTCGCTACTGTATGTTTGCTCATCCTCACGCTTTTCCTCACTAAGCTTACATTCAGCCTTCGTCTACCATTCTTTCAAAATGAATTTCCTATCTGGCAATGCCTGACGCTCAAACTCCCCTGCTTTCTTCCTTTTCTCGGTCTGCTTATCTCTCTCTTCTCTCTTTCTTCCTGTCTCTCTCTCTCTCTCTTCCTTTTTCTTTTGAATCTGCAAAAGTGATTCATTCTTGTTCTCTTTCCTCTGCTTTCAACCGGAACTCAAACAGTTCCATTTCTTTCGCACTTTCCTTCTATTTTCCTCGAACGCAATTTATTTTCAATTGAATTAACGTCGTGTCTAAACATTCTGATCATGTTTCCAGCAATTTTATATGCTGAGATTTGGTGAAATTATCTCTCATTTTCTCACGGAAGGAGACAGCTCAAACTCCAAACTGTCAGCTATTGTCAGCTATTCACCTTTTGTTAAGTTCCCGGAATCATTTCATCCACAGCCAGAAAACTCTTAGTATCTGAAACAGCTATCCCAGCAATGTTGAAAGCAAACGAATTCAACACACAACAAATGACATTAACACCTGTCACTCATTGCCTTTGAGATCAGCAATGCTAATCCCAAATTGGAATTATGGAAAAATCCTCGAAACAGCCTCCAATCTGTTTCGGATCATGTCAGGTACACCCAATGCATTTCAACAAGCCAGCAGAGATGCTGAATGTTCCAGTTGTTTTCATCAAGTGTACATTGGAAATTTCAGGAGTGATTTCGCTGTTCAAAATCTCTCAGCTTCAAACAAAACATAATTTATTTACACACGACAGAATGAAGCACAAACAAAAGCGAACATAATGCAGAATAACTTAACGTGTCCGAAAATAAACAAGACTATCCCAACTTAAAGATGTTGATCCAAATGCCTGCAACAAGCCCCATAAACACCCCTTAAACGAAATGGTCTGTGTCGTACAGGGGAGCGAGAGATGCAGAGATTTAGCATGAAACATCTTCTTCCATCCATTTGTCACTTTGATCAGCAGCCTCAGAAACTGACTGCTTGCTCAAACCAAATTTAAGGTGAGGTCGGAGAACTCGCCATTCCCCTTTCATAAAACAAGATTTTTGTGTAATAGTGAAAGCTTTTTGCCTGAGTTAGTTTCTTATAGGTATAATCAAATTGGCCCCGAAAACCCATCCTGACTAGACACTGTGAAAACTCTGCATTTACGACAACTCTGAAAAAGCTGTAAATGTGAAAATAACTTTGTTAACTTTGTTACCATCATTACATAGCCATCCAGTTAATGGGTCATATTCCGTCACGCTCCTGACATTTGAATGTGGATGGTGAATAGGCTTTATTGATATAGGAGGTGTATTACTAAAAGGAATATTCCGAAGGACAACAGCACTGTGCAACGCAGACACACACACACACACACACACACACACACACACACACACACACACACACACACACACACAAAATCAAGGGCAATTAGTTCATTTGAACCAATACTTCTGAATCTCGCACCATTTAATAAATACCAAGTGAGATGTGTACTATTTGGTCCAACCTCCAATTCATTAATATGTCTTCCACGGTTCTATGGTCCAAATACTGATACAAATGATACTTCATGAGTAATGGCATTCAGTCTAGAAAAGGGTGCCACTTCCATTATTGTTTCTACGAACCAATTCTTAATCCATGGAGAATTTTCGCCCGTAACCCTTGGATTCTGACTTCCTTCTTTCATTGTGGAACAACATGTCAAAAGTCTTCTGCACATTCAAATATACCACTCCAATTGGCACTTACTTGCAGATGCGTTAATGACAATAAATTGTGGCACGATTATAAAAGATGATTTCTCTTCCCTAATTCTAGCCTGACAGTAATTCCCCAAGTATCTAATGATAACATTTCTTTGTAATGATTCAAATATTTCCGCAAAAATGAAATCAAGTTGTCCTATCGTTAAGTTATTTTGTTTTTGTTTCCCTGCATACTACTTTCTCGATTTTTCAGATTAGTAACAACTTTGAAGGATAATGAACAATTCTTTCTTGTAGTTACAACCTTCGGTATACATTTGGATAAATATTTGAAGAGCGAATGTTTGGAGGGATTGGGAGGAAGATCAGGCGGTTGGAACTAATTTAGACTGGGTGATGTTTGGCATGGACCAAAGGGATGACTCTATAACTATTTCACTAGCTCTTTTGCCACCTTCCTGAATACTATGGAATGGACTAGTCTGGTGCAGCATCGTATCAACCTTCCATTGAATTAGGTTTTTCGAGTAATTTCTCTTTATTAATTCTAATCTCACAAAGTTTCTCACTTTTATCAGTTACTCTGTCCCGTAAATTCTTCTGCAAAGATTACCTTCAGTGGGGACAGAGACAGCCTCCGTCACCGTGTGAATACATCGAGGCACTGCACTTGGAAGATGATGGTCACGTCACGCACTCTCGGAATCACATGTTCGAGCATAAAAAAGTTCCATAGAACCGCCATTTCATGGGCAGCGATAGCACAGTCCTGTACCCAAGTGTGATTTTACAGATTATGCTGAAAGAGGTGACAGAAATCTGAAACATCTCATTTTAGAGTCAAGGCGGCTTCACATTTTGCACCAGCACAAGCCCAGGTAAAGAGAATAAGAAGTTTATTATCAAATTATTTGTAGCTGGAGGAGTGATTGGAAGAGCACTGTAATCTCAAAGGTCAAGACGATGGTTTATTTTGAAAAAGCACTGAAACAGAAGTGAAGACTGAGTGTATTATGCAGGTGGTAGTGGACAGGTTTAGTAAGAGAAGGAATATTGAAATATAAATCAGCGTCGGATAAAATGGGGCTTCCGTTGTTATAAAATGTTTTGTTCATCCTCATATATTTGCTCGTGAAAGGTATGAAATCAAAGGAATAAAAATGAAGTTTGTGAATGTCAGTGAATACAATGGTTCACATCTTCCCCAACTATAGATAACAGAAAACGCAATTGTGTTCACAATGGTTTAGAGAATTAACAAATGGACAGAGACAAACTTACCAGGAATGCCAACAATAGCGAGGATGGGATAGTAACCTGCCTGAATAATCATGAGTACACCCTCTATCCGCGACACTATCCATTTTCAATAAAGAGAAACCAACAAAAAAACCATAAGATAAGCTTCTGTCGATTGTTTGAACATTGAGATCCTGATCCATATTTGGAACATTCCGGTCTATGGTTCTCAGATTGTTGTAATATTCCATTCTATCGTTCTCAGATTCTGAACCATTGTTGTAATATTCCAGTCTTCGTTCTCACATTATGATCCATTCTTGTAATGTTCTACTCTATTATTGTCAGATTCTTATAAATTGTTAGAACATCCCAATTGTTGTTCTCAGATTCTGATCTTTCCCTCTCGGCTAATCCTAATCATGATGATGATGACGCGACCACTGAGACAATGATGCAACATATTGAAAGAAGTTACTTATCCACACAACAAAAGAAACCCTCTGTTGACACAGTTCGGATCCATTGAGACTGACATCATTCAATCTCTGAACAACCATGTCCTGTTAACTCCTTTCACGACAGCCTTTGTATGTCACAATAGCACTTGTTCTGGCTGGAATGTTGACATCGCCTGCTATTGGCCTTATCGCCCATCTCCAATTAATCTGTCAATGTTAGGGGTGAAGGAGAAAGTTAATGCTCCACTTCACAGGCTTGATGATTGTTCTGTGTTATCCCCATACAATGCTCTCTGGAACCAAGTTCCATTGAGATTATCGAGAGGTTCTTACGGCATGGAAGTCTCCAGAACCAATTGCCAAACTAAAAATTGAAAATCTGACAGCATGGAAGAAGTGTGGATTTCTTCAGAATTTCCTCTCCCTGCTCTAATAAGACAACATTTATCTGCAACACAAAGCAGTTCAAGTTTTGTAAACCAAAGCTGAAAAAAACATTTTGCACAGTTTTCGTGACTTGAATTTATAATTTGTCTGTCTTTTTCTTTCACCTTAGTCCATACGTATGTGATCCAATTACAGTTATCTTCTTTATTGAAACCATAGATTAAAGGATCAGAGACAGGACACATTTGTCTTTGGTAAAGAAACGAGAAAAAAACTGCACAGTGACGCCAGCCACGAATATTGTTTATTTCACAGACAGAGTAAAAGTAAATGCGTAGAAAGCAACCGAATCCATTTGGAAGAAGAAACTACGAGTGACAATATCAATAAAACAGGATAATGTAAATGTTTGGTAGAAAAATTATTTCATATACATTGTTTAATCAGTGTGTTCCTGAAGGCGGAATATATTATTCATGTGTGCACAAATAATAAGAATTAACAACAGAGACACAGGTCACAAAGTAATGCATGTACTGTACAAGAACATGAAATATTATTTGATCCTCAGTATATCCTCGTTTTTCAACAACAATCCTCCTCCAGCACCTTTTTGGGATTCCTTGCTCCAGCTTCTCATTCGTATGTGGATGTGTGTTATAATTTCCCGTATTTGGTATCCCACCTTATTTCAATGAATCCACTATTTACCAGTAAATAAATAACTTGACCTGCTAGGTTCTGCCAATAGCTGGTGTCTGTCATTTTCTTAGAGTGAAAAGTTTTTCATAACACCTTGAATGTGAATATATTGCTCTGTTATGCACAGACAGTAGAAAGGACCGACGCACATGGGAATTGCCCCAAAAAAGGGGAATATATCTTCTTCTGTCTTCAATGTATGTTATTTTCTATTTATTTCTTCTCCTCATCCATATTGTCTCACTCTCTTTCTCCCCGATGGTTTTTCATGTTCCAACATATCAATATCACGATTTTTCAGTTCACCTCTATTGCTTACATTTGTATGGGACACAATTATAATTGAATAACGTAACTACAAAGACATGAGGGAGGACTTGGTCAGAGTTGACTGAATGGGAAGCCGAGCAAGGAAGACTATGGAGCGGTATTGACAGGAGTTTGTTGGATGATTCGGAGTTCCAGCTGAAATTCATCTCAAGGAAGAATAACCATACTGAAGTGAGGATGACATAACAAAGCCTAATAACCACAGTAATAAGGATGAAAACAAAAGAGGAAGCATACAACGTCGTGAAATTGTTGGGAATCCAAAGTATTCAGAAGCCTTTAAAAGCCAGTGAACATCAAACAAAACACCTCAATAGCGAGGAGAAGGCAAAATATGATAGCAAGTTTGTTAATAGCATCAAAAAGACTGCAAGCTGTTTCTGAATACTGAACGGGCTAGTGTTCTGAAGTTAAAGGCGTGTTCTGTACCTTTAAGAGAGAGCGAAATTTGTTTTGCACCACGAGTTTGCAAGCCCATGTCAAGGGACTGACAAGATGACTGAGAGTGTACTGGAAAATTGAAAATAAGTAACTTTGGGCTTTTTTCACAATAGTTTGAATTTATCTGATCAACTAAAATTATGTTTTTGGCTGTTGTCCCTGACGAAGTGGGAGGGGGAGTTGAAGTGTTCAGCCAATGGAGCGTGTTTGGTGTTTGTTTGTGTCGCATAGATGGTCTCTGAAAATAATCCGCAAGAAGGTGTCTTGTCTCCTCAATGTAGAGGAGACCACATAGGGTGAGACGGATGCAGTAAATGACATTTGTAGAGGTACAGGTAAATTACTGACGGATCAAATATCTTCTCTTTCTCTCTGAATCTCGCCTGACACCCCAAGTGTCTAGTGATGACATTCTGTTGTGAAGATTCTAATATTTTCCCCAAAAATTATATCAAACTGTCCTATCGTTAGTATATGTGTTGTTTTCTAAACGTTACGACCCGATGCCTGGAGGAAGAGCGCCTAATTTTCGCCTTTGTTACCCTGCAACCACACGGGATAAATGTGGATTTCAACATTTTCCTCATTCCCCACCCGACACATTATCCCAGTCCCAAGTCCCCTCCTTGGCACCGCCCTGCAGACCCGTCTATCACTCTCCCCTCTGACCTTTCACGTTCTCCATCACCTTCTTCTAACTATTGCTTTTCCAGATAGCTACTTCCAAACCAAACCCCTCCAATTATTTATCTCTCATCTGCAACACACAAGCTTCGGCCCTGATGAAGGTCTGACGGCCGAAACTTCGATTATTCTGGTTCTCAGATTCTGCCTGACCTGCTAGTTTTTCCAGCATTACACTCTCGAATTTACATTATCCTCCAGGGTACAACAAATTTGAATTTATTGTTTCTTACAACATCGAACAAACGAGAGAATCCAATGTTTGCTATCTACAGTAGTCGGCATTTTGGGTCAAACATAAAGCGACCAACTGCTATCGTCTGAGTATGTGCCAAGCTAACAGTCTCTATCAAACGTCTCTTTTTCAAAGGAAACATCTATGCAGCAAAACACGAAAGATGACCAGGGAGATTTGAAGCTGGAAAAAAAAAACAGACCAATGACATTGGTGGGCAGTTTAGAAGATATAGTTGATGGAATTTTAATAGGGGTTTTTTATTGGTTTATCATATTGTTCCAGAGTGGGAGGGAGATAATAAAAAATATGACAAAGTAGGCTTGGAGTTCAAACAGTTGCTGTCTAATGTTAATTTTCAGAGTTGAAAAATGCATTGATATTTTTCCTTTAAAGGGCGAAATTTGTGGAGTGGTCTCTCACTCATACTTAAACAGATGACGAGGCGAGGTGAGCTTTCTTGGGTATTTGCTTCAATTAGCAGAAAATTTCAACACCGCGTCGTAGCAGTTTGAAGGCAAGAAAAAGTAAGAGAGAGAAGATTCTTCAATGAGCACATAGAGAGAAAGACAGAGGAAAGGGAGAGGAAGAGAGAGAGAGATTGAATTTCAATAGTTGTGACTTAATTACGAAATTAAAGGTCACAGGAAGGAGATTAAGCTGACGCTATTACATATTGAAGAGAAAGATGTCGATGCCTTCTGTATTTCATTTGAAAAAGTAGGTGGGAGCAGTACAATTGCGCAGTGGTTAGCACTGCTGCCTCACAGCACCAGTGTCCCGGGTTCGATTCCAGTCCCAGGTGACTGTCTGTGTGGAGTTTTCACTCTTTCCCTGTGTCTGCATGGGTTTCCTCCTTGTGCTCCGATTTCCTTCCACAGTCCAAAGATGTACAGGTTAGGTGAATTTGGACACGCGAATTTGCCCACAATGTTAGATGCATTTGTCAGAGGGAAATGGATCTGGGTGGGTTACTCTTCGGAAGGTCGGTGTGGACTGCTTAGGCTAAAGGGCCTGTTCCACAACTTGAGGAATCTAATTTAGATAGAGTGGTCAGATGACCGGGTAAATATACTTCAGGCGAAACTAGTAGGCAGAGCGAGTGAGATATTTGCATCCCTGTCAGATGAGGCGTTAAGAGATAATGTTGAGGTCAAACTGGCTATTTTGGATTGTACCAGAGCTTATAAATTTCACCAGAAGCGAAATGATAGAGGTACAGAAACATAAAGAAGGAAACAGGTCAGACATATGTTGAGTTCGAAAAAACTAAACAGTAATTTTGATAGATGGGTGCAGCCTTATAAATATATCATGCCTTTTACGTTCTAAGAGAGTTGATTCTGCTGAAAGAGTTCAAAATCTCACTTTGGGAGATGATAAGAATTCACGTGGAACTTTCAGAAGTGAGAAGAGCAGCAAGATCGCAGATGAACATACATAATTGCAAACGGCAATGTTGAGCTTTAGGCAAACATGTAATCCTGAGTAGGATAGAAATTAGGAGAAGTGGGCATGACGCACTAAAAATCAAGAAGAGGGCGAATTGGTGATTACTTACCTTAAAAATAAGGATAATAAGATGAAAGAGAGGAATAAAGCCTCAGATGTTTCCATTGAGATAAAGTGGGATATAAAACTCAAGTGCTTTTTGTTAAAGATAGGCACTGTTCGGAAAGATGTGATAGAACAAACAAAACCAGTGGCAATAGTGAAAGGAGCAAACAAAGCCGAGGAGCTGCAGGACAGCGCACAGCCTAGACAGGTGTTCGGACTGGCGTTACGTCCTGATCTCGATGAAGGAATTCCCACCTTTGTTACTCAGCCGGAAAGGAGCAGAAGGGAAAGAAGGTTTAATTTTCAGAACTACAGGGGCTAACCAGGCTCTAATAATAATAGATGGCCGTATTTGCACTCTTTCTGGCTTGTTACCTGAGAGAGTGGGAATTTGTGGAATAGATGGACTGTAATTTAACTTTCCTCTGTGTCAGATAAAGATTGAGTGCCAACTCAAATGCGGAGAAGTAACAATGGGAGTGATGGACAGAGTGTCAATTACAGGAATACAGTTTGCTCTTAGGTGAAATCCAGCAGGATCCAAGGAGGGAGTGAGACCCTCTCTAGTGGAGTACCCAGGGAAGACCAGGGAAATGAGGAGTTAAAAGAAAATCGCTATGGAATTTTCGAAGACTGTATAGTACTAATGTCGAACCATTATAAGTTACATAACGGCACAAAAACTAAAGATAAAGATTAAGGAGTTAAATTTCAGTTCGGGGTTGAACTGTTCAACGTAGCAGTGCAGAGAAATCCTGAACAGGCAGACGGTCAGGCACTGGTCTTTATTCCTGAATGTCAAATGGACAGACAACAGATAAATGAGAACATATAACATATTAACGCTGATGGGTACTCTGAAAAAAAGCAGTGAATATTCCAGAAGGTTGATAGTTTAAAGATAGAATCCTACGACGAAAATGGAGACCAAGGCAGGTTAGTGCAGATGACAAATTGGCAGAAATGCACCAGATTTTGATGCCAGAATGTTCAGGACTCAATATGGATTTTGGGGTGTTGGATGAGCCTCAATATATGTTAAACAATGAGGAAATCTTGAGGCTTGGGTTAGTTTTGTGAAATATGTGTCTCAGGAGGAAAGAATCCAATGAAACCTTTTGTTGCAGCAGTATGAGAACATATTCAGGACTAAGGTCGTGAGGACTAATACTATTGCCCTTGAGATGGATGTAGGGAATGCTGGTCTGATAAAACAATACCCCTACAGATCCAGAAGCAAGCGAATGCGAAGCGATACAAAGATATGATCAAACCGAGTCAAAGTGAGTGGAGTTCACAGATCATGTTAGTTTCTAAAAATGATGTAAGTCAACGATTTTGTGGACGATTGAAAGGCCAGCGCATCAAAAAAGTCGGACTCATACCCAATATCAAGATTGGAGGACCGCAGGGAGAAAGTTGGTTAATCCAGTTACATCAGTAAGTTGGTCTTACTGCGTGCTTAATGGCAAGTATCATTATCAGAGAAAGTGAGAGTAAATTTTGTAGTTGTAACCAGAAATGGGCTATATTAATTCTAACAGATGCCCTTTGGAATGAAGAATGCACCACCCACATTCCAAAGACTCATGAACACAGTTATGGCTGGGTTAACAAACTGTGTCCTCTGATTGCATGATGTCGTGATATTTCGTGAGCCCTGGACAGATCTGTTGGTCTCCTTGGCAGAATTCCTTGCATGATTAAGAGAAGCAAAACTGGTCATAAAGTTGAAGAAAACAGAATTAGTGAAAGCAGAAGTGACTCTCTTGGGACATAACATCCGTCAAGGAATGTTGACCACAAAGAACACAAAGAGGAAGGCCATTGAGGAATTTCCATGAATGAACTCAAAGAAGGAGGTGCTTCACTTTTTGGCAGCTGAGCAGATTCTACCAGAGGGTTGTTCCCAACAGCAAACAGATTTACTCAGAAATACACAAGCTTTCGGTGGTCAGAACAATGCCAGGAGGCATTTGAGAATTTAAAAACAGCATTAATCACCGCACCAACTTTAGTTACGCCAAACGTTTTAAAATCTCGTCAAACTTGCAATCGAAGCAAGCGACATAGGAGTTGGACCTGTACTGCTACAGGAAGATGATGAAGGACTTGAACTGCCAATTGACAATTTTTCAAAGAAACTCATATCTCAGCAGAGAAAATGCTCTGTGATAGATAGGTAATTACTAAGTCTGGTACACACCTTACAACGTTATAATGGTCACGTCATGAATAATGTGTCCAAGAGAGTTCTGTACATGAATCACAATCATTTTACATCTTGGAACTATTTAAAGGTAACAGCACGAGACTATTTCATTTGAGACATATGCTACAGACCTCTGTATTAGAATAAAAGAAAGAAAATGAAGTTATCTTTCCATTCTGAAGGTTCATTTTTTCCTTTGGTGTGAGATGTCATGAAGTTGCAATCGTGTACTGTAACTTTAAGAGAGAATGAATGCTGTTTTGCATTTAGCACATGCAAGCAATTGTATTGTGACTGATTGCCTACCTCTGAGTGAATTGTTGAACGTATGTAACAGTTGTCTGTTTTACATCATTTTGACTTCAAACAATAACTTCAAGTTATGCCGCAGAATCCGAAAACCCAATAGAACTTGAAATTATTGTCGAAAGAAGTTTGTATTTTGACAGTTAGTCAGACAGTGACCAATTGCCATCTTGCAGCACAAGACCAAAGACGACCCAGGGAGATATTCATCAGGAGGAAGACAGACCAAGGACGACAGCCGTTTTTAATTGATTGGAATATTGTTATAGAGTGGGAGGCAGATCAAAAGAAATACCTTGAAGAGAGAGGAAGCTTCGAGGTGCAAATAGTTGTTGTTTCATTTTCACTTTTGGAATTAAAGAAAAATATGCTTATTTTTCCGTTAAGTAGTGGAATTTGGGGAGTTCTCTGTCCCTCATACTTGAACAGATTACGAGGCGAGGTGAGCTTTTCTGGGTGTTGTGTTATTTAGCAGAAGTATTAACCACCGTGTTGTAACATTAGAGAGAGGCAAGTGCAAACATTTGAATGTTGATAAATGAGACTGAAGAAGTAATTATGGGAAACAAAGAAATTTCAGAGGAATTAAATAGTTACTCTGCATCAGTTTTCATGGTTGCAGACACAGCAGCTCGCCAGAAATTCAAGAGAGTCAGAGGGCAGAAGTGAAAGGAGAATTTGAAAGGACAAAAGATAAATAAACCTCCAAGACCAGACAGTTATCCCCCATAGTTCGATGGAGATAGCGGAGGAGATTCTTCAGGCATTGTTCGCGATTATTCAGAAATCACTACAATCAGAACGTTCAGAAAGGATTGGAAAAGATAACATCCCAGTTTAAGGAGCGAGGGACAGCGTAGGTAGGAAATTAAAGGTGGCCAGGCAAGGTACACGAGTTGATAAGAAGGTTGAATGGATCCTAGGGATTATAAATCATGTAAAACCGAGGATATGATGCTACATATTTACAAATAATTGGTCAAACTATATTTAGCGTATCGTGCACAACTGTGGAAACATTACGTAAGGAAGAATTTTAAATCCCGAGAGTTATGGAAATGGTTTGTCGAGAATGAAAATCGGAATGATGTATTTCAGACACAAGAAAAAGTTCGAGAAGTTGGACTTCCTCTTCTAGGAGCAGGAGAAATGAAGAAGTGTACTACTTGTTTTAAACTACCAACAAATGTGATAGGCTAATTTGAATATTCTATTTACACTGGTTCGTTTGTCAGTAATCATGGTCGAAACTTCTGGATTGTCAGCAAGATAGCGTGAGCTTGGAAAAAAATGAGGTGCAATGTCTTCATGCAGAAACTGTTGAGGATTGGAAATATGCTGCCAGGCAGGGTGGTGGAAGTGGATTGCAAAGGAGGTTTGAAAGGATAACTAGATGTTTATTTAGCTTCAGAAATAGGGCTGGAGAATGGGAGCAGCTGGTTAGAGCTCTCTGGAACAGGAAGGACACGTTGTGTTGAATAGCCCATTACCGTTACTTTAACATTCTCTAATTCAATGCTTCTGTGATAACAACAGTCATTTCCTTGATCTAAGCACCACGTTTACACTTGCCGCAACCAAATTAGATTTGGCATTTTTACTAACTCATCACACTCAGGCATGGCTAGTTGGGCCTGCATTAATTGTGTATTCGAAGCTACCCTTGACAAGTGGTAGTGAACTACGTTCTTGAGTCGCTGCAGTTTGTGTGCTCTGATCGACCCAGAATGCCTTCGGGGAAAGAAATTCCAGGATTTTAGCCCAGATACCGTGATAGAAACGTACAATATTTCTAAATCAGAATCGTGAACAGGTCGGAGTAGGAATTGATGTTCCCATGAGTCTCCTGCCAATCTCCTTCTAGAGGGATTTTTTATGGATTTGGAAGTCACTGTCCAAGGATTTTGGGTGCAATTATGGCGGGCTGATTTCCTTAATAGCCAACTTTGATTGAAGTTTCAACGTAATCCTCTTCCGTAGTTTGACAATGTCTGTTACAAATTTATAATCAAGGTTCAGCCTGTAACTAGCCTCTTGTCCTGGACTCTCAAACAAACAAAGCTTGTTTGGGCTGTTCCTTCCTTTTTACCGCAAACTGCCACCAATCATCCCCAGCTCAAAATAATAAAAAAAACTATAAAAATAATGAGCAATCATCAAGCGTTTTCACAGAAGTGATAATGTTGTGATTTCGTGTTCATTAAATTTCCTCCCGGGATGTGAATGTTGCTGGCTGGACCAGTACTTATTGTCTGTCCCTAGTTTCTCTTCGAACGATGGTAATGAGCAGCATTCTTGAATTCCACAGTTTATGTCTCTTTCCTGGGGAATTGATGAGAGGGGCCAGAGGGGCCAGAGAGTGTGGTATTTCAGTGGGTGGTGAAGATGCACAGAGAGGCCAATTAGATAGTGGCACGTTCCTATTCCTGAGGAAGTGATTATTCGAAAGAGAATTCACAGTAATGTTATGAGAGTAACTGAGACAGAGCGGGAGAGCGGTTGTGAGCGAAGAGCGATAGTACAAGAGGCGAAGTAACATGGATTTGGAATCTCACGGTGTAAATGAGCTTTCCCTCTTCTTGGAAATTTTGAAAGGAATAGAATTCCAAAGTGTGAAAAGAGGCTATTTTGCCCAATAAAGTTCAATTGTCCAAGCTACCCACACTCATGTGTAACCCTGCAGTCCCATGGCTAATACATCTAACCTACCCACCAAGGGAAATATGGCATACACATTCTTCGACTGTGGGATGAAATTAGTGCACCTTGGGAATACCCGTGCAGAAACAGGGAGAATGAGCTAATTCCACACAGACATTCGCCCGAGTCTGGAATTTAAGACGGGTCCGTGGCGCGGTGAGGCAGCAGTGTTAACCACTCTGCCGCCGTGCTGTCCTTCTCTACCGACATTTCGAACCTTCTGATTCTGTTTGGTTTTCACTCAGTTTTTCTTTCTTTTTCCCTCTATGTTTGCATTTTTATATATGCAGGCATTTTCTAAGCATACGTTATGTCTTTTGCCGCGAATCTGTCTGCTCTGTCCCATTAACTGTTGTAAATATGGACTGATTGTCACAGGATGCCTGTACTGTTAACAGTGGGAACTTCCTGTTCACAAATACTCCTGACTTTGACACCTAAGCTTTCCAAACTGAACAACGATGGGTCGTACAGATAAACTCTTTCTTAATGAAGGATATGCAGGCGTTTTCTAAAGAGTGGGACATTACATTAGATTAGATTCGCTACAGTGTGGAAATAGGCCCTTTGGCCCACCCAATCCGAAACGACCCTCCGAAGAGTAACCCACCCAGACACATTTCCCTCTGATTAATGCAACTAACACTATGGGCAATTTAGCATGGCCAATTCACTGACCTGCATATCCTAGGACTGTGGGAAGAAATCGAAGAACCTGGAGGAAACCCACGCAGACACGGGAGGACGTGTAAACTCTACACAGACAGTCGCCCGAAATTGTCACTGAGTATGTTCAATGTGTCCTCCAAACCAGGGTCTGGAACTGAGCGAGGTATGAAGGTCATTATAAACGGATGAGATTCCAAGGGGCTTCATACACATGAGTGCGCAATGCTGCAGCAATGGGATAGGGGTGGGGGTACAGTTTTGTATAGAATTGAGACAGGGCAATGACGGGAGGAGGAGATGCGAAACTGGGATTCTTCAACATTTCATGGGTGTAAAACGCTGAGCTGTCCCTGGTCTTGGGGTGTTTGATCAGGACGGTGCAGAGTGAGAATCATTCTGTATCTAAATCTGTGCTGTATCTGTCCTGGGATTGTTGGCAGGGGACACAGTCATTGATGATTTAATCAATATCAAACCCATGGCCAGTGTGGCAGGATCATTACTCTGCATTTAAACTTGCCTGGCAACTATCCAAAATGAGTTGTCGGTGCAGACTGAATTAATCCTGTGTCTAACACCGGGCTGACCCTGCCCTCACAAGGTTTGACTGAAACAGTGTACAGACGATTTAATCAATATGATCTGTGTATTTGACAAGGGTAATTTTAGGAGGATTTTTGCTTACTGTATAATCCTGTGCGATGTTTTTACTCGTGCAGTGAGCTATACTGTGTATTCAACGCTATGCTTTATCTTTTCTGGCAATGTCTGATGAATGGCAATGTGGGGAAGGTTTTGCTTTGTGACCCTGTGACCATGCTGCCCTTCAGGGCTTGATGAGGACAGTGCAGAATGAGTTGGAATCTGTATGTAGGGATGTAATTAAATTGATGGCGACAATGTGGGGTGGTTCTTTAATGAATATCGAAAGCCACAGCCTGGGAATTTGAACGGGCAAGCATCGAGAAGCTATATTCTGTGTTACATCCCATGATGTATCTGCCCTTCATTGTTTGATGAGTCAGCGCAGCGTGAGGATTTTTCAGCGATGGACTCTAACAGATGCGTTGGGAGTGATCATGAAAATAACTGGAATATATCTGGTCAACTTTAGGAGAAGGCCAATATTTGAGGGGCAATGGTGAGGTGCACAAGCGTTGCGTCTGAATTCAGACTTTGTTGAAAGTCATTTTCAACGGCTGTGCTGACTGCAAGATGGCATGTCCACCAATCTGAACATGAATCAGCTATTTACTACAGTGTGTACGTTGTGTAATAAGCCCATTTGTACTTTGGTGACTTAATTACTGTTCAATAATTTTCAACTGAAAAACGAGAACGCCTGATTTATTTAAAAATATGTAAGAACTAAGGTTATGTTAAATCTTCCTTGTTAAAGAAAGATCATAAAGGTGACCTACACTATATTTCTTGCAGTCTAATCGAACAGCAGTTAGATAAAGTCCTGATCACAGTATTCTGTTTTACATAAAATGTTCCAGGCGACATCACCATCCTCTCTGATAGGTCTTCTCCCACTGACAGGACTATGTGAGGCAGAAGCTATTGCTGCTTGGTAAATAGTCAATTTTGTGCTGGGCATTGATGCTGGATCCTGTGGCTGCGATATTACTGTGTGCTAGATTATGGGAGAATCAATAGCAGGAAAACACACTTGACCACATCGTCACCAATCTGCCTGCTGCTGATGCTGATCTTCATTTAAGACATAATGCGCGAACCGCATAGTCCTTGTGGGTAGGCTATCCTCCCGTGATCTAGTAGTCAAGTAGCCCCCGTGTGCTGTATGAGACAGAATTAAAACGGATCGATCAATTAACGACGCGGCACCTGTGAGGCGCAGTGGTGCATCAGTATCTGTAGATTCATGTTCTTTACAACTCACACAGTCTGCAACTTTACAGCCTCGCATATCTCCCACTTTCCATTTACCATCGAGTCAGGAATCCACACTGGTTCAATGAAGAGTGCAGGAGGCCATGCCAGGAGCAGAACAAGTCAGAACCAATTAGGAGGTGATTGCCAAGAGAAACCGTCGTCAGAAACAAAACAGGCAGTCTTGCCAGTCAAACTGCAAGATTAGCAAGTGATCGGCAGAGCTGAGTGATCTTGCAATCAACGCAGCAGACAGAAGCTCTGTGGTCCTCCCATATTTATTCGTAAAAGAGGGTGGACCATGAAACAGACTTACTGGAGGAGGAAGCTTCTCCAAAAACGACATCCTCAGTTATGGAGGAAAACAAAATTTCAGAGCAAGATTAACGTTGAAGCATTTGGAACAGGGACTCATTTCAATATCTTCTTGTGGTCTCACTGTCAACATAGTTCCCTTCCAAGGTTACTATGCCCTTGATTTTTTTTCAAGAAGTGTCTTGAAACAGCCAAAGCTCCGAAACGGCTGCATTGGTGCAGCGATGAATGGTTGATTGGGGCCCTCGTTGTTTGCCCCTAAGCAGATGATACCGCAGGCAAAAAAACATTCACGTTATGGAAATAGCTTGAATACTCAAAGAGGACTGGCCAATCGAGGCAGCTGAGAGTTTTTTGGGAGGTTCAGCAGCTGTGAGTGTGAACAAAGGCTGCGGGAGTGATTCACAATTGAGCCTGGAACTTCTCTGTTTCCTTCTGCCCTTCTAAATTCGACCTGTAAGTTCGAAGTTCGAACCTGTATTTTCCATTTTTGTTTAAGTGGATTGTTTATTGGGTCTGCTGCACGTATTTTTGGAACAGCATAATTAACCCTGGTTTGGATAGACAATACAGACAATAGACAATAGATGCAGGAGTAGGCCATTCTGCCCTTCGAGCCTGCACCACCATTCATTATGATGATGGCTGATCTTCGGATAAGTTAGGTCGTATTTTGTTTTCTGTTCTTTGTCACTCATTCCATAATTTTATAAATGCATTTTGTTTGTTTCAAACCCGGCAGAAGACCCAGCTAATTTACACTGGGAATATCCACGGTACACCTAGCTAAATAAATCTATCTCATATCTATGGCCTATCTGCTTAAAATATTTTGAGTCGTCTGGTCTAGTCCATAACACGAGCATCACAGATGTCAATTTTTGACAATTAGATTTACTCCACGCGGTATAAAGAAATAGCTGGAATCATTGGAAACTGTGATGGCTGTCGGCCTTCGTAGCATCCAACTCTAGAAATTGACATATGCATCGCCAAGCTGGTCCAGTACATCAAGAGCACAGACATTTACCAACAACATTATTAATTACCAAAATATATCTTGTACACAGTAAGAAGTATCACTTTACTGTCCGTCACCGACAGGTCGGTGTACAGCCTGCCACATAAATGAGAAGCAAGTTGTCAACAATAATGTGATCATTCAGCAATAAGTTGCTGAGAGACGCTCAATTAGTGTTCAGTCAGGGTCACGCATCCCCTGGTCATATTACGAGCTCAATTCAAACGAGTGCAATTCCCAAAGCGAAGTGACAGTAATTACTTTGAATATTAAGGCACAATTTGATAGACTCAGACAATGGGAAGTTGAGTAAAATTATAGTTAATCGGAATCTGGGAATAAAAAGTCTGCTGGTTGGAGAAATCATTGCGATAAAAAGGTTGTTGTTAGTGTCAGTAATTCATAATCCATTGCATCTCTGCAGCCATTCTTCAGGAGACAGAGTGTCCGAGCCTCAACTATCCTCAACGGCTTTAGTGATCTCCCTTCCATCATCAGGTCAGACATGGGAATGTTCACTGATAATATGTTTTAACAGATCCTGAAACAGTCCCGGTTCGAATGCAACAAAACCTGGAACATATTCAGGCTAATACAACAAGTGATAAATAACAGGTTAGACAAAAGTCAAGCAAATTAAGAATCAAACACCTCTCCCTTAATATTCAATGCGAATATCATTACTGAATCCCCAACAGGTTTCTTACAGTATACTGGAGAAATTACCATTAACCAGAAACTGTATTAACGAGTCAAACACATAAATGTAGCTTCAGGGGTAAGTAAGAGTCTTGCAATACAACAGTGATAAACCCATCTCCTGACTCTTCAAAGCCTGTCCACCATCTGTAACATGGGTGTCAAAAGTATGTTGGAATATCCTGCAGAAAATACCCACACAAATACAGGCCATTTGATTGCCATTACATTCACAGAAATCAAACCGTTCCACCACTTGTGCTTCTTTTTTGCAGTGACTACCATCTCAAAGAAACACTTCAGAAGATTACCACGGGATATTAGACAGCAGCTTCCAAACCCATCTAGATAGGCAAAGGCTGCAGGTAAACGAAAAAAAAAACACAATTTGTAAGCTCCATCCCTCTCATGGTCAGTTGTGATATGCAAGTATGTGTGAACTAAAATTCTCAATTCCTCAATCACAAGTCAGTCCAGGTCCATATGCATCAAGTCTTGACAGCCAGCCAGGCGTGGCCTGACAAGGGTCAAGTAACATTTGCATCACAAATGGTGCGAGCAACAGCCATCTCCATTGAAAGAGACTCTGGCGCCTTGACATTCAAAAAACAATGCAATCAGTAAATTGCTCGCAAACAACATATCGGGCGTTACCATTGACCAGAAGCTGAGCTTACCGCACAAAATAAATACGATGGTTTCACGAGCATTTCAAAGACTAAGTACCCTGGAGTATATGAATAATCTCCCGATTGATTCGAGCAGATGTGGCAGAGTTGGAGGAATTTGAAGAACGGGATGGAGATCTTGCAGGGTATTGTCCGGAAGGAACTGTACTCCAGGTAGTTGTAAAAATCTGTGTGATTGTAGTAACCTTCTGCATGGAGACTGTTGCCAAAGATGGAAAGGGAGGGGACAAGAACTGGGAGGGTCGTGTCCAAGAAGGACCATATTTATTTGAAGGGAGGGTGGAATTTGTGGGCGATGTGGATGAACTGCTCCATATCACCCTGCGTGTAGGGTGCAGCACCGATGCAGTAATCAATGTAACGGCGGAAGAGTTGGTATCGGAACAGAACAGGGACTGTTCGATATAGCTGACAATGAGTTAGACAAAGCTAGGCATATCCGGGAGTCCATGATCACCCCCTTCGATTTGGAGAAAATGGGAGGAGATAATGGAAAGGTTATTAAGGGTGAGGTCTATTTCAACGGAATGGCGGATGATGCTAGTGGCGTGGGGCTGGAGAAGAAGAAGCTGAAGACCATCCTCGTGTCATATCGACTTTATAAGGAGTGCACGTCCATAATGACGATAAAACGCCAGGGACTGGGGAACTGAAAGTTACTGAAGAGATGGAGGGCGACTTTGGTGTCTCAGATGTAGGTGCGATTTGCCTGACCTAGTGAGCTATGATGGAGTCGAGATAGGGCGAGATATCCACCTATTTGGAAAACCGAGATCACTCTGCGATATCATCCAGACAGCGATCCATCACACCACATCAATTCCTGTCCCGATGCTCTAATCCCCCACTCTGAATGCAATAATGGCAGAGACCACTTGTCCTCTCCAATCATCCCAACAATATCTGAGACCAGTACGGTATCCTGCTAACACGTCTGCCAACTCTAACTAGACCCTTCCACAAAGTACATCTCCCCCCACCACTCCTATGTGCCTTCCACAATGTTCATTCCTTGCTTTGCACCACTTTCCCCAACAACCACTGTTCCATTCCCCCACCGAACTCCCAAGTACCATTACCTGTTACCGCAAAAGATGTAATACCTGACGGCAAACCAAGAACCAGGGCTACAGCGAGGGCCCCAGACAACCCTTGCAGATGACACAGAGGTTCAGATGTCTCTCTTTCAATCTCATTAATTCATCAACTGCTTGCAATGTGGTCTTGTCTCCATCGGGGAGACCAAACATGTTAAAAGCGAATGTTTTCCTGAACGTTTCAGCTGGGCACACGGGGGTTGGCTGGACCTCCGAGTTGCCGTCCATTTTAATTCCTCTTCCCACTCTGTTTCCGATACTACCATTCTTTGCCTGCTCTGTTGTCACAACGAACCAAACCACAGGAACATCTCTTCTGCCTGGGCAGCCTACAGCCGGAAAACTCAACATTGTGTTCTCCAATGTTGAATTTTTATTTATGCGCCACACATCTTATCGGTTCATTGGTTGGAGATTGGCAAAAATAATATATTCAAAATAGTATTCTGTGGGATAATTGAAACTGATTCGTTAAATTTGAATTGATGTCAAAACTGCAAAAAAACGCATGCATCTATTTCAGCCAGACGATGCATACCTTCAGTTTTTTATTGGACTCTGAGAATGTTAGTCATATTACATTTCCTTGCAAACAGTCCCTTAAATGTACAGTACACGCCTTCAACTTAAAGCACCCCCATCTTAAGAAAATAATGAAACATTTTAAGTAAACAAAAGCTTTAATTTTTGTTTTAATTCGTAAACCCACTAGCATGACTTACATTGAACATTAATCAAAGTTCATATTAATTGTTGCATACATACATAAAATATTGGGATCTGTTCATTATTATCGATATTTTATCCGTTAAATCCACGATAATGCCTCGGCCATCACAATTTTATGTCGCGCAACATGTGCAATTTGGAAATTAAAATTCTGTAATATTTGACTCCATTGGAATAGTCTCATGTTCTTGTCTTTAAATCGTTCCAAGAATGTAAGAGTATTCTGGTCATTGTTTACAACTGTCTCTGACACATTTATTATCACATAATTATTAAAATGTAAGGCCAGTACCAATTCAACAATTCCTTTTCGATGATGGAGTATTTTATCTAAATAGTAGCCAATTGACCGTTCGATTGCATTATCATCTTCGAGTAGCAGGACACCTCTGATTCCTATATTGCTAGCAGCAATTGCAAAATTTAAGGATTTCAAAATAATTGGTTTAATTCAAACTGGTGCGGTGTTTCATACTGCTTTTAAATTCTCAAGTAAGTCCTCGCATTGTTCTGTCCACCAAGTTTTTTGTGTTTTTTTTTCAGTAAATCTGCTTATTGTGCCACGACGCCTCTGAAGATTTTACATTTTTCAAGTAGAATCCGCTTAGTCTCAAAATTTTAAACGGCTCTTTCTTTAAGGATGGTTGCGGAAATTATTCGATGATCTTTACCTTGGCATTTCCTGGAGTCACAATTCCATAACCGATGTTATGTACCAAGAACGTCACCTCTGCTTTTGCGACTTTTGTTTACTTTCAGTTTATTACCAATTTTGCTTCTCACATCGATCATACATCTCTGCTAACTTTACCATGTATTATTTCCATGTTTCGCAAAAGATCACTACATCACCCAGATAAAGTGTGCATTTTCTTAACGCAGCCACAACTCTGTTCTTGAGCAATTGGAATACTGCTGGTGTGGTCTTCATTCCAAAGTGCATCACTTTGTAGCCCATTTGTGTTCCAACATCAGAAACTCCTTTTGCTTTCTCTGAAAAAGATACATGCCAATAACCACACAGTAAGTCAAACGTTTTGAAGTAAATGGCTTATCCAACTTTCTCTGTTTCGTCCTCAAATCATAGTATTCGGTATGAGTCCGATTCTGATATGGCGTCGATCTTCCAATAGTCCACAAAATATCAGTGAGTCCGTCAGGTTTAGGGACTATCGCGATGGGGTAACTCCAATCACTCTGAATCGGTTCGGTGATATCTTCATTGAGAATCACATTCACTTCCTTCTAGACCTGTGTGGCTTTGAGAGAATTAAGCCCGTGGTAGCGTTGTTTCATCACAGCAGCATTCCCTCCCTCGACTCATGCGCAATAGAGTTTGTCCTCCCCACCTTGTTACTGCGTATATTCTGAAACAAAATCTTCACATCTGCTCTTTGCTCCTGAGACAGATAGTCCATAAGCCTACCCCATTCCTTAATGAATGAATTCCGAGTTGGATTCATGCAGTCAGTTGATTTGCACACCTTCTGGCGGAGAGGTTCGTGAAATGTACAGTGCTGGAGGCAGTCATTGTCGTGTTAAAGTGTTATAATTATTGTCCTATTTCAGTAACATATATGATGAAAATGTTTACGTATACTCTGCTATCATTTGTGTTCGCAAAAGTGCTGTTTTTAGTTCGATTATTAGTGATGCTTTTGATGGTTTGACATAACCTATTTCTTTCCCCCTGCTTAGGCCACATTTATTATATTGCGTGAATGTTGATAACATGGTGTCCCATGGGAACACAACTACCGCGTGAAAACTATCTGAAGACAGTTGGGTCCAAAGACATTTCTTGAACAGTACAGAGGTTTTACAGGTTTTCTTAACAGAGAGATTAGGAAGTAAAGTGGTTATATTAGACAACATAGAATAAAAAAAACATAGAACATTACAGTGCATTACAAGCCCTTCGGCCATTGATGTTGTGCCCAACTGTGAAACAATCTGAAGCTCAACCAAATTAAACTACTCCAGATTCATCCATATGTTTATCTAATGGCCATTTAAATGACCTTAAAGTTGGTGAGTCTACTACTGTTGCAGACAGGGCATTCCACGTACCTACTACTCACTGAGTAAAGAAGCGACCTCTGAAATATGTCCTCTATCACTCCGCAGTTTAAAACTATGTGCCATCGTGATGGCCACCACCATCCGAGGATAAAGGCTCTCACTAAACCTCTGATTTTCTCATATGTCTCAACTTAGTCACTTATAAACCTTCTTCTCTATCGTGATAACAGCCTCAAGTCCCTCAACCCTCGTAATTCGACCTTCCCTCCATACCAGGCAACTTCTTAGTAAATTTCCTCTGAACCTTTACTGAAGCCTTAAAAACCTTACTGTAATGTGGTGACCAGACATGCACGCAATACTCACAAGTGTGGCTGCACCAGAGTTTTGCAGAGCTGGAACATGACTTCGTGGCTCCAAAACTCAATTCCTCTACGAATAAAAGCCAACATCCGCATGCCCTCTCAACAACCCTGTCAACCTGGGTGGCACATTTCGGGGATCATTGGACGAGGACACCATGATATCTCTGCTCATCTGCACTAACAAGAATCTTAATTTGGAGATGTCGGTGTTGGACTGGGGTGTACAAATTTAAAAATAACAAAACATCAGGTTATAGTCCAACAGGTTTAATTGGAAGCACGCTAGCTTTCGGAGTGACACTCCTTCATCAGGTGATAACGTCGCTCCGAAAGCTACTGTGCTTCCATAAAACCTGTTGGACTATAAATTGGCGTTGTGTGATTTTTAAGAATCTTACTATTAGCCTCGTACACAATCCTCCTTTTGCTCCTTTCTAATTAAATCACCGCGGACATTTGCACATTAAACTCCATTTGCTGTCTACTAGCCCACCTCGACAGTGTATCTATGTCGCTCTGTAACCTGCAATATCCTTCCGCACTACCCATAAATCCACCGAGCTTAATGTTAACCACAACGTCTCTCACCCATCCTTCCATACCCTGATCCAGAACATTTATTAAAACGACAAACAGCAGTAGCCCCAAAGCATATCCTTGCGGTACACCACTGTAACTGATCTACAGGATGAATATGTCCCTTCAAACACCATCCTCTGTCTTCGTTCAGCTAGACAACTTTCGATCCAAAATTCCAAATAACCCTAACTCAAATCTTTCTGCATTTAGTGCTTAAGCCTACCACGAGGAACATTGTCATATACTTTATTGAAATCCACATACAACAGATCAACCGCTTTTTCGTCTAGTACTTGTTTGGTCACCTTCTGAAAAAACTCAATAAGGTTTGTGAGGTACGACCTGCCCTTCAAAAAAAAAGTTTTGAATAGCCCGAATCAACCTATTCATTTCTGGATGATTGTAAATCGTAATTCTGGTAACATATTCAAAACCTTTACCAACAAAGTCAGGCTCAGTTGTCTATAATTAGCATAGTTGTTTCTATTCCTCTTCTTGAACAAGGGGAACATTTGCGATACTCCAGTCATCTGGCCAAATTGCTGGAGACACTGACGACGGACAGATCAAAGCCAAAGGCTCTACAATCTCATCCCTGGCTTCCCAGAGAATCCTAGGATAAATCCAATCCGGCCAATGGGACTTATTTATTTTCACGCTTTCCAGAAATGCTAACACCTCCGCTTTGGCAGCCTCAACCCAATATAATCTAGGAACCTGTATCACATTATACTCCTCGACGGAAATGTGATTTTTCCGTGTAAATACTGACATAAATGTTCATTTAGCGCATTTCATATCTCCTCTGACTCCACACACACCTTCCACGACTGTCCTTGATTGGTCCTAATCTTACTCCAATCATTCTTTTATACCTGATTTACCCGTACGTAACTTTAGGTTTATCCTTGATCGGATCCACCAAAGACATCGGATGTCCCTTCCTCGTTCTTCTTCGCGCTCTCTTTACGTCCTTTCTGGCGAACTTATCACCCTCAAGCGCCCTAACTGAGCCTTCACATCTCGTCCCTCCATAAACCATCTTCTTCTTCCTGACGTGAGATTCAATTTTTTTTAGTAAACCACGAAACCCTGGCTCGAGCGCTTCCTGCGTGTCTGACAAGCACATACTTGTCAATGATATGCAGTAAATGTTCCTTGAATAAACTCCACATTTCAATCGTGTCTATCCCCTGCAGTTTGCTTCCCCATTCCATCCTAAACTTTTCCTAATATCATTGTAATTGTCTTTGCCACATTTCAGTTCACAGCAGCAGGAAGAGCGGGAGCTTGGACAAGGAGTGTGTCGGGAAAGATACGTCCCTGTTTTGAAACTTTAAAGCTCACCAGGAGCTTCAGAGGCCTTAAATTCAGTTGACAGCAGCAGGAGCAGTGGGAGGTTCAACCGGGGGTCTGTCGGGAAAAGCGCTTCGCTGATATAAAACTTTAAAGGCTTACCTCGAGCGTCGGAGTCCTGTATGTCAGTTGCCAGCAGCAGAAATAGCGGGAGCTTGGAACAGGTGGCTCTCGGGAATTTGAGTCACTAATTTATTCTTTAAAAGCTTACCTCTAGCGTCAGCAGGGGAATCACATCGGAGTGAAGAGATTTATGGGAAATGAGGGACGTTTTTTGCCACTCAGCTGTAAAAGTAAGTGTTTTCTAAACCCGATATCCCGCCCACGTAGGGTCTCCCACCCATCCACGTTCTTTCACCTTTACACCAGGGACTGATCTCCGAAGCTACCCTTCTGTTTTTGCTTTCTGGTAAGGTAACTAGCAGGACTGACAGTGCAGGGAGAGGAATGTACCTCCTGCATAATGTTCGAGGCTAGGTATGCCATTAGTGTCCCATTCAAGTACATCTGGAGAAAGTGCACACAACTCTTGCTCGTCCAAGATCACGTTAGGGAACTGTAGCGGAAGCTGCATGAACTTCAGATCATTCTGGAGGCAGGGTCTGTGATAGATAAGAGTTACAGGCTCCGAGGCATGAAGAAAGCTGAGTAAATTTTAGAAGAGGGTATAACAGTCAGTACAGGGATCTCCTGTGGTCGTTTCCCTGGAAATCAAGTGTAACATTTTGGGTAAATTTGGGTAGGCAACGACGTACCGATGGCATGCACTGGGGTGCAGGTCTTTGGCACACAGTCTTTTCCTGTTGCACTGAAGGGAAGTGGGGAAAAAAGGAGTGTGTTAATCAATCGGGATTCAGTATTGAAAAGGTCAGACAGAAGGTATGTTGGGAATGAAATAGACTTACGTTTGGTGTGTTGCCTCGCAGTTGCTAGGTTCCGTGATACCTAGTATCTTCTCTTTGGGGTCCTGAGGGGAGTTGGTGACCAGCTCCAAGTAGTGGTCCACATAGTTACCAAATACACAGATAGAATGAGGGATGTGGTGTAAGGCAGGATTTCAGGGAGCTAGTGTGGAAGCTTAGAAGAGTATTGTTATCTCTGGAATTTATCCGTGCCATATAATAGTGAAGTGAAAAGCAGGGAGAGATACCAGCTTAATACATGGCGGCAAAGGATGGTGCAAGATGTGTGGATTTCAGAATTATGGATGATTGGGGCTCATTCTGGGGAAGGTGAGACCTCTACGATCGGGACGGTCTTCACTTGAACCAGAATGGTATGAAAATCATGGGTGTGAAATTTGCTTTTGCTATTTGCGTGAGTTTTACTCCCTCAGCAGGGTTGTGGGAACCTATGTTCTAGATCCTGTACACAAGCGGATGAGAGTAGGCAGGACATGTACTGGATTTCAGGGTCACAGGAGTGTGCTGGCAGACAGCAAGCTGGCTTGAAGTGTGTCAACGTCAACGCCAGGAGTATCCGGAAAAAGCTAGGTGAACTTCCACCATGTGGCCATTACTGAGACATGGATTGAGCAAAGTCAGGAATTGAAGGTGCAGGTTCCAGGTTTTGGTTTTTCATCAATATCAGGGAGAGTGGTAAATGCGGGGTGGGGGGAGGTGTGGCTTTGTTCGTCAAGGACGGTATAACGGTGACTGAAAGAACACTTGACAAGGACTCATCTGCTGACGTGGTATCGGTTGAGTTCACAAACAGGAGAGGAGTGGTCACACTGCTGGGAGTTTTCACAAGCATCTAAAAAGCTCCAGGGATGTGAAGGAGAGGATAATCAAATGGATTCTGGGCCGAAGCGAATGGAACAGGCTGGTAATTATGGGGGAAATTAGCTTCCCCAACATTGACTGGAAATGCTATATCTCTTGTACGTCGGGTGGATCACTTTTTGTCCAATGTGTGTAGGAGGGTTTCCTGACTCAGTATATCGACGGTCTGACAAGAGGGGAGGCCACAACGTATGTGGTATTTGGAAATGAAGCAGGCCAGGAGTCTAATTTAGTTTTAGGTGAGCACTTTGTAGAGTGTGACCACAATTCGATTACGTTTAGTTTAGTGATAGACAAGGGTATGAACATGGCACATGGGAATAGTAATGGATGGAGGAAGGGTTATTATAATGCCATAAGAAAGACTGAGGAGGCATAGAATGGGGCAGCAAAATGCAGGGGATAGGGACAATCGAAATGTGGAGCCGGTTTAAAGAACAGATACTACATGTCTTTGATAAGTATGTCCCCGTCAGGCAAGGCACAAGGGAACCATGGTTTACTAAATAAATTTTATCTCTTGTTCAACGGCAGAGGGAGGCTTATGTGACATTCAGGCGAGATGGTTCGGATAAGGCGATGACGAGTTACAGCGTATCTAGAAATTATTTAAAGAGAGACTTAAGAAGAGCAAGGAATTGACATGAGGAGTCTTCAGCAGGTCGAATAAAGGAGATCCCGAAAGCTTTCCATAGATATCTAAAGAATAAAAGCATGACGAAAATAGGAATAGGGCCTGTCACAGACAGAAGTGGGAAGTTGCGTGTGGACACTGTGAAGATCAGAATGGTGCTAAACGAATATTTCTCATCTGCTTTCAGTCAGGAAAAGGAGAGTATTGTAGAAGAGAAACCTTAGCTATGGGCTATTAGACTTGAAAAGATTGAGGTTAACAAGGAGGAGGCATTGTCATTTTAGAAGGTGTGAAAGTAGATAAGTCATCTGGGCTGAATGGATTTTTTCAGGGAATTCTATGGGTAGCTAGAAAGAATTTGGCCGAGACTTTGGCCTTTATCTTTGAGCTCTCATTGTCTACAGGTTTAGTTTCAGAGGACTGGAGGATTGCAAATTCTGTGCCCTTATTCAAGAAGGGCAGTGGAAATAACCCAGGTAATTATAGACCAGTGAGCCTTATGATTGTTGTAGGAAATGTTTTGGAAAGGAGTATAAGGGATAGGATATATAATCATCCAGCAAGCAACAACTTGATTAGAAATAGTCAACATGGATTCGTCAAGGGCAGGTCGTGTCTCACAAACCTCATTGGGATTTTTGAGAAGGTGATTGAGCATGTGGATGTGGGTCGGGCAGTTGACATGGTGTGCATGGACTTCAACAAAGCCTTTGAAAATATTCCGCATGCAAGGCTTCTGGACAAAATGTGGAGGCATGGGATTGAATGTGATCTAGCAGTTTGAATTAGAAACTGGCTTTCTGTAAGAAGGCAACGAGAGTTGGTTGAGGGAAAATATTCAGCCTGACACCTGGTTCCCAGTGCTGTGCAACAAGGATCTCTTTTGGCAGCTTTTCTGTTTGTAACTTTTCTAAACGACTTGGACGCTAGCATAAGTGGATGTTTTAGCAAGTTCGTAGATGATATTCAAGTCGGTGGAGTGGTGGAGACTGTGGAAGATTGTTGCAGGTTGCATGAAGACTTGGATAAACTGCAGAACTGAGGTTAAAATTGGCAAATGGAAATCAAATCGGATAAATCTGAGGTGATTCATTTGGAGAAGAAGAATAGAAAAGCAGAATATTGGGTCAATGGAAAGATTTTTTGGAGTTTGGATCTCCAGAGTGATCTTGGTGTCCATTTTCATAGATTCCTGAAAGTTGCCACTAAAGTTGACAGTGCACTTCAGAAAACTGTTCTGCGATGTATTGTTCTATGTTTTATACACCCTGCCCTACAGTATTTACCTATCCCTTTCCGACGGTAAAATAAACAGAAGCGAATTGTGGTCACTATCACCGAAGCGCTCAACTACCTCCAGATCTCACACCTAGCCTGTTTCATGACTCAGTACCAAATCCAAAGTGGCCTCGTTCCTTGTATCCCTTTCCACATACTATGTCAGGAAACCTTCCTGCACGCATTGGACAAAAAAACTGACCAGTTTAAAGTACTTGAACTATCGTATTTCCAGTCGATATTTTGAAAGTTAAAGTCCCTCATAAGAACTATCGTGCTACTATCACGACTACCCATAATGCTATTTGCTATCCTTCCCTTTACATCTCTGGAATTATTCGGAGGCTGAGAGAAAACTACTAATAGTGTGTCTTCTCCTTTCCTCTTACCATTCTCAGCCTATATTACCTCAGAAGATGTGTTATCAAATGCCATTTCTGCCACTCTGATACAGTCATTGAGTAACAATACCACACCTCCCACTTTTTTAACACTTTACCTGTTCTTTCTGAAACATCTTTATCCCGGAAGCTGTAACAACCATTGGTGGCCAAGGTCTATCCATGTCACGGAAATGGCAACAACATCGAAATCGAAGATACCAACCATGCTGCAAGTTCACTCACCATATTTTAAATGCTCATAGCATTGAAAATAGCACACTTCAAACCACCCTTCAGCTTTCATTGCACTCTTGCGAACGAAAAACCATATATATGCCCGCACTATTCTCACCCTCCTCGACACTGGTGTTAAATTTAAGTTCACAATCCCCTGTTTACCTCGTTTAAACCTGAGGAAGACCATTTGAACATTTTCAACGAGGACATTTTTACCCTTCCGGTTGAGGTATTGGCCATCATGTTTGTTTTGGTCCTGCCTATCCCAGAATGAGCCCAACTGTGCTGGTATCTGAATCCCTTCCTCCTTCACCAGCCCTGCAGACATTCGTTCACTCCACTCTCCCTATTCCTCCCCTCGTTAGCACGGGGCACGGGAAACAAACCAGACATAATAATTCTTTTATTCTGGCTCTGAGCTTCCACCCTACCTCCCTGAATGTCGGTATTAAATCCCCATCACATTTCCTACCTATTTTGTTGGTGGCTATGTAATCATGACTTGGCGCTAGTCCCCTTCCCAAATAAGGATCCTCACAACACGATCTGAAGTATCACAAACCGAGGACCTGTGAGGCAACATACCAACCGTGTGTCTCTCTCGTTCCCACAGAACACGCTATGTGCCTCCCTAACTATGAAGCCCCTAATGACTGATGCTCTGCTCCTCACTCCCTTCCATTCCGAGCAACAGGGACAGAATCTGTGCCTGAGACTCGTACCACATGGCTTACCCCTGGTAAGTCGTCATCCCCAAAAGTATCTGAAACGGTATACTTGTTGTTCTGGGAAATGGCCTGAATGATACAGCATCATTTGAGAATGTTGGGATGACTGCTTCTGTAGTTCAATATTTGGTTCGTACGGGATGTTTCATTGTAAGGAACAAATAGCTCTGCCAAACATCCAACCCAAACTTTGGGTTGGGAACCAATCATCCCAATATTTGCAAACGAAGCTGCATCAGAACCATATTCCAAGCAGCAACCACAGACTGCAGCACTGAGGAACTACGCAGAGTAGACGAAAATCGCCTATACCATGTGTTCAAAAAGGATGCTAATTCAATGAAGGCATTCGCAAATTGCTCAGCAACAAACAGGAACAAGCAGACAAAACACGTCCCAAATCCCTATCCACTCCCCCGTACATCAAATACATCTCAGAAATGACTGAGAGACTACTCAGACCCCTTGACATCATGGTAGCCCACAAACATACCAAAAAATCTAAAACTACAGCTAATGAACTTGAAAGACACTATGCAGACAACTAGCAAAACTAATGTCATTTACAAAATGCCATTCAAACACTACGTTGTACAAACGGACAGAAAGCTAGTCACCAGGATGCATGAACATCAACTAGCCACAAAACTACATGACCCTCTCTTACGGATATCCATACATACAGATAATGAAGGACACCACATCGACTGGGAAGCACATCCACTTAGGACAAGCCAAACAGAGACACTCAAAAGAATTCCGAGAAGCATGGCATTCCAACCAGAACTGTATTAACAAACACATTGACTTGGTCCCGATTTACAAACTCCAGAGAGAAAGAACATGAAATGACATCACCGCAGGAAATGATATTACAACAGTAAATGACATGACCAACCCAAAAAAACCCAAACATATAAATAGAAAGCAGGAATCATCAGCAATGCTTCGTGCGATGGCTCACTGAAAACGTTACGTAGTATGCTGACGAAACATCTGAAAATGAACCGTCCAACTCAGCGAATAAACCTCCGTCCAGAACTTCAAACTGAGGTACAAACCTTCTCAAATCACGCTAACAACGAGGGGCGCGATATGCTAAAACTGGCCCGAAAGCGGGAAACGAGCGCCACCAGCGAATATCTGTACTTCCTGCACGAATACCTAAGAAGACATGTGCTTCATAAATGCCTTAAATGCAAACCTCCCCTTAACACCCCACCAGCTAAAGGAATAACAGAAAAAAAGCGGCCGGAGAATGCTTAGCGAAATTCTTAATGAGGCCCACAACAGACTCCATAAATACAAATGGGAAATTTTGCACCCAAAATCACTACTCACTCATGCAACAGACCATGAATGGGTAGATACAGTACAACAAGCTATAGATATTAGTCAGCGATAAACGCAGAAAGTGAAAAAAAACTAGACCTGCGAAAAAACCTCGCAAACTTACACAAAGTAACAACATTGACAACACAGAAGCATTAAAAAAAACCCTTACCTGTCCGACCCTTAATGGACACTGAAAAAGCAGTCTGAGTAAAAGGTTTAAATTTCATCTTCCCGAATGCGGACAAGAAAGGTTTCTTCACAGCATTAGAAACAACACAGAAAGACAATTACCTCACAGAAAAAAAACATCCAGCTAACTACCAGATAGTTAGACGGACCAGCGTAAACCAAAATAAGGAAGGAAACACACTGACTACACGTGAAAGAAAAGCAGTAGAAAGACAAAAAAAAGAAGAAAAAAGCATTCTTATCCAACCTGCAGACTAAGGACGCTTGACAGTCATTTTAAACCAAAGAAACTACATTGTAAAAGCAAAAGCACTGCTAATCAAATTGATTAGCAAGTGGCTATGGACCCGACCCCACAACTAGTGAACCGAATCACAGCCCTTAACAAAAAAACTTCAAGAAAGCTGTCGAAATAAATAAGACCGATTTCAAAAAAAAAAGCAAACGGATCCAACACACCACGTTTCGACGGATTACCCAAAATTCACAAACCTGCAGCCCCCCCCCCATACCCATTGTCTCGCTACCTGGAAAAAATTTGCCAAGGGGCCACATCAGAGTCTAAAACACTTAGCAGAAGCCTCACGCCATCCATCCACTCCACCCAAGAATTTCTGAAGACCATCAAAACGTGAAGAGAGAAGAGGATGTAACAGCCCTGTTCACACCAAGCAAAATAAACCTGGCCAAGGAAACACTGAGGACACTATTAGAAGACCGAAAGACACATACATCAAACAACACCAACTTCATCAGCAAGGACAGTATCGTCAAGATTGTGGACCTATGCCTTACCACTCACTTCACCTTCAACAACAAAACCGACAGATAAATCAATGGAACACCAATGTAATCGCCGATATCAGGGTTGTTAGCAAAGGCAGTAATGCTGACACTCGAACATAAAGCTCTGCCAACCATGTAACACAAACTTTGGGTCCGGTACGTGGATGAAAACTTTGATATTACTAAACAAAACAAGTTAGAGGAAACCTTCAAGACCTGTAATAATACCCTTACTGATATAAAACTCACCAAAGCGGAGGGAAGCAACAAGAAACTGTCATTACTAGATGTCACAGTAGAGTGAACAGCCAATAGTGACATCACACCAGCGTCTCCAGGAAAACATATTGACCAAATATTGAACTACAGAACCATTCATCCCAACATCCACAAACGAAGCTGCGTCAGAACATTATTCCAACGACCAAACACACACTTAAGCACAGAGAAGAAATGTAGAACAAAGGAAAAACAAAGAGAATGTATTCAAAGAGAATGGCTACACAATGACCACAGTTCGCAGATTTCGCAGCTACAAACTCAAACAAGCAGACAAGACACGTCCAGAAACCCTAGTCACTCTCCCCTACATCAAAAGCATCTCGGATATGATTGCCAGACTACTCAGATCCCTTGGCATCATGATAGTGCACAAACCCACCAACACACAAAGACTGCAGGTAATGAACTTGAAAGTCTGTGTACAAATAACAAGCAAAACTAATGTCATTTACAAAATGCCGTGCAAGGAGTGTAACAAATACTACATTGAACAAACAGGCAGAAGACTAGCCACCAGAATATTTGAAAATCAACTAGCCACAAACTGACATGACTCGTTCTCATTAATATCCATACATACAGATAAGGAAGGACACCACTTCCATTCGGGGGAAAAAACAGCCATCTTCGGGCAAGCTCAACAAAGACACGCTAAAGAATTCCTCGAAGAATGGCATTCCAACGGGAAATCTATCAACAAACACATTAACTTGGACCTTACTTACCACCCCCGAGAAAACGAACAGGAAATGACATCACCTCAGATCCAAAGAAATCTAAACATATAAATAGAAAACAGGAATCAAAGCTATGTTTCGTCCGGAAGTTTACTGAAATTATACCTTGTATGGTGATGAAACGTCTGAAAATGAACCTTCCAGCTCAGCGAGCAAACCTACATCCAGAACCTGTCTGAGCTGCAAATCTTCGCAAACCTCGCTAACACATATGGACACAATACACTAAAAATTGCCCGAAAATGGGAAATGAATGCCACCCGACAGAGTGCCACCCACGAACAGCTGTAATTCCTGCACGAATGCCTAAGAAAACAGGTACTACCGAAATGTCTTCATTAGAAACTTCCCCTTAACAGACAACTAGCTAAAAGACGAGCAGAGCAAAAGGTCGCAGAATGCTTAGCGAATATTTTAATGATGCCCACAACAGACTCCGTGAATACAACTGGGAAAACTTTCACCAAAATTCTTTGCTCACTAATGTAACAGACCATGAATGTGCAGACACAGCGCATCAAGCCAAATGTATTAGACAGCGACAAACACAGCGAAAATAAAAAAAAGAACTTCCAAAAAATCCTAGGCAAACTTATACAGAGTAACAACACTGAAAACGCAGAAACATTGATAAAAAACGTATCGGTCCAACCGTTAACAATCACTGAAAAAGCCATCTTAGTAAGAGGATTAAATTACAGCTTCCAGGATGCGAGCAAGAAAGATTTCTTCATATCATTAGAAACAACACTGAAAGCCAACCATCTCATTGGAGAAACTTAGCAAACTATCGGAAAGTTAGTCGCACTAACGGTAAGCAGAAAAAACGGAAGGAAACAGAGTCAGTACACCAGAAGGGAAAGCAGTAGAAAGACCAAAAGAAAGATAAAAGCATGGTTATCCTAGCTGCAGAAAAAAAGACTCTTGACAGTCATTTTAAACCAGAGAATACATTGAAAAGTGAACACACTACTTGCAGATGCCAATACTTACCGACAAGTGGTGATAGGCCCGACCCTTCAACTTGAGAACCCTTACCTATCAACAAACACATTAACTTCTACACGATTTACCACTCTGTAAGAAAAAGAACAGGAAATGACATCATCATGGAAAATGACATCACCACAGGAAATGATATCAATAACGCAAATTAACCCAAACTTATAAAGAGAAAGCAAGAATCATCAGCAATGCTTCATCTGGAGGCTGGCTGAAGGTAATACCCGGTATGTTGACGAAACGTCTGAAAACGAACCTTCCAGCGCAGCGAACAAACCTACATCCAGAACCTCATAATAAGCTTCAAATATTCTCAAAACTCGCCAAAGGAGAAGTTGTTTATTGACACAGAGGAAACAAGAGGAAGAGAGACAGAAAGGCATTAATTGTAATCTCCGTTGTGAGTCATATTTTAAAACTTTTGCAGGAGAATCACTTCTCTTAATCAAATCCTGAAGGGAGTTCCTGTTTGTAAGCTTAAGGCGTAATGGTAGCACGTCTGATTTCGGAACAGAAGATTTCATATTTAAATTTTGTCAGGTACACGGTTCTTAACGAAAGCTCATCTTCGTTGCTTTCAGATCGTAACAAAGTTTTTTCTCTGTTTGTAGTTGTTCTTTCATAATTGAAGTGTGTTCCAAGGGCAGAACACTCATCAAAATCATAATCTGGACTTCTCTAATAAATGTTGCTTTATTCAACATTGTTTTGCATCTGTTTTATATGTGTATAGTGTGTCTGGCAAATCAGATCAATGGGGATGTATTGTGGTGACTTGAATGTTGCTCCTGTAAAATGAGGGAGGGAAGTGTCACTACTAGTGTCTCTGCTGGCTGCATCTGCAGGAAGTGTAGACAACTCTAACTAATAGGAAAGAGCTTTAGGGAACTGGAGCTGGAGTTCGGATCATTCGGGAGTCTAAGGGCGTAATTGAGAGTAGTTACAGGGAGACAGTAACACGTTCGGTACAGGGGAAAGGTAGATGGGTTACAGACGTCGGAGGAAAGGGTTACCGATAGGCAGTACAGGGATCCAATGTAATTGTCTCCTTCAATAACAATACAACATTTTTAGATACTGTTGGGGGAGATGATTTAGCAGGGGTACGCCACGAGGTACGGGTGTCTGGAACAGAGGTTGTCGCTGTTGCTCAGACTCGAATGAGAGAGAGGAATAGTGGAGCGGTCGTCATTGGGGACAGATATGAGATTCTGTGGGAATGAGACAGACTCGTGCTGGTGTGTTGGCTCCCAGGTGTCGGCATTCCTGATGTCTTGGATCGTTTTCGGGATAGGGGAGCTGCCCCAAGTTGTGGTCCACATATGTACCTCTGACATAGATAGTAAAAAACGGAGGCAAAAATTCCGGGAGCTAAGGTGGAAATTTAGAGCCAGAACACACAAAGTTATTATCTCTGATTGCTTGCCCATGCCATGTGCCAGTGAAGCGAGGAATAGGGAGAGAGGAGTTGAACAGGTTGCTACAGTGATTTTGCGGGGGGAGGGATTCTGGTACTTGCATAATTGGTGCTCATTCTAGGGTAAATTGGACCTCAACTCAAAGGATGGTCTTCACCTGAACCCTCACAAAACCAATATTCTGGGAGGGGAAGGGGGAATTTGCTAATGCCCTTCGGGAGGTTTTAAATGAATTCAGAGGGAACATGTATTGTAGCGTCAGTTTACAGGAGGTTGTGATTAGTGAGGTCATAAATAAGGATTCAAGGTCGCAAGAGTGCACCAGCAAGGAGCAAGGTGGTTTGAAGTGTGTCGACACCTATGCCAGGAGCATCCAGAAAATGGTGGATGAACTTGTTGCATGGGTTGGTACCTGGCATTTCGATGTTGTGGCCATTTCGGAGATTTGGATAGAGCAGGCACAGGAATGGTTATTGTAGGTTACAGGATTTAGATATTTCAGTAAGAACAGGGAAGATGGTAATAGTAGAAGAGATGTGGCATTGTTAGTCAAGCACAGTATTACGGTGGCAGAAAAGCGTTTGCTGAGGACTCGTCTACTGAGCCGGTATTGTCTGAGATCAGTATCAGGAAAGGAGAGGTCACTTGATGGTGAGTTTTCGATGGGACACCAAAAAGATCCGAAGATGTCGAGGAAAGGATTTCAAAGACGATTCTGGAGAGGAGCGAAAATAACAGGGCAGTTGTTCTGCAGAACTTTAACTTTCCTAATATTGGCTGGAAACGCTATAGTTCGAGTAACTTAGACGGGTCAGTTTTTGCCATGTGTGCAGGGAGTTACGTGACACAGTTTGTACATAGGCCAAAAGAAGCGATGTCAAATTGGTTTTGGTACTTTGTAATGAACCCGGCCTGGTGTTCGATTTGCAGGTAAGTGAGCTCTTTGATGATTGTGAACACAATTCGTTTATATTTAGTTTAGTGATGGATAAGGATAGGTATATACTGCATCGCAAGAGTTATAGCTGGAGGAAAGGCAATTACAATGCGATCAGGCAAGATATAGGATGCAGAGTTTGGGGAATGAAACTGCAGGGGTTGGACACAATTCAGCTTTGGAGCTTGTTCAAGGAATAGCTACTGCCTGTCCTTGATAACTATGTATGCAACAGGCAGTGAGAAAGCGAGCTTTGATTTACCAAAGAAGTTGAATCTCTCGTCGAGAGGAAGAACGAGTCTTCTGTAAGGATGAGACTTGAATGCACTATAAGGCTGCTTGAGAGTTGAAAGTTGGCCAGATTGGGCCTAAAGAGATAGTTAAGGAGAGCCAGGAGGGGACGTGAGAAGTCTTGCCGAGTAGAATCAATGAAAAACCTAAAGCTTTCGATTGGTATGTTATGAATAAAAGAGTGACGAAGGTAAGATGAGGGCCAGTTATGGACAGCAGTAGGAATTTGTACGTCGAGTCCGAGGATAGGGGAGGCGTTGAAGGAAAATGTTCCTTCAGTGTTACACATGACAAAGAAATGTTGTCGATAAGAATATTGAGATACAACCTATTCGAGTAGATGGAATTGAGGTTCATTTGTAGGAAGTGCTAATGAATGTTTCCACTCAGGTTGATAATTTTGTTTCAAAGGAGCACGGCGTGTGAGGTTTTATTGGTAGAGGGATTGAGTTTCGGAAGCAAGAGGTCAAGTTGCAGTTCTAGAAGCCTTCTAGTTTGGCCGCACTTGGAGTATTGCATACAGTTCTGGTCTCCGTGTTATCGGAACGATGTGGATGGATTGGAAAGGATGAAGAGGAGATTTACTAGGGTGTTGCCTGGTATAGTACGAAGGACTAACGAGCAAATGCTGAGGGATTTGAGACTGTTCTTGCTCGGAGAAGAACTTTGAGAGGTGACTTAATAGCGACGTAAATGATAATCAAAAGTTTTGGTAAGGTGGAGATTGAAGGTCTTTTTTCTTTGGATGAATGATATCTAGCAGAAGCGGACATAGCTTTAAATTCAGTGGTGATTGATACAGGTCAGACGTCAGTGGGAGATTCTTTACTCAGAGAGTGGGAAGGGTGTGGAACGTCTTGCCTTTAACAGTCGCAAACGCAGCAACGTTTAGGGCATTTAAATCATCTTTGGATAAACCCATGGATTGTACTGGAATAATGTCGTTAAGACGGACTTCAGATTTGAATCACAAGTCGGCACAACATCAGGTGCCAAAGGGCCTGTGTTGTACTGCAATGTTCTATGTTCTAACTGTTCCTTAGCCTGATGTTCCATAATCTCTGGTCTTTGTCAGTAAAAACTGCTCCAGGTAAAGATCGAAATCAAAACCGCAGCACGTCACGCACTTCTATACTGTCATATAGGTGCCACCCACTAACCAATTAAGCCATATTCAGATAGAATATTGCGTGCACTTTTGCAATTCAAATATAAGAGGGATTTTTTAAAAATGCAAACAAAAGACAAAAGCTCATAGAGTCAAAGATGTTAGAATCCCTACAGTGCAGACAATGACCGTTTGGCCCATTGAATCTGTACCGTGTCACCGTAAGAGCAACACAATCCCCTACCCTTTCTTTCCAAAACCTGAGCATTGAGTATTCACTGACGAAAATAGAAATTAGTAGGACAGCTCTGCGGTCTGACAGCGTCAGTGGGGAGAAAGCAGTGTCAAAGCTTCAGTAGAGAGCTGTACAGAGGAAGGCTCACTCAACCCCAAACATTAACTCCGAATCCTCTTGTGCTGTAATTCTTAATTTTGTCTCTGATTTACAACACTTAAATTTATTTTAGGGTTAATCTAGCATTAATCTAACATGCATACGCTTAGACTGGGTGATGAAGCTGGAGTAGCTGGAAGGAACCCGCGCGCGAGAATGTGCAACCTCCACACAGTTAGTCTCTCAGGGCTGAATTCGAATCCGGGTTCCTGGCGCTGAAATACAACAGCGTTAACCACAGAGTTGCCCCAAAAGGCAAACGGTTTTCCCGATGGGGAAATAAACCTCTGACTTGCGCGGTAACAGGCAGAGGTACGACCCAGGACTTCTATGCAGAAAGATTTCCCTCAGCCTCTGTGTTGGTACTAAACAATAACAACCGCTAAAGTATCCTAACTTATCATTTAAGTCACTTACCCGAGAGTCCTGTATAATTTGGCATCACAAATTCACATCTGAACAGTTCTTAAATTTAGGAGGGCGTTTGACCCTTGATGTTAGTTCCAGATTCCAAACACACCATAGCTGAAAACGTTACTCAAACCTTACTGCCTCTTAACTCAAATCTATGCTCCCCGGTGATTGATATATTCATTAACGAGAAACGTTTCTTTCAGTCTACCTCATTATTTTGTACATCTCAATCTTGTATCCTTTCAATCCCCTCTGCGCGAATAAAAACAATCCCAGCCTGCCTAAACTCTCTTTATAACTGAAACTTTTCAATTATACATTATCCTGATAAATCTCTTCTGCACGGTTCCCAGTGCTGTCACATTCCTGCTGTGATGTGAATTGTAGAACTGCTCACAATACTCTTGCCAGAGCCGAACGAACAAATGATATAAATGACGCAGAAAGGCACAGGAAATTTTCCAATAATATTGATTTTGCTCAATACTGCCCTATGTCATTTTTATAAACTCATATAATCCCTACAGTGTGGACATAGAACTTGTGGCCCAGCAGGTACACACCGATCCTAGAACATAGAACATAGAACATAGAACAATACAGCACAGAACAGGCCCTTCGGCCCACGATGTTGTGCCGAACTTCTAACCTAGATTAAGTACCCATCCATGTACCTATCCAAATGCCGCTTAAAGGTCGCCAATGATTCCGACTCTACCACTCCCACGGGCAGCGCATTCCATGCCCCCACCACTCTCTGGGTAAAGAACCCACCCCTGACATCTCCCCTATACCTTCCACCCTTCACCTTAAATTTATGTCCCCTTGTAACACTCTGTTGTACCCGGGGAAAAAGTTTCTGACTGTCTACTCTATCTATTCCTCTGATCATCTTATAAACCTCTATCAAGTCACCCCTCATCCTTCGCCGTTCCAACGAGAAAAGGCCGAGAACTCTCAACCTATCCTCGTACGACTTCCTCTCCATTCCAGGCAACATCCTGGTAAATCTTCTCTGCGCCCTCTCCAAAGCTTCCACATCTTTCCTAAAGTGAGGCGACCAGAACTGCACACAGTACTCCAACTGTGGCCTAACCAAAGTCCTGTACAGCTGCAACATCACTTCACGACTCTTGAATTCAATCCCTCTGCTAATGAACGATAATACTCCATAGGCCTTCTTACAAACTCTATCCACCTGAGTGGCAACCTTCAAAGATCTATGTACATAGACCCCAAGATCCCTCTGTTCCTCCACCTGACTAAGAACCCTACCATTAACCCTGTATTCCGCATTCTTATTTGTTCTTCCAAAATGGACAACCTCACACTTGGCAGGGTTGAACTCCATCTGCCACTCCTCAGCCCAGCTCTGCATCATATCTAAGTCCCTCTGCAGCCGACAACAGCCCTCTTCACTGTCCACAACTCCACCTATCTTCGTATCATCTGCAAATTTACTGACCCACCCTTCGACTCCCTCATCTAAGTCATTAATAAAAATTACAAACAGCAGAGGACCCAGAACTGATCCCTGCGGAACTCCACTTGTAACTGGGCTCCAGGCTGAATATTTACCATCTACCACCACTCTCTGCCTTCGACCGGTTAGCCAGTTTTCTATCCAATTGGCCAAATTTCCCTCTATCCCATGCCTCCTGACTTTCCGCATAAGCCTACCATGGGGAACCTTATCAAATGCCTTACTAAAATCCATGTACACTACATCCACTGCTCTACCCTCATCCACATGCTTGGTCACCTCCTCGAAGAATTCAATTAGACTTGTAAGGCAAGACCTACCCTTCACAAATCCGTGCTGGCTGTCCCTAATCAAGCAGTGTCTTTCCAGATACTCATAAATCCTATCCCTCAGTACCCTTTCCATTACTTTGCCTACCACAGAAGTAAGACTAACAGGCCTGTAATTCCCGGGGTTATCCCTATTCCCTTTTTTGAACAGGGGCACAACATTCGCTACTCTCCAGTCCCCTGGTACCACCCCCGTTTCCAGTGAAGACGAGAAGATCATTGCCAACGGTACTGCAATTTCCTCTCTTGCTTCCCACATCATCTTAGGATATATCCCGTCAGGCCCGGGGGACTTGTCTATCCTCAAGTTGTTCAAAATGTGCAACACATCTTCCTTCCTAACAGGTATCTCTTCAAGCTTACCAGTCCATTTCACACTCTCCTCTTCTACAATACGGTCCCTCTCGTTCGTAAATACTGAAGAGAAGTACTTGTTCAAGACCTCTCCTATCTCTTTCGACTCAATACACAGTCTCCCACTACTGTCCTTGATCGGACCTACCCTCGTTCTCGTCATTCTCAGGTTTCTCACATATGCATAAAATGCCTTGGGGTTATCCTTGATCCTATCCGTCAACGATTTTTCATGCCCTCTCTTAGCTCTCCTAATCCCTTTCTTCAGGTCCCTTCTGGCTATCCTGCAACCTCCACTGCTCTGTCTGAATCCTGTTTCCTCAACCTTATGTAAGCCTCCTTCTTCCTCTTTACCAGACATTCAACCTCTCTCGTCAACCAAGGCTCCCTCACATGACCATTTCTTTCCTGCCTGATAGGTACATACATATCATGGACACGTCGTATCTGCTCTTTGAAAAAGTTCCACATTTCCACCACATCCTTCCCTGACAGCCTATGCTCCCAACGTATGCTCCTCAAATCCTGCCTTACAGCATCGTAATTTCCCTTCCCCCAATTATAAAATCTACCTTGTTGTGCGCACCTATCTCTCTCCATAACCAAGGTGAAAGTCACAGAATTGTAGTCACAATCACCAAAATGTTCACCCACTAACAAGCCCACCACTTGTTCCGGTTCATTACCGAGTACCAAATCCAATATGGCCTCCCCTCTGGTTGGACAATTTACATACTGCGTTAGAAAAGCTTCCTGGACACACTGCACAAACACCGCCCCATCCAATCTACTTGATCTAAAGAGCTTCCAATCAATATTTGGGAAGTTGAAGTCGCCCATGACTACGACCCTGTGGCTTCTGCACCTTTCCAAAATCTGTTTGCCAATCTGTTTCTACACATCTCTGCTGCTATTGGGGGGCCTATAGTAAACACCCAACAAGGTGACTGCATCTTTCCTATTTCTGACTTCAGCCCATTCTACCTCCAGAGGCAGATCCCCCTCAAACTTCCTTTCTGCAGCCGTTATACCATTTCTAATTAGCAATGGCACCCCCCCTCCTTTTTTCCCACCCTCCCTAATCTTACTGAAACACCTGTAACCAGGAACCTCCAACAGCCATTCCTGTCTCACATCTATCCACGTTTCCGTGATGGCCACAACATAGTAGTCCCAGGTACCGATCCACGCCTTAAGTTCACCCACCTTATTTCTGATACTCCTTGCGTTGAAGTATACGCACTTGAGCCCATCTCTGTGTCCGCAAGTAGTCCCTGTCAGTGCTACCTTCTCCACAGCCTCCCTACAGTCTTGGGCATCCTGACACACGGCTAGCTTACTTGCTGGACTACAAGTCCGGATCCCATCCCCCTGCCAAATTAGTTTAAACCCCCCCGAAGAGTGCTAGCAAACCTACCCCCCAGGATATTGGTGCCCTTCTGGTTCAGGTGCAACCCGTCCTGTTTGTACAGGTCCCACCTTCCCCAGAATGCAGTCCAATTGTCCAAATATCTGAAGCCCTCCCTCCTACACCAGCCTTGCAGCCACGTGTTCAACTGCACTCTCTCCCTATTCTTTGCCTCACTGTCACGTGGCACCGGCAACAACCCAGAGATAACGACTCTGTCTGTCCTAGCTTTTAGCTTCCAGCCTAACTCCTTGAGCTCTTGAATGACCTCCCCACCCCTCTTCCTACCTATGTCGTTGGTGCCAATGTGTACCACGACTTCTGGCTGCACACCCTCCCCCTTAAGGATTCTGAAGACACGGTCTGAGACGTCTCGGACCCTAGCACCCGGGAGTCAACAAACCATCCGTGAGTCTCGCCCATGTCCACAGAAACGCCTGTCCGTCCCTCTAACTAGAGAGTCCCCTATAACTAGCGCTCTCCTCCTCTCCCCCTTTCCCTTCTGAATCTCAGAGCCACAGACCCCTTCACTGCAGCTTACACCTGCAACGCTGTCCCCCCCAACAGTTTCCAAAGCTGTATACTTATTTTTTAGGGGAACGACCACAGGGGAACCCTGCACTGCCTGCGTCTTCCCCTTCCCACCTCTAACTGTTACCCAGCTACCTCTGTTCTCCGGCGTAACTATGTCCCTGTAGCTTCTATCAATCACCCTCTCAGCCTCTCGAATAATCCTCAGTTCATCCAACTCCAGTTCCAGTTCCCTAACTCGTTCGGTGAGGATCAGGATCTGACTGCATTTCCTGCAGACGAAGTCTGACGAGTAACCCTCCCTATTCAATCTCCTTCTCTATTATCCTATAATTACCCCTAATTAATGCACCTCATGTACAAAATACCGAAAACGATAGGTAATTTAGCATGGCCATTTCAGCTAACCTGTTAAAAATCACACAACACCAGGTTATAGTCCAACTGTCTTAATTGGAAGCATTAGTTTTCGGAGCGCCGCTCCCACAACCACCAAGTGTTGTGTGATTTTTAACTTTGTACAAAAATGAGTAGGGCACTATTATGCAGAAGGTGTTTCACGGAACAATTAGATGGAAAAAGTGATGCAGGATATCAATAATTGGAGAATTCATGGAGATATAATTAAATTCTAAGTGGGTGAAATGGGTCAGGATACCACTCAATGGGAAAGTTGGTGCAGTTCCATATATTAGAACATAGAACATTACAGCCCAGAACAGGCCTTTCTTCCTACGAAGTTGTTCCGATCTGTGGAACCAATCTGAAACGTATCTCTCCTACAATATTCTACTTTCATCCATATGTTTATCAAAATTTTGCTGACTTGGTAAATGAAAGAATTAGTGCAGAGCGGTTAAGCCCTAAATCAAGTCATAGAGATGTAGAACACGGAAACAGATCTTTTGGTCCGACTCATCCATGCCTAAATAGAAGACTTCTACCAGTGCGACACGATAAGGGAAGAATATGAGAATTTGCGGCAGGTCAGTTAGGAAGGTTGGAGCAGTGTAGCAGTAAATGGGAGAACTTGGACAGGTCAAGAATTGACAGGGGAATTCCAGCTGAACACCCCTAAATAGGAAACTTGGGCTTGGGAACCTGTCATTTCTCAAAGAATCACTTAGACTCTCTGGCAAGTCAGGAATGAACTCAGACAATACACAGTTCTTCACTTGTGTCCCTCTGACAATGAAGCACTCCCTCACCGTTAAACCTCTGACAGGGCTCCAATACCTCAGTATTGTTGGTTCAGTTGTGAAGTACTACCTCATTTCTGACACTGTTTAAAGAAACAATGTCTGATTATTGATGCTTTGTTACCCGTGCACTCCCTCAGTTCCTCATTGAAATGAGGTAAGAATACATGATGAGAGGGTGAGGACAGAGGCAGTACCTAGTCAGAGGATTTGTAGTGAGCGAATACCTGCATTTCAAAGCACCAATGCCAAAATTTCTGAATACTTGCTCAGCTAATTACTCTCTTCAGTATTACCTCTGTCTTCATGAAGCAGCCTTCAATTCTGACATCATTACACTGAGGCAATCCGTGTGTGCATTAATAAGAGAGGGTCAGTGCCTCTTTGTAAGGGTTCGGAAACGAGGGAGTGCAACATAATTCGAGGATCACTGCTAAGATACGGAAATTCTGCCAGAAGGTTCGTATCGAGGGAGTATTCCTTTGCCAGATAGTCAGAAATGAAGAAGTATTTCAGTCCTGTGGCAGTGACTTGTCACAGAGTGAGTGTTATGGAATTGTTTCAGGATTCACTGAGTTTGCCACAGCCCAATTCTTCCATTCAGAAGTGCTCTACTCCAAGTCTCCCATCCATTATTGTCTTTTCCCAGTTATCTCATTTACTGTTATACTGTAACAATCCTCCCATTATCTGATGTCCTGCTCCAAATTCTTAAATTCAGAAAGCTCGAGCACAATGTTTTCATTTAGCAATTCCCTGCAACGACTCTCCCTTTCAGTGGTACGCTGCCAGAACTTTTAAGTTTAGATATGGACGAGTTGAAATGAAGAGTAGTTTCGTGCGGGACATCTCCATGACTCTACTTCGGGCTCTCCTGCTTTCCACCAATTCTCACATTCACCAATCCTGCACAAATCCTCCACCTGGTGAACTGCAAAATTACCCCATTATTTGCTCCCTGATGCACATCTTCCAGGTAATCGTGCACTTCTCACATTTAAAAAAAAATCATGTATTAAAATCTCCACTTCATTACTTCTTTTGCAACATTCCTCTTATTCACTGATTACCTGCTCGTGTTCTCCCAAACCACATGCTCTGCTCCAATCCTCTCTGTTACTGGCATCACACACAAATTTTCCACTTTTTTCGATAACGTGAAAAAGATCCGCACGAACTGCTGCCCGACACAATTCTCCCATGTATTGATCTACCATTTGGGTGTGCTCTGCTCTAATTCTCCCATTCAGTATTATCCTGTCCAATTGCTCCTATTTAGAGTTACCAGTCCTCTCATTTATTGTTGCAGTACGACATTACATTCCCCGAAATAATGAGACATTCCCTCAGTTTTTAAACTCTGATAACAAGGCAATACCTCAGTATTGAACATTTGACAATGATGCATTCTCACAGTTCTGAACATCATTGCTTCAATATCTCAGATAATGGGAAAAATCGTGCAGTGTAACTTGAAATTGATAAACACAGAGGCAGTACGTCGTTGTGTTACAAACATGCAGTTCTATCTTAGGGTCAGTCCGAATTGTCTGAGTCATTGTCAGAGTGTCCGCAATGTGGCAGTGGCCCATTGTCAGAGAATGTTTTCTGAGGGACCGCCACAGTTTTAGAAGGTCAGCCCTCACGCATTGCCTCACTGTGAGGGAACGTTGAGAATGTGCATCAAAATTACATGGTCAGTATTGGGTTTTGCAAGGCCTCATTAGCAGAGGTTCAAAGCGACGATGTTCCTTCTTGTCATACATTCATTCCGAAGCATTCCACTTTTTTATCAGATTACTTCAGAGGCAGTACCTCAATGCTTTGTGGTCAGAACTGAGGGAGAGTAATATGATTAGAATGTGAGGGCTGAGGTATTGAAGCTCTTTCACAGTCTGGGATATTTGGGAATGTTTTATTATCGGAGGCACAATACTGACACAGTGCCTTATTATAAGGGTGTCAAGAATTGAAGGAGTTCCACAATAAAAAGTCAGTCCTAAGATATGCTGCACTGTCAGAGGGTCAGTTCTGTGTACGGTCCTCATTATCAGATGGTAGGACTGAGGCAGAGCCTCATTGTCAGAAGATCCATTCTGAGGCAGTTTCTTATTGTAAGGGGTCAAAGTTGAGTCGTTGCCACACACGTTTAGAAAAGGTGTCTCATTGTCAGACGGTCAGAAATGAGGGATAGCGTTACTAACCGTGGTCAATATGAACTGCTGTCTCAATATAACAAGTTCAGAATTGGGCGAGTGCAGCAGGATTTTAGGATCAGTGATAGACGGTTAATACTGACCCATGAGTCTCATTTAATTCGGGTCAAAGTGAGGGATTGTGACAGTGTCAGAGATTCAGTTCTGAGGCAGTACCCTTTATGAGAGTGTCATTGCTGAGGCACTGGCCCTTTTATAAGAGTTCAGAATGTGGGCAGCACGGTGGCACAGTGGTTAGCACTGCTGCCTCACAGCGCCAGAGACCCGGGTTCAATTCCCGCCTCAGGCGACTGACTGTGTGGAGTTTGCACATTCTCCCCGTAGGTTTCCTCCAGGTGCTCTGGTTTCCTCCCACAGTCCAAAGATGTGCAGCCCAGGTGAATTGGCCATGCTAAATTGCCCGTAGTGTTCGGTAAGGGGTAAATGTAGGGGTATGTGTGGGTTGCACTTCGGCGGGTCGGTGTGGACTTGTTGGGCCGAAGGGCCTGTTTTCCACACTGTAAATAACCTAACCTAATCTAATCTAAAAAAACTGAGAGAATGCTACCAAATTAGAGGAGGTCTTGCTGCACCATCAGATCTTCAACACGAAGTTTAGTGCTTCAGAATCAGATGGTCAGATATGTGAGAGTGCGTTACTGTCAGTGGATAAGTTCTGAGGCAGCGACTAATTGCAGGAGGTTCAGTTGTGAAGGAGTGTCTCAATTGGTAGAGGTTCAGTGCCTCAGGCGTTAGAGTTGTGGGCGTGTTTGTATTGAGAAGGTCAGTAATGTGGTTTTGCAGCACTGTCAAACAATCAGAATTCCGGGACGGCACTGTGACAGTCTTCCATTTACTGATGCCCTGCAATAATTTATCGCACTTGTCCCACTTCCATCTGTTCTGTTGCTGTAAATTGTTTCCCCCTTGCACCACATGGAACAAAGTTCTATAACTGACTGATATCATACATCATTTTTCCTACAGTATTTCCAGACGTGCTGCTCCAATTCTTCCTTTGAATATCTCTCTGCAACAATTCTCCCATTTATTGTTCGCTGATTTTACAGTTCAAATTTTAGCTGCATTTAGTGGTGCCATGGCGGGTTCTGTAAAATAGTTCCACGATTTACAGATGTCCTACTCCAATTCGAACAGTATCTGATGCCCGCCTCCAAATTATCCAATTTAAATATGTCCTAACACCGTTCTTCTATTCACTAATTACATGGAATCATTCGTCCAGTGCCGAATTTCCAAAATTGCGTTGTGCACTGCACGAATCGTCCATTTACTGATGCAGTAAATCTTCAATTTAATGCTTCTCTGCAACAATTCTTTAATTATTGGACCACTGACGAAAGTTTCCCATTTACTGTCAACCTGCAGCAATATTCCTGTTTACTGATGCCTTGACATTTTTCGACCATCAAAAGGTGATCTTCTCCAATGTTCTGATTTCGTGGCACTATGCACTATGTCTCCCATTTACTGATACCCTACTTAGATTATCCCAATTAACGGGGGTCAGGAAAATGTATAGAGTGTCAGGAATGCCAGATCGTCGGAATTGTGGAATAATACCATTGCCAGTACTGAGGGAATTCATCATTGTCAGATGACCAATACTGAGGCAGTGCTCCATTGTGAAAGAGTCTTGATTGTGCAAGTGCAACATGCTGACAGGTTAGTACTGAGAAGCACTGTCAGAGTCTGGATCAGTAGTGCTGGAAGAGCACAGCAATTCAGGCAGCATCCGAGGACAGGCAAAATCGACGTTTCGGGCAAAAGCCCTTCATCAGGAATACAGGCAGAGAGACTGAAGCGTGGAGAGATAAGCTAGAGGAGGGTGGGGGTGGGGATAGAGTAGCATAGAGTACAATAGGTCAGTGGGGAAGGAGATGAAGGTGATAGGTCAGGGAGGAGAGGGTGGAGTGCCTAGGTGGAAAAGGAGCTAGGCAGGTCAGACAAGTCCAGACACGTCTGGGGATCGTATTGCTGGAGGTTAGAAACTAGGATGAGGTGGGGGAAGGGGAAATGAGGGAACTGTTGAAATCCACATTGATGCCCTGGGGATGAAGTGTTCCGAGGCGGAAGATGAGGCGTTCTTCTTCCATGCGTCTGGTGGTGAGGGAGCGGCGGTGGAGGAGGCCCAGGACCTCCATATCCTCGGCAGAGTGGGAGGGGAGTTGAAATGTTGAGCCACGGGGCGATTTGGTTGGTTGGTGCGGGTGTCTCGGAGATGTTCCCTAAAGCGCACTGCTAGGAGGCGTCCAGTCTCCCCAATGTAGAGGAGACCGCATCAGGAGCAACGGATACAATAAATGATATTAGTGGATGTGCAGGTAAAACTTTGGTGGATGTGGAAGGCTCCTTTAGGGCCTTGGATGGAGGTGAGGGAGGAGGTGTGGTCACAGGTTTTACAGTTCCTGCGGCGGCAGGGGAAAGTGCCAGGATGGGAGGGTGGGTCGTAGGGGAGCGTGGACCTGACCAGGTAGTCACGGAGGGAACGGTCTTTGCGGAAGGCGGAGAGGGGTGGGGAGGGAAATATATCCCTGGTGGTGGGGTCTGTTTGGAGGTGGCGGAAATGTCGGCCAATGATTTGGTTTATGCGAAGGTTGGTAGGGTGGAAGGTGAGCACCAGGGGCATTCTGTCCTTGTTGCGGTTGGAGGGGTTGGGTCTGAGGGCGGAGGTGCGGGATGTGGACGAGATGCGTTGGAGGGCATCTTTAACCACGTGGGAAGGGAAATTGCGGTCTCTAAAGAAGGAGGCCATCTGGTGTGTTCTATGGTGGAACTGTTCCTCCTGGGAGCAGATACGGCGGAGGCGGAGGAATTGGGAATACGGGATGGCATTTTTGCAAGAGGTAGGGTGGGAAGAGGTGTAATCCAGGTAGCTGTGGGAGTCGGTGGGTTCGTAGAAAATGTCAGTGTCAAGTCGGTCGTCACTGATGGAGAGGGAGAGGTCCAGGAAGGGGAGGGAGGTGTCAGAGATAGTCCAGGTAAATTTAAGGTCAGGGTGGAATGTGTTGGTGAAGTTGATGAATTGCTCAACCTCCTCGCGGGAGTATGAGGTGGCGCCAATGCAGTCATCAATGTAGCGGAGGAAGAGGTGGGGAGTGGTACCGGTGTAATTACGGAAGATCAACTGTTCTCCGTTGCCAACAAAGAGACAGGCATAGCTGGGGCCCATACGTGTGTCCATGGCTACCCCTTTGGTCTGGAGGAAGTGAGAGGAGTGTCAGACTGATGGGGTGACCTCTGAAAATGAGTCACTGCCTCTCAACTGACCCATTGACTGTGTGCACATTCTCAGTACTGACGAAGCAAATGTGTTCCACTCTCTCATGTTGACATAATTAGGCCCTTCGTCAGTACTGAGTACCTGACAATCTGGAATTCCAACCGGACTGGACATTCAATAACGAATACGGCCTCAGACCTGCGTTGCATAATAATCAGGCACTCGCTCAGTATTGAACCCCCGAAGAGAGGCTCTCTTTTAGTACTGAACAGCTGACAATAATGTGCTCTCTCAGTGCTGACCCAATCAACAAGGGCACTTAGTATAAAAAGAGGCTGTAGTACAGGCCTCCCAAAAGTGAGCGTGAGGTAGAAGAGCAAATACGTAAACAGGTTATGGAAAGATGTTGAGGCAATAGTGTAGTGGTGATGGGAGATTTTGTTCTTCCAACATTAACTTTGAAACACTTAGCGACAGACATCTGGATGGTGTAGAAATTGTAAGAAGCGTCCAGGTGATGTTTCTCAGGCAGTTTGTCAATAGCCGACGAGGGAAGAAGCCATACTGGACTTGGGACTGGGGAATGAGCCAGGACAGGTTGTCGAAGTTGTGGCGTGGGATTTCTTTGGGGACAGTGACCACAATTCTGTGTATTTTAGCATACTCGTAGATAAAGGAGAGAGTAGTCCTAAGGGAAGAGTACTAAACTTGGCCAAGGCCAATTCTATCAAAATTATGCAGGCCCTCGGAAGTGTGTATTGGATGCAACTATTTGAAGAGAAGTCCACATTTGTGATGTCAGAGGATTTAAATATAGATTAATGATTGTGCAGGATAGGCACAACTTGTTGAAAGCAAAGTATCGGAAGGGCAAGATTCATGAACAGTGGATTACAGGAGGAATTTTACGACGAGCCAAGAGGAAAAGTGAAGCATGCATAAGGTCGAGGCAGCCAAGAGCAGAACGGTCCCTGGAGGAATATTGGAAGAGTTGCTCAAGTCTTAACCGAGCAATCAAGCGGGCTAAAAGTGGTCATAAAATAGTTTTGGAAGCAGAATTAAGGAGAATACCAAAGCAATTTTATTCTTATATAAGAAGCAAGCGGGCAAGTAGAGAAAGAATTGGTCCACGAAAGGTTAATGAAGGAAGACTGTGTGTCGAACCTGAGAGATTGGGTGAGATTCTGAATGATTACTTGGCATCAATGTTCACTGAGGAGAGGAACATGATGAATCTTAAGATTAGAGATGGAGGTTTGGTTAGTCTGGATCACATTGACATAAGTAGGGAAGTCGTGATGGGGAGGCTTGTGATTATTAAGGTGGACAAATCCCCAGGACCGGTTAGAATGTCTGCTAGGTTGCAGAGGGAGTCTAGATATGAAATAGCTATGGCCCTGACAGATATCATTGTGGCATTCTGAAATATAGGTGAAGAGCTGGAGGACTGGTAGTTAGCTATGTTGTCCCTCTATACAAGAAGGGTAGTAGGGATATTTTGGGTAAGGCCAGACCAGTGAGACTGACGTCGGTGGTGGGCATGTTTTTGGAGAGGGTACCGAGAAATAGGATGTATTTATATTGAGAAAAGAAAGTGTTTATCACTGCTAGGCAACATGGTTTTGTGCTGGGGTGATCGAACCTGACTAACTTAACACATTTCTTCGAGGAAGTGACCATGTTGATAGATGAAGGAAGGGCTGCTTTGTACATGGACTTGTGTAAGGCGTTTGATAATGTTCCCTCTGGTGGACTAATGGAGAAAATGAAGTCACATGGTGTGCAGCATGTTCTAGTAAGATGAATGAAGAACTGGTTGAGCAAAAGGAAATAGAGAGTAGTAGTTGAAGGGAGTTTCTCGAAATGAAGAAAGGTGAACAGTGGTGATCCACAGGGGTCAGTGTTGGGGCCACTGTTGTCCATAACACACAGAAATGATCCAGAAGAGGGCATTGTTAGTTTGATCAGCAAGTTTGCAGATGACACAAAGATCGGTGGAGTAGCAGAAAGCATAATGGACTGTCAGAGAATGCAGGAGGATATAGGTAGACTGGAGACTTGGGTGGAAAAGTGGCAGATGGATTTCAATCCAGACAAATATGAGGTGATGCATTTAGACAAGACTAATTCTAGAGCGAATTATACAATGAATGGAAGGGTCTTGGGAAAAGTTGATCGACAAAGAGATCTGAGAGTGCAGATCCATTGTACCCTAAAGATACAATGTGGATAGAGTGGACAAGTAGGCATATATTATGCTTGCCTTTATTGGACGGGTTATTGAGGATAAAAGCTGGCAAGTCATGTTAAAACTGCCCAAGACATTGATTCGGCCGCATTTAGAATATTGTGCACAGTTATGGTGCACACATTTCCTGAAGGATGTGGACGCTTTGGAGAAGGTGCAGAGAAGGTTTTCGCGGATGTTGCCTGGTACCGAAGTTGCCTACTCCCCATCACGAGTAGGTTACGTTTATTTTCATTTAAAAAAAGAAGATTGTCAGGGATTGGATCCTGATTGAGGTTTATAAAATCATAAAGGGTATAGACTGGTGGATACAATAAGCTTTTTCCCAGCGTGAAGGATTCAGTAACGAGAGGTCACCCTTTCAAGCTGAGAGCTAGAAAACCTAAGGAGGATACACGCGGCGAGCACTTCACACACAGGATCGTCAGTGTTTGGATTGCTTTGCCAGCAGAGGTGGAAGAGGCAGGCACGTTAGATTCATTTAAGATGCGTCTGGACAGATGCAAGAGTGGGTGGGGAGCAGATGGATCCAGATATTTAGGAATTGACTGTCAGGTTTTGACAGTGCATTTGTATTGGCTCAGGCTTGGAGAGCCGAAGGGCCTGAATCTGAACTGCAAATTTCCTTTGTCCTTTGTTCCTTGTTCTTTTACAGAACTGACCCTGAATGTGTGCCACAACCTCGATTTTGACCAATTCGAATGAGACACTGCCTCAGTGTTGTCCCTGCGGCACATGGCTACAGTTACAGCTTCAATACTGAAACTCTGAAATTAATTTCTCCCTAAGGACTGAACTTCTGAAAGTGCAGCACTTGCTCTCTACGGTTCCCCTCAGAGGGCTGCACCACCTCAGGACAATGACGCACTGGCTCAGTGTTGCCTGTCTGTCAATGAAGGAGTCCCTCAGACTGACGCTCATGCTGCTATACCTGTTTGTTGACCTTGTGATCATGTGTCACTCCCTCAATTTTGATCACATTCTAATGAGGAACTGCCGGAGTACTGCCTGACAATAATTCACTTCCACAGTTCTGACCATCTGGCTGTTCTGCAACGCCTCAATACTAACACTGTGATATAACTGGAATACCTCAGTGCTGTCTGAGCAATAATCATCTGGCAATAGTGCATTTCCAGAGTTTTGAATTTCTGACTGTGCTGCAACAACTCAGCACTAACCCTCTTAGAGAGCTTGAATACCACAATACTACCTGAGTATTGACTCACGAAAAGTAATGCACTCCTACAGTTCTGAGCATGCGATAATGCTGCAACACCTCAGTACTAACCCTCTGAAGGAGCTGCAATACCGGAGTACCGCCCACCATTCTAGCCACCCAACACTCCACCCCGGATAAGGCATTTTCACAGTACAGAGCTTATCTTACTATCACTCCTTCAAAACTGAAACTTCAACAATATTGTACACCTTCAGATCTGACCAAGTGACAAAATGCTACTCCATCAGACCCTCTGACTGATAAGCCTTCTCTCAGTATTGTCACTCTGAAAATTTGGCTTTGCTCATTACTGCCTGCTTAAGAGAGCACCACCGCCTCAGTGTTTAACCATTTAAAGTGTGTCGCTCACTCAATTCTGACCCAATTAAAGTGAAGTATCGGCTTAATTTTATGCTTTCATAATGATACTCTCCCTCAGAACAGTAACACACATTCTCAGGACTGACATTCCAGGAACGACTGTTGCCTCAGAACTGACCGTCTGACTATGAATCACTACCTAGTTTTTGAACCCCATACAGAAGTACGTCCGCAAACTGAGCTCCTGACAATGACATGATGCCTCAAAGCTGATCCTTTGACTGCGCTGCGATACCTCAGTACTGACCCTCTAATTTCGTAGCACTGCCTTAATTCTGGCTCCATTACAATGAGGTACTCTCTCAGTACAGACCTCTAACAATGAGAGCATTCTCAGTACTAAATCTCTGATAATTCGGCATTCCATCAGGACATACTGTCTGATAGAACCACAATAATATTTACCGTCCCTATAATTGTGATGCACCCTCTCAGTTGTTAATCCAATATAATGAGGAACCGGTTCAGTCAGACCCAGTTTTTCTATTATATTCAGAACAAACAAAGATAGGCTGCCTCAGGACTGCCCTTAAACAATTTGGCACTCGCTCACATCTGACCGTATTAAGATGAGCATCCTGTCAGTATTTACCCTCTACCAGTGATGCTATCCCACAGCACTGACTCTCTGACAAAAAGGCATCACCTGAGGACTGATCTCTAACATTGCGGCATTTCCTCTGAATTGACCACCTAACGGTGGTGCAAAATCCCAGGAGTGACAGTCAAAATACATGGCCCTCACTACATTCTGATTGCCTGACAATGAGGCACTTCAACAAATTTGACTTTCTGAAAATGAGGCTCTCCTCCAAGACGCGCGACAGAAACGAGGAATGAACACACATTAAGAGGTTCAGTCTTGAGGTAGTCAGCTATTGTGTGATAATCTGTCATTGTTCTACCCGATTAACCAACAAATTATTATTCAACTCTCGTCTTGAAACTTTCCTCCACAGTGCGAAGTGTCTGATGGAGGCGTAAAATCTTAATAAATGCTGAGAGGCACACTCTTAGAAATACATCTTCGATATAAAGGCGTTCCACAGTCTGGATGCTCTGATAATGAGTCTCTTATTCTGGACTAACAGTCCTACTCTACCTCAGGAGGCAAGCTGTAAACATGTTACACCCCCTTAGTTCTGTTCCTCTTACAATGGGACACTGCCTCACTGTTAAATCTCTGACAAAGAGGCACTGCCTCATTTTTGATCCTCTGACCAGGTGGCACTGCTCGACAATTGACCTACTGACTGTGATGAAGCATGTCAGTACTGATCCTGTACTGGTTTGGCACTCAGTCAATGCTGTTAGACATAAAATGAGGAATTGCCTCAGTATTGAAGCTCTGACAGTTGTGCAGTGCCATTGCTTTAACTCAATGTAAGTGCTACAGTGCCTGAGTACTGGTGCTCTGACATTGCCTCAATATCTCAATGTTCACCCTCTGCCAATGAGGCCCGCAATCCAGCACTGACCCGCTAATCGAAATGCAATGCTACTACTCAGCACTGACAACTCTGTTCTCTGACAGTGTCAAGATTGGGGAGTGGTGCATTTTCGGAGATGGATGGAACGTTCTACTGTCGGAGGGGCAAGACCGAGGAACTGCCAACCTATTCGAGCATCAGTACTGAGGGAGAGCTGCACTGTTGGAACATTAAGAGAGTGCTGCACTGTCAGAGGGACAATCGTGAGATGGTTCTGAAGATTCATAGTGTTGCATTTTCACAGTGTCATCACTGAGGGAGCTCTGCACTTTTGAAGGACCGATTTTAAGGGATTGTCGTCCTGTCTGTGGGTCAACACCATGGGTGTTCAGCTTCTACGAAAGAACGCTGCCACAAGTCGAGCGTTTGACCAAAAGACATTCACTCACTACTGCTTGTCTGAAAGTGCTGCATGACATAGAAATGTCTGGCACTCTCTCAATTCTGCCCCAGTTCAAACGAGGCAATAGATCAACTTGATCATCTGAGGAAAAGGCCCTCCCTCAGTACTGACCTCTGACAGAAAAGAAAAACCTCAGTGCTGACCTTTAATCATGATCAAATACTTAATTTGATCCCATTACCACAAGGCATTTCATCAGTGTTGATCATCTGACAAAACGTCTCTTGCTCCACATCATTGTCATGTTCACAATAAATCCTTCCCTCAGACAAGATCCTCTTACAGTGCAGCAATTATTCGACACTGGCCCTCAGTGGTTAGCATTGCTGCCTCAGAGCCCCAGAGGCCCTGGTTCGATTCCAGACTCAGGCGAATGACTGTGGAGTTCTGCACATTCTCCCGTGTCTGCATAGGTTTCCTCCTACAATCGAAAGATATACAAGTTAAATGAATTGTCCATACTAAATTAAACATTATTTGTGGGATGTGGTAATTAGGTGTAATACTGAGGGAATTACACTACCGAACAACCAAAATGGCCTCCTTCTTCAAAGACCGCAATTTCCCCTCTGACATGGTCGACAATGCTCTCCACCGCATCCCATCCACTTCCCGTACCTCCGCCCTTGAACCCCGCACCTCCAATCGCCACCAGGACAGAACCCCACTGGTCCTCACATTACACCCCACCAAGCTCCGGATACATCGTATCATACACCATCATTTCTGCCACCTCCAAACAGACCCCACCACCAGGGATATATTTCGATCCCCACCCTTATCAGCATTCTGGAGAGGCCACTCCCTCCGTGAATCCGTCATCAGGTCCACAACCTCCACCAACACCACCTCCAGTCCCGGCACCTACCGCTGCAACCGCAAGAAGTGCAAAACTTGCGCCCACACCTCCCCCTCACCTCCCTCCAAGAACCCAATGGATCTTTACATATCCGTCGCAAATTCACCTGCACCACCACGCACATCATTTACTGTATCCGTTGCACCCGATGTGGTCTCCTCGACATTGAAGAGACAGGCCGCCTACTTTCGGAACGTTTCAGGGAACACCTCTGGGACACCCGCACCAACCGACCCAAACGCCCCGTGGTTGAACACTTTAACTCCCCCTCCCACTCCACCAAGGACATACAGGTCCTTGACCTCCTCCATTGCCAGACCCTGACCACACGATGCCTGGAGGAAGAGCGCCTCATCTTCCGCCTAGGAGCTCTCCAACCCCGCGGGATGAATGTAGATTTCTCCAGCTTCCTCATTTCCCCTCCCCCACCTCATCTCAATCCCAACCCCCGGATCCAGCACCGCCCTCTTGACCTGCAATCTTCTTCCCGACCTCTCCGTCCCCACCCCCTCTCTGGCCTATTACCCTCACCCTCACCTCCTTCCAGCTATCGTATTCCCAGCGCCCTCCCCCAAAATCGCTCCCCCCGTCATTTTATCTCAGCCCGCTTGGCACACCAGCCTCATTCCCGAAGAAGGACGTATCCCGAAATGTCGATACTCCTTCTCCTCTGATGCTGCCTGGCCTGCTGTGTTTTTCCAGCACCTCATTTTTCAACAGTAATAGTGAGGGATTAACATAGCGAAATGTGCTCGCCTAAAGGACTAGGTGGTTTATTCTTCAAAGGGTCCTTGTGGACTTGGTTGGGCTTAATGGCCTGTTTCACAGTGCAGGAATTCTATAAAGAGGTACTGGCTGAGTATTTACGCTTTGTTATTAATGAAATCCCTCCATTCTGACCTTATGACTCTGAGAACATCCCGAAATATTGACCCTCTGACAGAGATACTACCTCAAACCTACCCTCTGATAATGATGCACTCAGTTACTTCTGACTCTCTAACAAACAGTGAATGCCTTAGGAGTGGCATTCCAGGACTCCCCAGGACAGACCCTATGATCGAGCGGAAATACTTACAGTGCTGGTTCCCGACAGAAACTCTGCAAATTAGACACTTCATTAGGTTTGACTCTCTGAAAAGGAAGTACTCATTTAGTGCTAGGTCTATGACAGTACTTCAGTACTGCCTCTGTTCTCACTCCCGAAAGCTGTAGCAGTCCTCAATTCTGACCTGGTTGCACTGAAGCACTGAGTGAGTACATTAATAAATGCTCAGTCAGTTCCAATTTGTAATAGGGTCAGGAATGAGAGGGTGCTACACAATTCGAGGGTCAGTACTGAGGTTCTGAACCACTGCCAGAGGATTAATGCTGAGAGAGTGCATCTTTGTCAGAGGGTCAGAAGTGAAGGATTGTCTTATTGTCTGAGATTCAGTTCTGTGGGAGTTACTTGTCAGAAGTCCGTGATGCGGGATTGTCAGAGAACTGAGAGAGTGCCCTAGCCAAATTGCCCCATTCAGACCCCCCACTCTAATTCTCCCATACAGTATTGTTCTTCTCCAATTTTCCCATTTAGAACATAGAACATAGAATAGTACAGCACAGAACAGGCCCTTCAGCACACGATCTTTTGCCGACCACTGATCCCCATGTATGCACCCTTAAATTTCTGTGACCATATGCATGTCCAGTAGTCTCTTAAATGTTTCCAGTGACCTTGCTTGCACAACTGCTGATGGTAACACATTCCATTCTCTCATAACTCTCTGTGTAAAGAACCCGCCTCTGACATCCCCTCTACATATTCCTCCAACCAGCTTAAAATAATGATCCCTCGTTTTAGTCATTTCTGCCCTGGGAAATAGTCTCTGGCTATCGACTATATCTATGCCTCTCATTATCTTGTATACATCAATTAGGCCCCTTCACCTCCTCCTTTTCTCCAATGAAAAAGGTCCGAGCTCAGTCAACCTCTCCTCATAAGATAAGCCCTCCAGTCCAGGCAGCATCCTGTTAAACCTCCTATGAACCCTCTCCAAAGCATCCACATCGTTCCTATAATAGGGCGACCAAAACTGGACGCAGTATTCCAAGTGCAGTCTAACCAAAGTTTTATAGAGCTGCAACAAGATCTCACGACTCTTTATTCAATCCCCCTGTTAATGAAAGCCAAAACACCATATGCTTTCTTAACAACCCTGTCCACTTGGGTGGCCATTTTAAGGATCTATGTGCCTGCACACCAAGATCCCTCTGTTCCTCCACACTGCCAAGAATCCTATCCTTAATCCTGTACGCAGCTTTCAAATTCGACCTTCCAAAATGCATCACTTCGCATTTATCCATGTTGAACTCCATCTGCCACTCTCTGCCCATCTCTGCATCCTGTCAATGTCCCGCTGCAGCTTCCAACATCCCTCTATACTGTCAACGACACCTCCAACACAGACTTCCAGGCAGAAAATGTTCCTTCCACTACCACTCGCTGTCTTCTGTTGGCCAGCCAATTCTGTATCCAGACAGCTAAGTTCCCCAGAATCTCATTCGTCCTGATCTTCTGAATGAGCCTACCATGGGGAACCTGATTAAATGCCTTGCTGAAGTCCATATATCCCACGTCCACACCTCGACCCTCGTCAACTTTACTCGTCGCATCATCAAAGAACTCGATAAGATTTGTGAGGCATGACCTGTCTCATGTGTTGACTGCGTTTAATCAAGCCATGCTCTTCCAGATGGTCATAAATCCTATCCCTCAGAATCCTTTCTAACACCTTGCAGACGACAGATGTGAAACTTACTGGTATGTAATTGCCCGGAATTTCCCTATTTCCTTTCTTGAAGAGAGGAATTACATTTGCCTCTCTCCAGTCCTCAGGTATTACTCCAGTGGAGAGCGAGGATGCAAAGATCTTCGCAAATGGCGAAGCAATTGCTGCTCTCGTTTCCCAAAGAATCCGAGGACAAATCTGGCCCGGGCCTGGCGACTTGTCAATCTTAATGTTTGACAAACTTTTCAGCACATCAGCTTCCTCTATCTCTATCCATTCCAGCATGCACACCTGCTCTGCAAAGGTTTCATTCACTACAAAGTTGGTTTCTTTCGTAAAGACAGAAGCAAAAAAAACTCATTTATAATTTCCCCTACCTCCTCGGACTCCACACACAAATTCCCTATGCTATCCCTGATTGGCCCTACTCTTTCTTTGAACATTCTCTTCTTCCTCACATAAGTATAAAACGCCTTTGTGTTCTCCCTAATCCGTTCTGCCAAGACTTTCTCGTGCCCCCCCCCCCGCTCTCCTCAGACCATTGCTGAGCTCCTTCCTCGCCTGCCTATAAACCTCTAGAGCTGAGATTGGCCCAAGCTTCCTCCACCTTATGTAAGCTACCTCCTTCGTTTCGACGAGAAGCTCCACCGCTCTCGTCATCCAAGGTTCCTTTATCTTACCACTTCTTGCCTGTCTCAGAGGGACATATTTATTCATCACTTGCAACAACTGTTCCTGAACAGTCTCCACATGTCTGTAGTGCCTTTATCATGGAAAATATTCTCCCAATCCATGCTTCCTAACTCATGTCTAATCGCATCATAGTTTCCTCTTCCCCAATTAAATATCCTGCCATTTTGCTTCATCCTCTCCTTCTCCATAGCTATGTAGAATGTGAGGCAGTTGTGGTCACTATCACCAAAATGCTCTCCCACCACAAGATCTGATACCTGCACCGACTCGTTTCCGAGCACTAAGTCTAGAATGGCCTCTCCCCTCGTCGGCCTGTCAACGTACTGAGTTAGGAAACCCTCCTGAACACACCTTACAAAAACAGCTCCATTCAAATCTTCTGCTGGAACGAAGTTCCAATCAATGTTGGAAAAGTTAAAGTTACCCAGTACAACAACCCTACTACATCCACACTTTTCCAAAATCTGCCGACCTATGATTTCTTCCATCTCCCTGCTGCTATTGGGGGCCCTGTAGTAAACCCCTAAAGAGATGACTGTTCCCTTGCTGTTCCTAATTTCCACCCATACTGACTCGGTGGCAGATTTTCCTCGGCAATGGAAGCTTCTGTAGCTGTGATACCCTCTCTGATTAGTAGTGCTACAACCCCTCCTCTTTCCCCCCTCCCTATTTTTTAAATGCTTTATATCCTGGGACATCCAGCAACCTTTCCTGCCCGTGAGTAACCCATGTCTCTGTTATGGCCACAACATCATAGCACCAGGTACTGATCCATGCTCTAAGTTCATCACTTTGATTCCTGATATTCCTTGCTTTAAAGCAAACACGCTTTAACTGATCCCCTGGTTTCTTCCCAGGAAAGTCCTTCCCACTAGCTGGTCTACCTCTTGCTATTGCCTCATCTGCATCAACTCTCACCACCGGTATTCAGCTCAGGTTCCCACCCCCCTGCCATACTAGTTTAAACCCTCTCGAAATACTCGAGCAAACCTTCCACCCAGAACATTGGTCCCCTTCCAGTTCAGATGCAACCCGTCCTTCTTTTACAGGTCCCACCTTCCCCAGAAGGCATCCCTATTATGTACGTATCTGAAGCCCTCCCTCCTACACCAGCTGTGCAGCCACGTGTTAAGCTGCGCCCGCTCCCTGTTCCTCGCCTCGCTATCTCGTGGCACCGGTAGTAACTAGAGAACACTACTCTGTTCGTCCTGCTTTGCAGCTTCCATCCTAACTTCCTGAAATCACATTTTACATCCTCGATCCTTTTCATGGCTATACCATTCGTGACAATATGTAACACGAATTCTGGCTGTTCGCCTTCCCCTTTTAGAACCTTATACATCCGATCGCAGACGTCCTGGACCCTGGAACCAGGGAGGCAACATACCTTCCGGGAATCCCGATCCTGACCACAAAATCTCCTGTCGATTCCCTTACCGCAAGTACTTTTCTAATCTGCCCCCTTCTCTTCTTTCCCACAGTGGAGGCTCAGTGCCAGAGAACTTACTGCTATGGCTTTCCTCTGGTCGGTCATCCCCCCAGCAGTATCCAAAACGGTTTACATATTACTAAGGGGAATGTCCACAGGGGGTCTCTGCACTGTCTGTCTGTCCTCTTTCCTCCCCTTAACTGTAACACATCTATCCTTGTCCTGAGCCTCAGGAGTGACCAACTCCCGGTAAATCCTCTCAATTAGCCCCTCAGCCTCCCTGTGTACTGACCCGGTGATGGTGAGGCCATTCCTCAAACCTGACAGACGTTCTCCGAACAATCAGGACGTCTGAGCACATACTCAGGGCTGACATTCCGACAATAAATACTGCCTTAGAACTGGCATCAGACAATTAAGCAAGGTGAAAAATCACCCAACACCAGTTTACAGATCCTAGCTTTGTAGCGCTGCGCCTTCAAAACGCAACTGATGAAGGAGCAGCGCTCCGAAAGCTAGCGTGCTTCCAATTCAACCTGTTGGAGTATAACCTGTGATTTTTAATATTGTCCACCCCAGTCCAACACCGCCATCGCCAAATCATGACAATGAAGCATTCCCTCAGTTCTGATCCTCTGACAATACTGTAATAGCTCAGCACTGACCCACCACTATCTTTATTCTGACTCGCTTACATTGAGTACCTGCATCAGAAATGACCCTGCGATGATGAGGCCCGGCTTCAGTACTCGTTCTCTGACAATGAACGAATTCCTCAAAGTTGACTGTCCAGAAATCAGATACCCACTCAGTTCTGACATTCCGCCAGTTCGAGGAATGCAGCACATACCCTGTTATCCAAGAGCACTCCCTCTTATCGAGTAGAATTGGATTGTTCGCCTCAGAATCGACCCACTGACAATGAGACACACACATTGGACGGCATCTCCAATAACAAGGCTGTAACTCAGTACGTAGCTTCTGAAAGAGCTGAGATCACCTAATGGCATTATCGCTAGACTGTCTATCCAGAGGCCCACATAATGTCCTGGCGATCTGGGTTCTCATCACACCATAGCAAGCAGTACAGTTTGAATTCAATAAAATATATGTAATTAAGAGTCTAATGGTGAGCATTAATCCTTATCCATCGCTAGTAAAATCCTGTCTGGATCATTCTGATGAGGAAGGAACCTGCCATCCTTACTTGGTCAATCCTAACTGTGCATTCAGACCACAGTAGTGTTGTTGACTCTTAACCAGCCTCTGTGAAATTTAGGGATGAGCAATAAATGCTGCCTATTCAGCGACACGCTTACCTGGCAATGAATCATTACTGACCAATAATGGAGTTGCACCGACTCAGGTCTGACCCCACCTCTATGAGGCACCAGCTCAATATGGCCCTGTTTTACTTATACGCTCAAACTGACAAAGATGGGCTACCTTTAGACAGCCTATTGATAATGTGGCGCTCGTTCAAGTGTAACCGTATTAAGATGAGCATTGTCTCTGTGTTGACTATCTGGCATTCATACAGTCCCTAAGTACTAATCGTCTGACAAAGATGCAACGTCTCAGGACATGCCTCGGAGACAGAGGCAACATTCGGAACAGACAGTGGTGCAAAGTGTCAGGACTGACCATTCAAATGTCTGGCACACCCTTACTGTATGTCAGAACATTCAGAAATGTTCCTGAATTGAATTGGATTTATTGTCATGTGTACCGAAGCACAGTGAAAATCTTTGTCTTGCGAGCAATACAGGCATATCACGTAGTTAAGGAGCATAGATATTAAATAACAGATGAACAGCAGCAAACTCAAAAACAAAGGTATAGGCGAATTTGACGAGTTTGTGAGTCCATTCAGCATTCGAACATCAGTAGGGTAGAAACTGCTGCAAAACCGGCCAGCGCGTGTGATCAGGCTTCTATAGCTTCTCCCGCTACCTCCTTTTTGGTAGAGTTTGTCGAAAAAACATTGCCAGAGTGGGATGGATCTTTCAAAATACTACCAGGCTTTCCGAGACAGCGACCCTGGCAGATGGATTCATGAGAAGAGAGTGTGGCCTTTGTGATTATCCAGGACAAGTTCACCACTCTCTGCAACTGTATCCAATCTTGAATAGTACAGTTGCCATATCACTTAATGATACATCCAGATAGAATGCTCTCGATGGTGCAGCTATAAAAGTTGGCAAAGTTATATATGCCGTCATGCCAAATTTACTCAGCTGCCTGAGGAAAAAGAGACTTTATTGTGACTTTGTAACCAGTGCATCCACGTGAACAGTCCAAGAAAGCTTGTTGTGGATGACCACTCCCAGGAAGTTGACAAGTTGACACTCTCCACTTGTTCCAAATCTGTGCTGCTGATATGTGTGTTTGGGGAGTGGTGGTGGAGTGCATGAGAAACATCCCGCCGAAAGTCAATTATGAGTTCCTTTTGCAGGCATTGAGGGCAAGGTTGTTCTCAGTGCTCCATTTTCCAGGTCTTCCGCCTCCCGTCTGTTGTCCGGGTTGTCGCCGTCTGCCATCATAAGGACTATGGTGCTGTTATCAGTTAACTTGTGAATGGCATTAGTCTGGTATTTTGGAACGCGGTCATGGGTATACAGTGAATACAGTGAGCAGAGTAGGGGGCTGAGTACTCACCTCCCGGGAGGCTCCAGTGTTGAGTTTTATGGAGGATGAAATATTGTCTCTAATCTTCATTGATTGTGGCCTGTGGGTCAGGAAACCGAAGATCCAGTTGCAGAGAGTGGGGCTTAGTCCGAAATCAGTATGTTTAGAAATCAGTCTCGAGGGGATAGTGGCGTTGAAGGCTGAACTGTAGTCAATGAATAGGATTCTTACTTCGCTGCTCTTGGTGTCCAGATGTTCGAGGGAGGAATGAAGGGTAAGTGTTATGGCATCTAGCCTGAATCTGTTGGTCAGATAGGCAAATTAGAGTGGATCAAGAGTATTTGGCAGATTGGAGTTAATTGATGACATGACCAGACTTTCAAAGCACTTCAGCACCAGCGACATTACGGCCACTGGACGGTAGTCATTGAGAAATGTAGCATGAGCTTTATTCGGGAGAGTGATGATGCCAGCTCTGTTGAAACAGGCAGGGACAGTGGACCGCTGCTGGGAGACTTAGAAGAAAACGTCTGGAAATTGATCTGCGCATGGTCTAAGTGCACGGCCTGGTACTCCATCTGAGGACATCGCTTTCCTTGGATTAACACGAAGGGAAAATGATTCAGTGACTGTTGAGATAGTTTCATCAGGACTTGTCCAAATAGGTGTTAACTCTCTGCCGACATTCTGCTTAAAGAGAGCTTAGAAGGTGATTGGACGATCTGGGAGGGACATGTCATCGTCTGATACCTTTCACTGTCTCTTTTTAGACCTGTGATGTCATTCATCCCTTGCCACAGTCGTCGGCTGTCTGTCTGTGTCTCTAGTTTGGATCGGTATTGGTCCTTGGATGTCTTAATGGCTCTGAGAAAGTCATACTTGGATTAATTATATTTGAGTGGGTATCCCGACCTGAAACTTCATGCCCTGTTTTTTTTTAGCAGGTTCCTGTATGTCGTGATACATCCAGGCTTTCCTTTCAGGGATCACCCGGATTGTCTTCCTCAGAATGCAATCGTCCACACACTTGTTGATAAAGTCTTTGACGGTGGCAGCGTACTCACCCAAAGTAAGTGTGGACTGTTTGAACACGGCCCAATCAGCCGGTTCCAAAAAGTACCGGAGATGATCATCTGCCTCTTCCGACCAGCACCTGAGCCTGTATTGGCGAGCTGGTGCGTGCTGATATTCGCACCCTGCGAATTCTCGGGTATGCCTAAGATTAGCTTTTTGAATCCAATGAGATGAATCAGTGACGTGTTAGACAGTCAGTGCAACCGGATTGTCTGAGAATTGACGGGTGCCCTCGCCCAATTCTCCCATTTACAAGTGTCCTACTCTAACTCTCTCATTCATTGTTGTCCTGCCCCAAATCTCCCAAATATTGTTGCTCTGTAACAATTTTCCCTTTACTTCGTGCTTCGCTCCAAATTCTCCTATTAGGATAAGCACTTGCCCAATTCCTCCATTTATTAGTTCATTGCAATAAATCTCCAGTTTAGTCGTGGGCTGCCAGAATTCTTAAAATTAAGCATGGACAAGTTAGACTGCAGCGTGTGTACCATGCTGGTTATCACTATCACTGTTTTTATGGCTTTGATGCCCTGCATCAATTCTCTCATTTACCAATGCTGCACAAATTCTGGAACTGTATCAACTCTCCCATTTCTTATTATTCTGCCCCAGTTCTTTCACTTAGAATTTAATGTCATCTCCATGAATTATAAAATGTGAAAGTCTCTTTAAGTATACAGTAACTCTCGTCGCATCAGAGCTTTTCTTCTTGTCAACGGTTTAATTAATTAATTGTCAATTGTACATTTGTGCCAGCATCTCGAATCGAGTCAGAACCTCTATTTGTGTCAGAGTTCTCTCTCAGTGCCACAGAATTGATGTTTAGTTTTCTATCAGTGTCCGTGTCTCTATTATTGCCAGTCTCAATTAGTCTGAAAAACTCAACCAGTGCCAATGCATCTATTTACATCAATACTTCTGTTGGTGTCCGCGTCTGTAAGAGAGGGAGTATTTTTGTGTCATTGTTTTTTTGATTGTCAGTGTGTCTCTCAGGGATAGAGTTTCCATTGGTATCAGAATCTATATTACTCTCAGAGAGCCTATTGATTCCAGAATTCTGTTCATGTCAATGTCTCAATTAGTATCAGCATCTCCATTGGAATCAGAGTCTCCATGAGGACAGCGTCTCTATTAACGTCAGTCTAACCATAGAGTCAGGACATGTATTAATAATGGATTATTTATTATGTGCAAGAGCCTGATTCAGTGGGTGTCTATCCGTGACAGACTCTCCGTGAGAGTGCTGTCAGAATCTACATTACCTTCTGTCCCTCTATTATTGCTAAAATCTGTTAATGGAGAAAGTGAGGACTGCAGATGCTGGAGATCAGACCTGAAAATGTGTTGCTGGAAAAGCGCAGCAGTTCAGGCAGCATCCAAGGAGCAGGAAAATCGACTTTTCTGGCATGAGCCCTTCTTCAGGAATTTCCTGAAGAAGGGCTCATGCCCGAAACGTCGATTCTTCTGCTCCTTGGATGCTACCTGATCTGCTGCGCTTTTTCAGCAACACATTTTCAGCTAGAATCTGTTAATGTCCATTTCTCAATTAGAATCGGAGTCTCCATCCGTGTTGGAGACTCTATTAATGTCAATGTTTCTGCTGACTGCAAATTCTCTATAATTCGAAGTATCGACACAGGGTCAGAAATATTTTTGTCTCCGAATCTCTAATAGTGTCACTGATTTCATAAGCGTCTCTACGATTGAGTGTCTCTGTCAGTGTCAGTGTTTCTACTTGTGTCAGAGTTTCCTTAAGTGTCAGAGTTTCTTCTACTGAAACTATCTCTATTCCTGTGCGTATCTCTGTTAGTGTTACTGTCAATGACTCTGTTAGTGATACTGTCTCTATTAATGTCAGTGTCTATGCTGAAGACATGATCGCTATTAGAAGCAGGATATGTATCAGAAACAACGTCTGCATTAATGATATTATCTCAATTATTGTTACTGTCGTTGTTAGTATCCTTCGGTCTCTTAGTATCAATGTCTGCATTAGCGTCAGAGTCACTCTCTCTGTGTCAGGTTCCACGTTTATGTCAGGGTCTGCATCAGTATCAGAGTCTCTGTCAGTGCCAAGCTGTCTATTGATGGCAGTGTCCGTTTTCACATCAGTGTCAGAAAAACAATTCCTGTCAGTGGCTGTATACGTGTTCCTTTTTCAGTTAGTGCCAGTTCTCTAATGACAGTGTGTGGATTCGTGCCTGAGTCTGTAAGAGTTTTAGAGTAGGTGTCTCTTTCAGGGTCAAACTGAAAAAAAAGAATGCCAGGTTAGAGTCAAACAGGTTCATTTGAAAGGACATGCTCTCAGAACACTGCGATTCGTAGGCAACTCGTAGGGCAGGGTCATATGAAACAGGGATGTCAGGATCATCAGTACAGAAATGGAAGGGATCACCAACAGTGTTATCAAGCAGCATCTGTTCAGCAATAACCTGCTCAGTGATGTCTAGTTTGTGTTTCTTTAGCGTCACTCAACTCCTGATTTCATTACAGCGTGGATTCAAACATGGACAAAAGAGCTGAATTCCAGATGTGACGTGAGATTTACAGCACATGACATCAAGGCCGCAATTGAACGACTGTGGCATTAAGGGGCTCTGGCAAAACCAGTATCAATGGGGATCGGGGGTTAGAGTTATACCTGGCACAAACAAAGACGGTTGTGATGTAGAGGGGCAGTCATCCCAGTGTCAGGAGATCTCTGCAGGAGTCCCTCAGGGTAGCGTCTGAGGCTCAACAATCCTCAGCTGCTTCATAAATGACCTTCGCTCTGTCATAATTTCAGCAGAGGGGATATTCGCCAATACTTGCAGTTTTCAACATCATTGGCGACTCATCAGGCATTAAACCGGTCTGTGCTCAACTGCAACAAGGTCGGGACAATAGCTAGACTCTGGTAGCGAAGTGGAAATTAACATTTGCGCCACACAATGTCCATAAGACCATAAGACCATAAGACATAGGAGTGGAAGTAAGGCCATTCGGCCCATCGAGTCCACTCCGCCATTCAATCATGGCTGATGCGCATTTCAGCTCCACTTACCAGCGTTCTCCCCGTAGCCCTTAATTCCTCGAGACAACAAGAATCTATCAATCTCGGCCTTGAAGACATTTAGCGTCCCGGCTTCCACTGCACTCCGTGGCAATGAATTCCACAGGCCCACCACTCTCTGGCTGAAGAAATGTCTCCGCATTTCTGTTCTGAAATGATCCCCTCTAATTCTAAGGCTGTGTCCACGGGTCCTAGTCTCCTCGTTTAACTGAAACAATTTCCTAGCATCCACCTTTTCCAAGCCATGTATTATTTTGTACGTCTCTATTAAGTCTCCCCTTAATCTTCTAAACTCCAACGAATACAATCCCAGTATCCTCAGCCGTTCCTCATATGTTAGACCTGTCATTCCAGGGATCATCCGTGTGAATCTCCGCTGGACACGTTCCAGTGCCAGTATGTCCTTCCTGAGGTGTGGGGACCAAAACTGGACATAGTACTCCAAATGGGGCCTAACCAGAGCTTTATAAAGTCTTAGTTGTACATCTCTGCTTTTATATTCCAACCCTCTTGAGACAAGAGACAACGTTGCATTCGCTTTCTTAATCACGGACTCAACCTGCATGTTTACCTTTAGAGAATCCTCGACTAGCACTCCCAGATCCCTTTGTGCTTTGGCTTTATTAATTTTCTCACCATTTAGAAAGTAGTCTATGCGTTTATTCTTTTTGCCAAAGTGCAAGACCTCGCACTTGCTCACGTTAAATTCCATCAGCCATTTCCTGGACCACTCTCCCAACCTGTCAAGATCCTTCTGTAGCCTCCCCACTTCCTCAGTACTACCTGCCTGTCCACCTAACTTCGTATCATTGGCAAACTTCGCTAGAATGCCCCCGGTTCCCTCATCCAAATCGTTAATATATAATGCGAACAGCTGTGGCCCCAGCACCGAACCCTGCGGGACACCGCTCGTCACCGGCTGCCATTCTGAAAAAGAACCTTTTATCCCAACTCTCTGCCTTCTGTTAGACAGCCAATCCTCAATCCATCCCAGCAGCTCACCTCGAACACCATGGGCCCTCACCTTGCTCAGCAGCCTCCCGTGTGGCACCTTATCAAAGGCCTTTTGAAAGTCTAGATAGACCACATCCACTGGGTTTCCCTGGTCTAACCTACTTGTTACCTCTTCAAAAAATTCCAACAGGTTTGTCAGGCATGACCTCCCTTTACTAAATCCATGTTGACTTGTTCTAATCAGACTCTGCTCTTCCAAGAATTTAGAAACCTCATCCTTAATGATGGATTCTAGAATTTTACCAACAACCGAGGTTAAGCTGATTGGCCTATAATTTTCCATCTTTTGCCTTGATCCTTTCTTGAACAAGGGGGTTACAACAGCCATCTTCCAATCATCCGGGACCTTTCCTGACTCCAGTGACTCTTGAAAGATCTCAACCAATGCCTCTGCTATTTCCTCAGCCACCTCTCTCAGAACTCTAGGGTGTATCCCATCGGGGCCAGGAGATTTATCAATTTTAAGACTTTTTAACTTTTCTAGCACTATCTGACAATGACTATCACCAGACAACGACTATCACCAATAAGAGATTCTCTTACCGCTGCCCCTTGACATTCAACGGTGTTACCATGACTCAAACCCCACTGTCAAAGTACTTAACAGACACTCAACTGAACTCAACAAATAAACACAAAGACAACAGGAACAGGTCAGATACAAAGGATACTGAAACAATTATCTCACCTCCTGCCACTCCAAAGTCGAGTCACCACCTTCAAAGCACAAGTCAGGGGAATGGTGAATACTCCAGATTTGACTGAACGGGTGCAGCTGCAACAACACTCAATAAACTTGACACCATCCAGGTAAAAGCGAACCGCGTGATTGGCAGGACATCTAGAAACATTCAATCACTTCATGACCGACGCTGAATAGCAGCAGTGTATTATATCTACAAGATGATCTCCAGAATTCATCAAAGATTCTTCGACAGCAGATTTTAAACACATGACTGCTTCCACTTAGAAGGACAAAGGCAGCAAGTACTTGGGAGCACCACAACCTTAATGATCTCCTTCAAGGTACCCACCGCAGTGACTTGGAAATATTCAGCCGTTCCTTCACAGGCGTTGGGTCGAAATATTTTAAGTCTTTCCATACCAGCGTTGTCGGTCAGACCACAGCAAGTGGACTGCAGCGATTCAAGGAGTCAGCTCAATAGCACTTTGGCAAGGGCCAATAGGGATGATCTATCAATTCTGGCCAGCCAGCGACGCCCAGACTTCACATATTAATACAGAAAAAGATGATATTTATATTAAAACATGAATTTGCTCAGCCAATGCACCTCGATGCATCCCTTCTATCCTGACTGATCTAGTGTTACCCGATAGTCTAATACTTCTATGGCATATTTTTCCTGATCAATTACTGTCACTGTTGCTTCAGAATCACCACCCCAGCCCCATCCGATTCAACGTGAAACACAGTGCATGCCAATCAGTGAAGTGAAATGGACATTGCCATCCATTCAGAAGTTTTACATTTCTGAGATTTGTGAGCACCCAATCACAGTACCAAACTCGTTTCCACTTCTCTCTTATTTGCACATATTGCGGAATGTGTTGTTTGAAATACCTTGTGTCTGATACCACATGAACAGAACATTGTTTTCTATCCACGTTGTCTGGCAAAAGAAAAATAACCCTTCCTTTTCCACATTTTTTAATACGGTGATAAACCCGTGTCCTTCTGAATGAAGGAAGACTCAGCTTTATCTTTTGCCTCCCAGGTTAATTCCACCTATGACTATTTCGTGATTGAACAATCCGTGCTTACTAACTTTGGGCTGGCCGAGCTTTTTCGTCTAAATCAGTCAATGGTCGTTTCAGAAAACTGTGTTCAGTCAGGGAAATTCTTTTTCCATTTCCAAACTCCCTCAGCCTAATTGTCATGCTCAGTTAGAATTCACGACAAACAACTAAACCCGGTCTGCATATCAAAGGACAAGGAACGTTTTTTTCATGATTGATTTTTCGTTCCAAACCCTTAATTTACATGAACGTTGCAGAATTGTTGCTTCCTGAATCACGTCAGCAGCATTGGCATTCGACAGTATGGTTCGCATTCGACGGTATGGTTCGCTCTCGACGTATTGTCCCTAGCCTTGAACCAGCTCACTAGATACTGTCCTGACATTGAAGAGGGAATTGTTGAACTGAGGGGAGTGAGATTCAATGACAGTGGGCGACTGAGATATATGACTGAGCGAAATGGGTTAACTTAGGCAGTGTTGGATATTGTAACTGAGGGAAATGAGATCTAACATTAAAGTGCCAGTAGGATACAGTAACTGAAAGGGAGTGAGATGCATCAATTTCGGGGAGTGGAATGCAGTCAGTAAGGAGCATCTGACTCAGGGAGTGCGAAATTATGATTGAGAGAAAGTGATATGTAGTGATGGATTGAAATTCAATGTCCTGATTTTAGAGTGTCTGAGGTACAGACTCAGTGCAGTAGGATGCAATTACGGATGGGAATTGGAATACAGTGACTAAGGTAAGTGGGATATGGTGCATGAGCATATTGTGGTGTAATTCCCAATGTGGAGTAGGATGTAGATACTGAGGAAGTGGAATGCAGTGACTGAAGGAATTGGGCTGTAATGGCTGGAATGTAGTAGCATGTAGAGATAGAGGGAAGTGGGGTGAGGTGATTGAAGGGGATGAGGATGTTGAGACTGAGGAGTAGTGGACTGCCGTGACGGAGAGGACTCTGCCGATATTACTAGTCAATTGTATGCCCTGTTTGAAGCCTGTAGCTTTGTTCTGACCTTTGGAACTTCAGAAGTCGGATTCCACGACCCCCACCAGCACAACACACCAAGCACATTGAACTTCTACAAGTGCCAGGGCTCTGTTCCAAAAAGAAAGTTGATCAATTGACTATATTAGCTCCTGCCTCCACGTTGCATGGAGGACGACATCGTTGATAAACGTGGAATTGTACCATTTCCTAAGACATCTGGATGAAACGAAATGCTCCCTCTATAACCTCACACTTCCCCTTCAGTTCTCCTCTTCATGAGATGGGGATAACTCAGTGAATCAATGGATGATGGATAGGAATTTGCACTCTATTCTGCCTCACCTGCTCTGTATACCCGAAAGTATTTACTTCAGTCTCTATTTTGCCCCATTCTGGAAGTCATTTTGCCACACAGAATGTTTCTGAACGTGGACAGGAAATCAAAGATAACTGACTTGCACGAGGGAAATTCAGTCTCTTAAGCTCAGACCAACGCTTTCCCTCTTTTGTTGCTATTCTTATCTGCTCGTATCTCTGTCTCTTTCTGTATGTCTTTGACTGTCTGTGTCCCGTTTCATCAATCTCTCTCTCTGTTTGACTCTTTTACTGAATTCATCTATCTCCGAATGTCCCTCACCCTTTTTGTAATTTTATATCTCTATCTGTCTCGCTCTATGTGTTTCCGTCTCTCTCTGTCTCTCTCTCTCTCTCTCTCTCTCTCACTCACTGTATATCACCCTCTCTGTTTGTCTTTCTTTGCCTTTCTCTCTCTCTACCTGTCCCCATCTCCCTCTGTGCCCGTTGATCTCACACTCGCCGACTGTCTGTCTCTCTGTCTCTATGTGTGTCTCCCTCTCTGTCTTTATGCCTGCTTTCTCTGAATGTATGCTATCTGTCTCTCGTCATTTCACAAGCAACCTTTTTATCTCTTTGTTTTTGTTCCTCTCTTCCTTACCCTACCTTGCATAGATTGATCTCGTTCCATCGTTACTGCATCATATTAAAACAGTCTTATTGTCCTTTATTTATTCGCTTCATCCGTCTCCTTCTGTCTGTCTCACTCTCGGACGAAGGGTCACTCAGTGCGAAACATGAACTCTGATTTATTTACAGAGATGCTGCTTTTACAGCAATATCTGTTTTAGTTCCTTCCTAACATTGCTTGTTCATGCCATTATCCAAATGTTTTTAAATGCTGCAATATCAGATACATCCAACAATTATTCTGGTATTTTGTTCGACATGCAAACCACTCGCTGTGTAAAAACATTGCCCCAAAAATTTCTCCTCACACCGTAAAAATGTGCAATCTAATATTGAATTTCCAGAAATTAGGAAAACAAATCGGCTATTCATATGGTTCATGTCTGTCATGATTTTATAAAGCTCTATAAAGTCATCCATCAACTTCCCACTACACAGTGAAATGAGTCCCAAGCAGTCCAGCCTAAATTTTGTAACTAACACACCCCAGTCCCCGCAACATCTCAGTGATTCAGTTCACAATCCTATCCAATGTAATAATATCCTTGCAAATGTGGTGCGACCAGAATTGCAGACATGGTCAATAAGACACATCACACCGCCCAGTGCAGCCTCAACATGATTTCCATTTCCTGTACTCAGAGGACTGAACAGTGAATACAAGCATGCTAAATAATTTCTTAATCATGCCTGTATACTTGACACAAATTTTAAAGATTGATGTACTTGAACCAGACGTCTCGTTGTTTCTCAACAGCACTCAGGGCCCTACTATTAATATATATGTCCTACCTTGTTTGTTTTACAAATTGCAATACCTCGCAATTGTTCAAATTAAACTCCATCCGCTACTCCTCGGAGCAATAAACGAATTGATCATGACCCCTTCATAACCTAAGTAAACTTCTTCGTGTCCAAAATGCCAACTATTTTTGACTTGTCCGCCAACCTGCGAACTATTTCCGCTTTTCATCGTTCAAATTGTTTGTATAAATAAAAAAAACTTTCTTCAAGAGAGCAAGGGTTTGAAAAACCGCCGGTCCCACTGCAACCGGCTCGATGGGTGAATGGTGGACGCAATGGCTTCCTTTTCCCGTATGACAACCTCAAGAGAATTCGGCTGAACGAATTTTACTCCTTTTTTCACTTTGTCTTAAATAATTTGCTTCTAAATTGTCGTCTTCCAATTCTCTGTCTCCCATTTACTGCAATCCCCTTTGTAACTCAATGGAGCCTGGCCCTTCTCGATCTGTCCTTTCGACTTCCTGTGATTTTTCCGTTGTGCATTCCATCATTTCTCGTCCTCTGTCTCCTCTCTCCACCCCGTCACTTTCTCTCTCTCTCTGATTCTGTGTTTTTGTGCGTGGCTGTGATTTTCTGTATATCAGTGTGACTCAGGACGGTTCAATACAATCAGAATTTCTAACTCCGTTCGTGTACAACCATAGGAAAATGTGCATTGCCGCACTTCTCAAACTACCGCGTTGTCAAATTGAATAAATTTACTGGACGGGATGCTAATGGTTGGGACGTGTTTCCTCTCCTATGCCTGCCCCCGTAACTCTACATTTGCAAGGAAACAGGCAGTGAGAGCTGAAAACTCACTGAGCACAGGGTTGCAATGACGTCATAACAAAAACAGCTATTACGAGAAATGAATGTATATGCTGGTTGGCTTCAGTCTATGTAACAAATCAGCCAACCGGCCCAAAGACCATTCAACGAAAGCTTTTCATATGCTAGACGCACAGAAGACGACAGCTTTTCATATGCTTGACGCACAGAGGACGCAGCTAACTGGCAGACATTGAGTGACAGCAATGTATAACTTAGAAAGAAATTGAACTTCACCTTATCAAGTCCCACTCAGACAATAAGACAAAAATTGTCCAGTCAGCTTTACAGTCAGTAAGTTACATATTCCCACAACCAACATCATGACAATGTTTTTCCTCAAAGATCCTCTATGGCTTGTGCCCCGATGTGAGATTTATGCTCCATGTCACTGATCCCTGGATCAAGAGGAAAGCTTTCTTCCAATCTATACGTCTAAAATCTCAGAATTTTATAAATCTCTTTCATGTTCCCGTCTCAATTTCCTCTGCCTTGAGGAAAGCGTACTCAATCTCTCAAGTCTGTTTCCATAACTGTTCCTCTCCAGCCCAGGCAACACCCTGTTAAATCTCCCCGTAACAACAACAGTCAAATCACGTTCCTCTCATCTCGTCCATCTTGTACAAACTATGCTCTGCTACCACTGACTCTTCATGGTGGGCGGGTGATGGACCGATGTCTGTGGATATGATAGCAATCGAGAGGGTTTTTTAATTTTTTTGTCATTCCGGAACGTACAGTAGTCCGTTCTCACAGATGATGGCTACGTTTTGGGAATGCGGGAGGTGAGTTAATCTCTGCAGAATTCCAATCCTCTAAACTGCTCTTAAAGACGGAATTTTTTTCTTATGCGACAAGACCAGTTCAATGTATGGGCAATGTTAGCACCGGGATGATCTTATACATTTTTTTTAGGAACTCCATGATGGTTATTTTATGAACATCGAAGATGGATGGTCTTATTCTCTATTGTTGTACTTGCCTGTATTTGTATTATGCGAATTATACTTGGCACTTGTCCGACTGAATATTTTCCATATGCTGCTGCATTTGAAAATTGACTACTGCTGAAGTGCCTGAAGACTGGTCTTAGTCTAATGTTGTGCCATTATTTAAGAAAGGCTGCAGGAAATTGTCTAGGAACTCCAGATTGGTGAGTGTGACATTTATGTTGGGTAACTTGTTCGAGGGCATTCTGAGAAACATGAGCTACGTGCATTTGAAGAGGCAAGGACTCACTTGGGGTGGTCAGCGTAGATTTGTCGGTGGGAAATTATGTCTCACGAATTTGGTGGAGGTTTTTAAAGGGGTGACCAACAACGTAGATGAGGGAAGTATGTATGCAGACTCTAGCAAGGACTTTGACAGTGTACAAATTGGTAGGTTGTTAAGTAGATTACATCTCGTGGAATCCAGGGACAGCTCACCTAGTGAATACAAAATTGGCTTGACATGAGAAGACAGAAGATGTTCGTCGAGGGATGTTTTTCAGACAGAAGGACCGTGACAAGTGGCGTGCCATGGGATTGTTGCTGCGTCCACTGCTGTTCATCATTTATATAAATGATTTGAGTGAGATTTCAGGAGCTATTATTAGTTAGTTTGCGGATGATACCAAGAGTGGTGTCATAATGAACAGTAAAAAAGATTATATGGGATTGCAGCGATATCTTGCTCACCTTGACTAGCGTGTTGAAGAATTGCAGATGAAGATTAGTTTAGGTATATGCAAGGTGCTGCAGTCTGCTAGGTTTAATCAAGGTAGTATGAAAACAGTAAGGCATTGGGGAGTGTTACGGAACAAAAAGACCTCGGGCTGCAGCCACATATTTCCTTAAAAGTGGAACCACATGCAAGCAGACTCGTTAAAAGTCTTCCGGTATGTTATATTTCATTGGGCATAGCATTGAGTTTAAGAGTTGTTTGGCAGATGTAAATGACGCCAAATTTCGAATTCTGTGTGCAATCCATTATAGAAATGAGATGATTAAACTAGAACTAATTCATGAAAGATGTAATAAGCTTCCACCTGGATTGAAAGCTTTCTGTTTTGAGAAGAGGTTGCATAGGCTGGAATTTATTCCCCTGGAGCATATAAGATTGAGTGGTGACGTTTTAGATATCTATAAAATCATGACAAGCAAATACAATTTAGATGGAAAACGGTTTTTCTCTGTGATAGGGGAATCCAAAACTCGAGATCATACTTTTCAAGCGACAGGGAAAAATACAAAAGAGTTCAAAGCGGCATTATTTTTCTTACAGACAGTGTGGAGATTATTTAAGAGGTTGCCAGAGGACCTGGTGAAAACGAGGACAATGTTGTCATTTATAAATCATTCAGTCACGCCCATGAGTGGAATACCTAAGGAGCAGTGCGGAAAATAATCGCAAGCATGGAGATCTAGTTTAATTGTGAAAAATGGACAGGTTAGCTGATGGTTTTATTTCCATGCTGTAGACTTCTGATACTCGAAGATGATGATGCTGTTGGGACACAATCATGCTGACAGAATGCTACGTTACAGTAAATGTCCAACTTTTGTTTGACTACTCTGTGAGAAATGTATTTCAGCTAAATTTTATATGTTCTATAATGAAGAGACAACATTACTTTTCTTCTTAGGCGCGTAAAAATAAACCAAACGTCACTGTCTTCGTTTGAGGGTAATTGAAATGAACAAAATTTAATTACCAGAGTACCATCTACTTATTCCACAATTTAGTGACTGTAGTAAACATCTGATTTTATATTCAGATCAGTGAACACAACATCTTGCAGTCATCAAACCTGACAAAAATGGCTTCAGAAAAGCTTGAATATGAACACAGTGCCTTTGAGTTTCTACACTCCCTCCAAAATACCGACCACGTCTATAATCTGTCCAGGGAGCTTCTAAGCCTAACCTGGACAATTATTCACCCAATTGTTTGCAACAATACCAGTTCGAGATGTCCCTGAGGAACCATGTAATGTCAATGGATGAGCAGTCAATGGATTAGCAGAGGGCGCAGTGCGAGTCCAAACACAATTTAAAATTCATACAAATGACCTTCCGACAAAAATGCCTCGCAAGATTGTCTCTGATGATGACTTCTGGTGTGTAATCCAGGCTTTGGAATTCTGCAGCTTGGAATCATTCCTGAATGAAGGCTTTACAAAGGTGATTGACTCCCGCAGCACTTGGAGTCTAACAGTGATCCCACATTAAACACTTTCAGTGTCGGTCTGCTCCATAAGGTCATTGCCAAAAGTAAAGGGAATCTACATTGATGACAAACTTTGCCTGCAACGGTACTAGATTTGACAAGTTTAAGTGCATTTAAGTCGTCATTGAACAAGCATATGGCCGAACATGAAATAGTGTAGGTTGGAAGGGCTTCAGATTGGTACGACAGGTCGGCGGAACATCGAGGGCCGAACGGCCAGTACTTCGCTGTAATGTTCTATGCTCTATAATCCCAGCCCATCCTCTTTGTGTGTGTCTCGAGACAGAAACTTCATTGTATATAGTCTCACCATTGCTCTGACTATTAGAAACAAAGTTCCATTCCTGGACGTCATAAATCATTTGATAATAGCCACTTTTTATTGCTCAATTAGGAAAAATCCACCCATTAATTTTGTTCAATTTCACCACTAGAATATGATGAATACAGTGCACAAATCACAAGAAGATTCTTTGAAACAATGTTCCTGATAAAGCATCCAAGATCAAATTATTAAGTACACTGGCATTTAAAATGGGCAGATAATTCTCTTCTAATTACATGCTAATATTAATAAGCATTCATTTTCATGACAATAAAGTAACAGTGTCTAAATGCTGCACAGTCTAGATACCAGTACATTTTTACTGCGTCTATCTCGCAAGTGAATCGTGAGGCACGTGAATATCAGTGTCCATGGGGATAATATCAATGGAGGCCAAGCTTCTGAAAGATGGATATATAGTTTGAAATGTAATATCCCTCCAGCTGCGCATAACAAATACAGTCTTAACTGAACCCCACCAGACTACACTCACAAAATCCAAACTCAGCATCCAGTGGTGGTCATGTTTGAACAGTATTTTTAATTTAATTAATTCATGTGGTGTCGAAATCGCCAAATTGGCAAGTATTCCTTGCACACTTCGGCGATTCCATTGTGAAAATGTTGGCGAGTTGTCTTCATGAATTGTTGTTTTTCATTTTCTATAGGACCTTTTACAACGAGAGGATCTTGAAACAATGATACCGAACAAACGGAGACATATTTCCAAACAACTACGATGAGTGGTTTGCAAAAGAACTTGAAGATACTGATATTCCCATGCACCTGCTTCCCTGGTCCTTCTAGATTGCCATGATTTTACAAGGTGCCGGGGAAGGAGACTTGAAAAGACTTCAGTAGAACGCCTTGTAGACAGTGAACATTACTGCTACTGAAGTTCAGTGAATTAGAGTGATGGAGGATATTAGGGGAATGTGTAGAGGAGACATCACAGGTAGGTTTATTTTACCATGAGTTCTGAATGTATGGAATGTGTTGCCAGCGGTGGTGGTGGAAGCATAGTCACTAGGGACATTTAAGGGACTGATGCACATGCACATGGACAGCAGTGAATTGAGGGGTGTGTTAGGTAGGTTATTTTATTTACTATTAGCAATAATCCTCGGGACAACATCATAGGCCGAATGGATTCTTCTGTGCTATAATTTTCTGTGATCCATGTCCAAAATTTCCAGATCAATTTTAGCATGGGGTTAGATATGAATTACATGATTCTCTGCACTGTTCCCATCAACCACAGAAGGACAGGGTACAGCATGGGGTTAGATAGAGAGGGAAGATTTCACTACACCAGTAATTTTGAATTTCCAGGCCACATTCAGCATGGGGTTAATTGCTGAGTATTTCAGGCAGACACTGTCTGCATCAAACACTACCAGGAGAGGTGCAGCACGGGATAAGATACTAATTAATGCACTATCAAAACTGTCCTCCATCATGAATTCCCGGTCCATGTTAATTCCAACATCAGACACAGATTAAAACTCGCTATTGCAATGTACTCATCAAACACTGAACAGCAGTTATACCATGGGTTGAATATGGAATAAATCTCACTTTGCATTGCCTACATGAAACAGTCTCCAGACAGCTAGCGAAAGGGTTAGATACAATTTGAAATTGAAACTACACTGTTGTATATCAAGCACTGACAGGTCAGGGATAGCACACGATTAGATCTAGAGTGAATCCCTTTCTTTTCCAAATTACTTTTTCTGTGGCTCAGGGGTGAGCACTATTGCCTCACTGCACCAGGGAATCGGGTTCGATTCCTGCCTCGGCCGACTGTCTGTGTGCATTTTGCACATTCTCCCCGAATCTATGTGCGTTTCCACTGGGTGCTCCCATAATCCAAAGGTGTACAGATCAGGTGAATTGGTCATGCTAAGTTTCCCACAGTGTTAGGTCCATTAGTTAGAGGGAAACGGGTCTGGTTGAGTTGCTCTTCAGAGGGGCGGTTTGGACTTGTTGGGTCGAAAGGACTGTTTTCACTCTGTAGGGAATCGAATCCAAAACTAAAGATAAAATAATTCTCCCTTATCATTGAGACTATCAAACATCCCAGAACATGTATTCCACGTGTTCAGACACAGCATAAAGTTCTCTCTGCAATACTCCTTTCAACTTCCTATGCCATGTCCAACATGAAGTTAGATGCTCATTATATCACACCATAAACTGTCTCCAACACACATTCCCAGTACAGGTGTAGCACAGGGCCTACAGAGACGATCTCTCACTGTACTCCTTTAAAGTGAAAGAAAAGAAAACCCTATCATGTTGCTCCCATGTTAGAGACATCAAGCAATTAGATATAATATCCTGCCTCCTCTACTATTTCGAACTGGAAGTAAATTTAAAGATTGATAAAAACGGAAAGAATTGAGGATGCAGGAACTCCGAAACAAAAGTAGAAATTGCTGGAAAACTTTAGCGTATCTGGCAGGATGTCTGGGCAAAACGTAGAGTTAGTATTTTGAGTCCACTGACCCTTCTCCAGAACCTGAATTCTGCTTTTGTTTCACCGATGCTAGAAGACCGCACTGGACAGTCCCCATCAAACTTCCAAGACCAGTACTACGGAAGTTACACACAGAGGAAAGCTCCTCCTACAGAGGCACAAGCCAAATAGAAAGTACATTCTCAGTATGGAGTCTGATATTGATTAAACCACTGCCCCACAGTCCCTAAGAAACATATTCAGGATGATAAGTCGTTTAACACAGAATTTATCAAATGTCCAGCCATTTTCACATGGGGTTGCATATTCAGAAAATTCACAACCCACCGTATCCATAGAACAGCAGACGTAAAGGCATAATAACTAGTCAGGTACAGTTTAAAACTACGTCTACACTTTTGCGATCAAACATTGCCATGATACAGACAGATGGGCTTAGTAACCTAATAAAACTTCACCTAAACTGGTCCTTGTCAAAGAAAAAAAAACGGTCAGCTTGGATTCGATATTGATGAAGTCACTCCCCACACTGTGCCCTGCAAACACTCCTCAGCCAGGAACAGCACGGTGTTACAGGTAAAGTATTTTTTCCCCACACTGTCCCCCTCAAACACTCCCAGGAGAGGCACCTCATGGAATCATATGGAACTTGAACCATTCTCGACAGTGTTCCCATCAAACACGATCAGGCCAGGGACAGCACGGGTTTATAGACGGAACGACGATGCATCTACTTCTCTCCAATCAAAGACTGAAGGGCCCGAGGTTAAAAAATATCTAGTCTGGTGTTAGAGATCAGTGCATTACTGTACTCTTCAGAGATTTTTTTTTATTTTCACTGTTTTGGTTCTGTCTTGTAGCATACCAAGGAAACAAACAAAATTTGCAGTTTGACGGTACCCAAAAAAGCCAAGGCCATCTCTGGCGCATACAGGACTATATTTACGGGCCTTGAGATAATTGGGGCGTCTGAAAAGTAAAGCAATCCTATTTAACTTTGGACTGTTGTCGGTCCAATTGGACCATGGTAGCAACTGCCCCAAGCTTTACTGTTTCCCTCAGGATGTTGTCCTGAACCTTGGAATGAGCCATTCAGCAATATTTAGACTTGGTAAATCCCGTTTTCTTGAAAAAAAACATGTTTTGTGCAGACCAAAGATTGTCTTTCACCAAATTCATTGTCCGTCACGTGCAGTTGATGTTTGTCTCGGTGTGCATCCGTGCAATGGATGAAACACGCAGTCCAGTGTCACAGAATTCCTTGTGACAAAACTCCACAAAAAAGAGTAACGTCATTCAGATGACTTCATTTGCAGAGTCAGATTTCAGACGGAGATATCTGACAGTTTCTACCCGCTTGCAGCTGGTTCGTTGCCAGCGTGCAGTGGGGCAGACTCACCGGGCATTTATAAAGAATCTCACAGGTAGAGCCCTGCTCACCACCAGCCAAGTGATGTCTTGGTGCTCCCTGCTGCTGGACTATTACATAGTATCAGTATGTCTTCCAATGCACTTGAAAGGTCTGCACAGTGTTCCATTCTGCACAGATTGTACGATTGTATTGAGCTGTACACGAGCATGTTGTGCACAGTGGACCATGTTGAACACATAGGTAAAAACAATAACTGAAGATGCTGGAAACTAGATTCTGGATCAGTGGTGCTGGAAGAGCACAGCAATTCAGGTAGCATCCAACGAGCAGCGAAATCGATGTTTCAGGCAAAAGCCCTTCATCAAGAATAAAGGCAGAGAGCCTGAAGCGTGGAGAGATAAGCAAGGGGAGGGTGGGGGTGGGGAGAGAGTAGCATAGAGTACAATGTGTGAGTGGGGGAGGAGATGAAGGTGGTAGGTCAGGGAGGAGAGGGTGGAGAGGATAGGTGGAAAAGGAGCTAGGCAGGTCGGACAAGTCCGGACAAGTCAACGGGACAGTGCGCAGCTGGAAGTTTGAAACTAGGATGAGGTGGGGGAAGGGGAAATGAGGAAGCTTTTGAAGTCCACTTTGATGCCCTGGGGTTGAAGTGTTCTGAGGCAGAAGATGAGGCGTTCTTCCTCCAGGCGTCTGGTGGTGAGGGAGCGGCGGTGAAGGAGGCCCAAGACCTCCATGTCCTCGACAGAGTGGGAGGGGGAGTTGAAATGTTGGGCCACGGGGTGGTTTGGTTGATTGGTGCGGGTGTCTCGGAGATGTTCCCTAAAGCGCTCTGCTAGGAGGCGCCGAGTCTCCCCAATGTAGAGGAGACCGGATCGGGAGCAACGGATACAATAAATGATATTAATGGATATGCAGGTAAAACTTTGATGGATGTGGAAGGCTCCTTTAGGGCCTTGGGCAGAGGTGAGGGAGGAGGTGTGGGCACAGATTTTACAGTTCCTGCGGTGGCAGGGGAAAGTGCAACGATGGGAGGGTGGGTCGTAGGGGGCGTGGACCTGACCAGGTAGTCACGGAGGGAACAGTCTTTGCGGAAGGCGGAAAGGGGTGGGGAGGGAAATATATCCCTGGTGGTGGGGTCTTTTTGGAGGTGGCGGAAATGTCGGCGGATGATTTGGTTTATGCGGAGGTTTGTAGGGTGGAAGGTGAGCACCAGGGGCGTTCTGTCCTTGTTGCGGTTGGAGGGGTTGTGTCTGAGGGCGGAGGTGCGGGATGTGGACAAGATGCGTTGGAGGGCATCTTTAACCACGTGGGAAGGGAAATTGCGGTCTCTAAAGAAGGAGGCCATCTGGTGTGTTCTCTGGTGGAACTGGGCCTCCTGGGGGCAGATACGGCGGAGGCGGAGGAATTGGGAATACGGGATGGCATTTTTGCAAGAGATAGGGTGGGAAGAGGTGTAATCCAGGTAGCTGTGGGAGTCGGTGGGTTTGTAAAAAATGTCAGTGTCAAGTCGGTCGTCACTAATGGAGATGCAGAGGTCCAGGAAGTGGAGGGAGGTGTCAGAGATGGTCCAGGTAAATTTAAGGTCAGGGTGGAATGTGTTGGTGAAGTTAATGAATTGCTGAACCTCCTTGCGGGAGCACGAGGTGGCGCCAATGCAGTCATCAATGTAGCGGAGGAAGAGGTGGGGAGTGGTGCCGGTGTAATTACGGAAGATCAACTGTTCTCCGTAGCCAACAAAGAGACAGGCATAGCTGGGGCCCATACGTGTGCCCATGGCTACCCCTTTGGTCTGGAGTTAATGAGAGGATTCAAAGGAGAAATTGTTAAGGGTGAGGAGCAGTTATCTCATCTGGCTTTATGGTGTCTGGTCTCGTTCTGTTAGAGGGATTGATAATGTAATAGAACTAACCACTTCAGCTGATCTGGCAATGCCTTCATTTATGTTCTCGTTCTTATGATTGAATCCGCCGGTGTCTGACTGCTCCAGCTCGTCCCATTCCTCTCTACTCGCATATTTGTGGAACTTGTATTCCATTAAGTAATTGCCCAGTTTGTTGGTGAATAACTGACCTGCATCTTTCCCTGGCCCTCAATGTTACTCCGCTGGAACATTGAGTTCCATCATTAAAAATGCTCTGAAACAATAAAAACAAAATGTGGCACGTGCGTTCTTTCAGTTCCAGTGTGGAGCTCCATGTTGGACGGGGGTTTTAAACAGTTTTGAGACACGCCTTTGTAACTTGCTCTGTGTCTATTAACCGATCGTCTCCGTTAGTGACACTTGGCTGCTTATGTGCTCTGTGACATCAGTAAGATGGATTCATTTAAATTGACTCGTCTAACAACAGCAAAACTGATAACATTCACACTGTGTGACAGGCTTGAGTCGAGAATCTCAGTAAGGAGGGTCACTGACAAAGGGCAAATCAGTATCTCACCTGTCTACAAAACAATTCTTGTTAAAATTTGCACACCACTCCCTGGGTTTTGAAATCTAAATTTTTAATTTATACCACTCAATATTATGAGTGAATTTTACTAAACTTATCTATTCATACTTTCCATATGTTAGTATGTCCAGGAAATCATTTTGTCCCTGCATTTCGAACTGAATAAACGTATTTCATTAATATTGTTTCTCCTCATTCATCATTGTAGATGTATCCTTGAATCTGCTCTTTGTATAAGTTTTGAAAAGTAACTTTACTGTAATGATGATTAGAGAATACTATTGTACTTGCCACCGGCCTGAACAGCCATGTCCTCTAATTCTCTCTCTCTTCTGTATCGTTTCCAGTGTCATGATCACTATTTAATTGAAGCCCAGTAAATGATTTTTCATCACAGTTCATTGACATCGATAACATCAGCAGCATGGACCTCGTCTGCTCCCTCTGATCCTGGAATAAAAACCTGAATTGTGTTTATCGCGGATTATGGGGTATAAAAAGATTTTTCAATGTATCATTGATATTGTAATGACTGATCAATAGTTACAGAATGAATGTTTACATTTATGAACAGAAATATATTTATATTCCGGCATTACTCAGGCATTATCTGCATGACCAAGCCAGATTGAATGATTATACACAATCGATTCAACTTCTTCAACATTCTTTCCATCTGTCACCCTCATATATCCAACTGGAATGTGTAAATTTCAAATGACTTTTAATTTTAATAAAACATTATTGAACTGAAAGTGGTTAATTGGAGCGATTTGTTCAATGACTGTGATTTACGTCAATCCCAATGGATCCTAAATGTGTCACTCGAGTTCTTTGAATAAGAGATTCCTGTCAATGTACTTCCACTTAATGTGAAGGGGAACAGCACGAAAGGGATCAGAAAATCCAGAAAGAGGGGAGGAGAAATCAGAGTCGGAGATTAAGTGATTGGAATGTTCTAACAATAGATCAGAATCTGACAGCAATAGGCTCTATGTACTAACAATGGATCAGAATTTGAGAACAATAGACTGGAATGTTGCAACAATGAACAAGAGTGTTTTTTCGGTGGTCTTTACTGGCTTTCTCTGCCTTGGATATTACTTGCTTTGAGGATTGAATATATCCTCTTCATTATTCAAGGTGCTTACTATCCGATCCTCGCAATAGTTGGTGTTCCTCGTAAGTCAATCTATCTGTCGATTAAACTGCATTGAATTGAACTGCTGCTCAGGATATTTAAAAGTTGGAAAGGTGGAAGTCAACGTTTACAGTTCCAATCAAAAATACCTTAACTTCATATAATTATTTACACTTTACTTAAAAATATATGACGAAGAATCATACCATTCTCAAACCCCAAGACCCTTATTCCCGTGCACCGATTAACTTCTACATGTCTTGCCCACTCACCAATTCTTTCTAATCATCATATCCCAGTCTCCACTTCAGACTCAGTGCAACTTCTCCAAAAAATATGATTGAGCCCTTGCTAAATCCAAGTAAAAATATGTGCAGTACCTTCCAACTACACTTCCGTCTACAAAATATTTGCACCTAAGACGTTAACTAGTTATTTCCACAGATGCAGTCAAATGGGAAGCCAAGGAATGATGTTCAATTTATTCAAACATCATTTAAGGCAGAGAGTAATAATCTGTTGATATCCCACGAAGTAAATTGGTGGAATTTAAATTAAACCTCCTCCATTTGGTATCTAAAAGCGCATCTGCACGCCGAATGTTTTTTTTAGAGGAAGAAATGCGTCATTCCTCCTTGGTCAGGTGTCTGTGTGACTGAAAACCCACAACAATCCGTTTTACTGTTTACCCTTCTGTGGAGCAGCCGAAAATGACACGGAGTTCAAGATCAGAATAAAATGCCGGCTGACCAGGGCGACACATGTCCCATGAGAGAAAAAAATTGAAAAGTTAAGCTAGCGCGTTTCCTTTGCCACTTGCCCATATTCCAACAACAAATTTCCATTTTCTGTCCATAATAAGGAATTGTTTCCTCACATCAGACAGAGTGACAAGGAGTGTCACTCGGCTAATCCCTGCGATGATGGTGCAATGAGAACTGGGTGAAGATTAATCTGTAGAGCTGTGACAGAATAAGACGTGGTTGCATTGAACTTCGAGGGTGCTGATCAAATTCTCATTATATTGTGAACAGTCACTGACGCAGTGATACATTAGAATGTTTTTCTTTTAAACGGAATGCATGATTATGGACAGTTTAAATGCCTCTGAGAACGTCCCGCCACTACCAACCACATCACTCGCTGTGTCCATTGAAAGACAGAGAACACAAGGCTTTGAGAAAACTCGCCCCACGTTCATGTACAGCTTGGAGCCAAGTGGAACAGTATGTAGCCGTCCATAAGTGCAGTCCCTGCATCATTGGCTTGCCGTTAATGAACGTCAGTGATATCCTGCTGTTCCTGTAGAAGTGTCTGTTGGGGCTGAATAGGCTCGTGCTAGTCCTATGGAACATTTTTAAGTGCCTTGTTGGTCTGTGCCCGTTCCTGCTTAAAAGATCTATGTACTGACCATAGATCATTACATAGATCTATGTACTTCTCTTCCTGTGCGACAGGCAGGAAGATTGAACGGATTGTGCTTCTTCTTTTGCAATAGTCTCGATGGCCAGAAGAGTGGAAGTTCATTCGTGTGCAAAACAGTTTGAGATGCAGAATGAGATCTTTTTTTTTTTCATTGTAGACATGTGTGCTGTCTCGCAGCGCTGTTTCACGAATGTTACTGACACTTTAACAACACAAATCTGTCCTTTGTCCAGATCTTGTTCCACATGAAAAAAGGCTGGTTCAGGAACTAAGGGGTGAGAAATTGTTCTGAACATTGGGTCGTCTTCTCTATTATGGCCAAATGATGTGGGAAGAAATAGATAAAGCAGCTGAAGATGTTTGCACCGTGGAACTATCCGGCGGCTGTTCTGCAGAGATGAACAGGACTGAGAGGATTGAATTCTAACAACCACAAACATCTTCATTTGTGCGCTCAGTGACCCCAAACAGTGAGGATGTTGCACGTGGTTCCTAGTAAATTCAATTCATTTGATTTTCCTTAGTGACATCCTCAATCAAATGCTGTCTTGATATTAGGGCCAGTCACTCTTATTTGAGCTCCTGTGTGCAGCTTTTTTTTCATATCAATAGGTAATGATGCATATTGTTTTCATGTCAAAGAGGGTAGCGAATGTCCAGAGTTGGCTTTTCTAGACAATTTGTGGAGGTAGATCATTGCAAGCATTAGAGAGGAGACGGATGGATCTTTGACAATTAGAGAGTTGTGAGATGTGAAGAATTCGGCATTACAGTGGATTTGATGCCAACAGTAATTCAGCCATGATCTTATACATTGGCAAGGCAACTTGATCGTCCGAAATGCCTACTCCTGGTTTTTATGTCTTCATATTCTGTAATTGCAAAATGAATTATTGTGATTTTCCTGGACGTTCTGTTACTCGATGCTGCAGTCAGGAAGACCAGATGATTTTATGAGCTATTTCTGGGAAAGGTATGTGACCTGTATTTATAGTGAATCTTGGTCTCGAAAACGATAAACAAATGAAGCACAAGTTTCAAAGAGGAGAAACTCCGACAGGCATCTTTTGTACCCGAACCTGATTTCCCAATAACATTTTGCTCCCACACCAAACTGCGTGTGACAGTCTTGGGGAACTGCATGAGACCCTGTGATACTGTGGACTAGCTGTTTCGACCAATTGGGCTCTATCTGCTCATGTGCAGGAGGATTGAGAGGCCGAATAGAATATAAAGACCGTGTACTGAGTATCAGGGGTGGGCGATTAGACACTTCTTTACTGTTCCACAAGGAACTAAGATCATGACTGATATGGCAATGTTTTCAACGGCACTTTTCTCTCTGTTCATCATTTTCCTTCATTTACTTGACTATCAAATGGTTAACAAAGACAATTTTGACATAGTGTAAACACCCAGGCACCACTAACTTCTGGTGAATAGAATTCCCACTTGAACAGCCCTTTGAGAATTTTTCATTCATATTCTGATCAATGTTGGACGGTGACCGATGCCATTTCCAGTCCCACTACTCCACTGGTTACAACGAATTTAAAAGGTAACAAGTTCAGTATTATTGCCAATGAAATAGGTCTCAGACTGGGTCACTTCCCCGTAAAATGAGATGTACAGAAGCACACACGCAGACGCATACACAAATGCAATTTCTTAAGGCAAACAGAAAAAAAAATGAAAGTTTTCGAGCGTTGCATAATTGCAGAACTCATGACAAATACTCATTTGGATGCAGAACTGGCTCAAAAGTAGAAGACAGAGGGGCGTGGTGAAGGGTTGTTTTTCAGTCTGGAGGCCTGTGACCAGTGGAGTGCCACAAGTATTGGTGCTGGGCCCTCCACTTTCTGTCATTTGCATAAATGATTTGGATGCGAGCATAAGAGGTACAGTTAGTAAGTTTGCCAATGACACCAAAATTGGAGGTGCATGGACAGTGAAGAGCGTTACCTCAGATTACAACAGGATCTGGACCATATGGGCCAATGGGCTGAGAAGTGACAGATGGAGTTTAATTCAGATAAATGAGAGGTGCTGCATTTTGCGAAAGCAAATCTTAGCAGGACTTATACACTTAATGGTAAGGTCCGAGGGAGTGTTGCTGAACAAAGAGAGCTTGGAGTGCAGCTTCATACCTCCTTGAAAGTGGAGTCGCAGGTAGTGAAGAAGGCGTTTGATATGCTTCCCTTTATTGGTCAGAGTATTGAGCACAGGAGTTGGGAGGTCATGTTGCGGCTGTACAGGACATTAGTCTAGCCACTTTTGGGATATTGCGTGCAACTTTGGTCTCCTTCCTATCGGAAAGAAGTTGTGAAACTTAAGGGTTCAGAAAAGATTTATAAGGATATTGCCAGGGTTGGAGGATCTGAGGTAAAGGGTGAGGCTGAAGAGGTTGGGGCTGTTTTCTCTGGAGGGTCGGAGACTGAGGGGTGACCTTATAGATGTTTACAAAATTATGAGGGACAAAGTCTTTTTTTTTCCCTGGGGTCGGGGAGCCAGAACTAGAGGGCATCGGTTTAGGGTGAGAGGGGAAAGATATAAAAGAGACCTAAGGGGCAATTGTTTTCACGCAGAGGGTGGTACGTGTATGGAATGAGCTGCAGGAGGATGTGGTGCAGGCTGGTACAATTGCAACATTTAAGAGGCATTTGAATGGGTATATAAAATGAAGGGTTTGGAGGGATATGGGCCGGTGTTGGTAGGTGGGACTAGATTGGTTTGGGATAGCTGGTCGGCATGGATGGGTTGGACCGAAGGGTCTGTTTCCATACTGTACATGTCTATGACTCTATGACGAATTGAAAAAGTGATAGCCGGTCCCAAATATTATTCTGTGTCTGATGTTGTTCTGATCGCATAAGTTGCTTGTAATGGGATTTCTTCCCAGAAAACGAGGATTTAACTGAATTCACTTTGCGGCAGGCAGTCGAGCCATTCTAATGACTCCAGCATCAGGAATCCTCCACGATGCCTGTGAGATTTTCTTCTCACACGTTTTTGTCAGTAGGACCAAAATAAGACAGATGGTGCAATAGGCTGCTGCTTCTCAGGCAGGTAATATTCTTCTCCCGCTCTGTGTTGAAACATGCAATGATATCAACTGAATACCAAACTGTATATACGTGGTATACTTGAACATTCTGTGGAACATTATTGTGGTTCGTATGCAGGTGCATCATTGCTGTTGTCGGACACAGTAGCTTTCATCAGCAAAACATGTCCTCGCATTCTAAATTGATAACATGTTTGCATCCTTGTGCATTTCTTAAACAATTGGTTAATGTCTTCATAATAACTGTGTTACTATCAATTGATCTTATTCTTTAAACTCATTCATGTGTTTCAGTCGCTTTAACAAGCGAAAATATGTTTCCAACGGATATAATTTTCTGAAAATCGAGTATGTTTCAACAAAATCTCTCATCCATAATCTAAACTGAGCTTTCTTCATAAGATGAGACCTTCCTTCCAGAAGTGTGGGTTGCGCTTCGGCGAGTCGGTGTGGACTTGTTGGGCCGAAGGGCCTGTTTCCACACTGTAAGTAATCGAACATAATCTAATCTAATTTAATCTCAACGAGTAAAGGGAAAAATATTTCAAAACTTTCGAAAACAATCGTTTAATCAGAAATTATGTATTTATTTCAAAGTTTAGGGCATCAAGCCTGTACACATTGTGTCAGATGTGTTCTCAGTAATGCCCTTTAAAGATGCAGTAAACCATTCCTACGATTAAAAGTGACACTCTTTCGGGAAACACCATCATTCCATTGACCGTTCAAATCACTTGCTGCATCTGCAGGCTAACTATATATGATTCATGTACCAGGAATACGAAAACAACCTGTCTCGAAGAGTTCTGCAGAGGTCTTCCATTTAAACTGTTTACTGCTGTTTTATGCTTCCTATCACACTGGATAACTCACTCTGTGTTATTTCGGCTGAAGGCTTGCTCACTAAATTCCATGGCCTAAAATCACATTGTGCATTCATTACATCCATTTGACGACTTATTGTAGGACCATGTTGGTTCATGAGCTAGCTGAGCTTCAATCTATAGAGTTCCCTTCATCGAAATCTCTGGTACAGATTATTGGTCTTTTATGAATTGATAAGGAACGTCTTCACCAAGAGGGTTGTTAATCCATGGAGTTTCTGCCGAGTAAAATTAATTAATACGACTTCAGTATTTTTCAAAGCTTTTTTTTTAACAATAAGGGGTATGGTCAGATGAATTAAGGGATATTGTGAGACCGCGGATAAGTAGATCCAATTCCATGCAAATATCAACCACGATCTTAGTGAATGGCGCAGCTGGCTCGAAGGCCCGATAGTGTCCTCCTCCTTCCAGTTATTATGAACTCCTGACCCACGCTGATCTCTGATACACTCTAGTAGTTACAGCTTAGCTATCTGAAAGTAAGCATTTATCTCTGCTGCATATTTCCTGTGAGAGACAACGTCGCTGAACCTGTGTAGGAGCTCAGGCGGTATGAATGTCCTACTTTGTGCTGCATAATTTATTCATTGAAGTAAATTATTTCATTATCTTTTCCTGTAACTGTTTAGAGAGACAGACCCGTCTCCGCCCGTATCGTTGTAATGATCCTGACTGGTGGCATGGTGTATTCCTTTACCTCTGTAACAGCCTCAAGGAGTTGATTGGGCGAATTATGCATGAATTGGGGCAGCAGTGAGCCATTCGATGGCACCATTAAGAATATTCATGGCTAATCCGATTGTGTGTGGCCATTGCTTATCTGTTCCCAATAAACACCGACTCTCCTCTCCAACAAATACCAGTCCAGAATACCTTGAATTTTCTCAATAAAGATCTCTTCACTGTTGCATGACGATGTGGACACCACAGATAATACAACACCAAAGACAAATGGATATTTTTATTTCAATGCTGTTCCTTTATTTTAAAACGATATCTATCTGACATCAATCGTCATCTCTTTTGAAATGTAAGGGCACATGAATTGTGAACAGTCATAAACCATTCACTACACGATATGTGTCCAACTTTACCACTCGCTCTTTCAAATCTAATATTTGTCAAACACAACCTCGATTGCTCTTTACAGAAGAGATATCAGATAGCATAACACCATAAGATCATAAAGTCCATTTGGCCAATCGAGTCTGATATGCCATTTAATAATGTTTTAATATTTCTCAACATCGTTCTCATGCCTTTACCCTGCAACCCCTGATGTTCTTATTAGTCAAAAACCGTATCTAAAATAGTCCTACAGACATTATCTAGCGTGTCTCTCTGTGTCTGGGTATGCATATGTCTATGTGCTTGTGTCTACGGCTGTCTGTCTGTGTCTCAACTTGTGTGTTTCTATATGTGTTTGCTTCAATTTGTGCGTGACATACGTATCTCTGTGTGTCACTACGTGTGCGTGTGTGTGTGTATGTGTATGTGTATGTGTGTGTCACTATCTTCATCTTTTAAAGCGTATGTTAATATAGTGGAGTGTTTGAAAACGCTTGTGTCCATTTCTGTGTCTGCGAAATGAGGTAGGTGCTGATTTGGGAATGAGAGAACCCATGCCAGAACAGACAGTGGGATTAACGTGAAAATTACTATTCATTGAACATTGCGTCTTATTTGGTAGGGCGTAGAAGTTTCCAAATCTCCATAGGAGTTGCCCTGGTCTCCTGCAACTCGTGCGATGGTTCTTTGAACAGAGCGGGGCAAGTTTTGTGTCGGAATGTATATCGGACACTCCACCGCCCGACTTGGGTCTTTCTGTCCTGTTACAGTCAGTTTCTCCTGAAACGAGAGAAAGGGAGGGACTCAGTGATTATATGAATGTGTGGCATGGTATTAGTGATGGTATAGGTGTGTGTAAATGTTGAGGTGTCAAAAGTGAGTGAGTCCATAGTGTTGAATCTATGCAGTGTTATTAGTGTAAGGGTTATGGTGAAGCAGGCAGAGAGAATAAGCGAAGATAGGTGCAGGAGTGAGAGTGGTTTAGCATAAGACGTGGTCAGTTGTATGTGCTATAAAAGATATACAGTGAGCTTGAGGAAGCAGACGGAATACAGTGGCACTTATCCTTGCAGAGTGGGAAGGTCATTCGTGCTTTTCTTCTATTACCCAACATTTTTTTTCAGATCGGCTCAGTGTCGAGGTGAGCTTCACCGAATATCATGTCCAGGATACCACCACAGACCATTTCCAACAGGTTCCACAGAATCGGCTTCAGTGGACAATACAAATAGCAAGGAGTAGCAAGCATTGGTGATTTATATATTTAACCCAAAAGTGTTGCACTAATGTTGCATAACTTATGCTCTGGATATGAGCTACGCAAGTATTGTGGGTGCTGCAGTAATAAAGGATGATGTTAAGTTGCGTTAATACTGCATTAATTAATTGACTGATAATGCTGTGAAATATAAATTCCATAACTGCATGTGAGGTAGGGTGAATAGCATGTTGTGAACCAATTGAGAACCAGATTATTCGGATTTGGTGTTTTGACGTCAGAAACACGAGTTAGCAACCTGGGTCAAAGCAGTTGCTGAGGAATAGTGTCAACAACATATTGACTTTACATGATGTCTGCATACAACATAGATTTTTTTGAAAATTACTATCAAACATCGTGGAAGCTCAGAAGCGAGAGGTCAACTTGGCTGCACCGAAAGTTCATTATAATATTGATTTGTAGACAAGCAGTGGTTGTAACTTACAGAAATACTGCACATCTGAATGATATGTATCTCACTCTAAGGCATACGCAGCAAAAGGAAGAGAAGGTGACTCAACGATGGTTAACATAACAAATTAAAGACTGTATTAAATCAATGGAAGTGGCTTCAGAACAATTCCACATATTGTGGAAAACTTAGAACTCTGACAAATTTACGATGCAGAATAGGTGGGTGAAGAAGCTGCCAAACAAACCAAACAGAGAACATGAGTGTAAACGAACAGGAAACACAAAGGCTGCCTAAACCTCCGATCTATATTTCAAAATAGAACAACATCGAACCAAGGTCAAATATGGAAAGTCGTAAGCAGGATTGCAGAATTTGTTTTGGAGAATAGGGACATTTTAGAGAAACTAACCAGTTATTTTGCACTTGTCATCATGGAGAAACGACCAGAAAATCTCTGAGAAATACCATGTGTTCGTATGGAGCTTGCAGACGGAGAGAGGTACAATTAATTTATATAAGTATCAAAATATAGCTGGCTTGACGATTGCTAAGTCTGACGGACCAGATGCACTTGTTACCAACATGTTAGAAAAATAAACAACAGAGATATTAGTTGCACTGTCAATCTCTGCGTTTTAGATTCCAGTACATTTTGCAAAGGCTGACAGCCAAGCTGTCAAATGCAATACGGTAAACGTCATCCACCATTTAAAAAAGAAGAGATAATGCGGAAAACTCCAAGTAACTTGACATCTCTCGAGAAATTGTTGGAATGTACGAGATAGGATATGGTGTTGGATATTTAGATATCATTACAAACTTTGGAGAAAAACAGCATGAATTTCTGAAAGAGTGAATTATTCTTGACAAACTACAGAATTGTTTCACTTTGCTTCTTGCAACAAAGACTACGGAGAACTAATGGAAGTGGTATATTTGGATTTCCAGAAGGCTTTCCACAAGAACTCATGCAATGAATTCATAAAGGAAATGAACGCAAAGAGTATTTAGAGGAATGCAAGTGAGCAGAAAGTTAAAGTTAAGTTTGCCCTCATGTTAGGAAATCAGAATATAGATGTAAAGACTTTATTAAGGAGTTACACCGAATGTCGCTGCCATTGCACCAGGGGTATCGTTTTAGTGCCCCAATCTGAGAAAGAATATAGTATCCACAGCGAAAGTGCAACGGACAGATAAATCCTTCAGATGGCAAGATTGTGTGATGACGAAACTCGGACTCTATAGTTTCAAAGGATGTGTCGTAATCACACTGAAGTTTAGAAAATTAACAAAACGTATGACGTGTTGGAAATTAACCAAATGCTTATTTGGCTGTTTCCTCGACATTCAAGTTAAATCATGGTGGGATTGGGAGTGGACATGTAAGATTGCAATGAGAAGGAAATTCGGAGGGGATAGACGAACACGGAGGCATGGAAACCTGCTCACGGGCAAAATTATGTAGAATATTCAGCTATTCCTGAAGAACATCAAATGAAACAGAATAACCAGAGAACAGGACGGACACATTGGTGAATTGGCAAGTAGCATCCAGTATCAACAGAAGACTAACAATGGTAATAAATGGCTGTTTGTATGACTGCCTACCTGTGACCAATGGGTACTGCAAGGGTCAGTGTTGTGGCCCTGAATAATTGTGGCATTTATCAATGATATAGCTGTGAATGGGAGGGGGAATGGGCAGTGGGATAACTAAGTTTGTGTTTGACACACTAATTCGCCGGGTGGTTGGCAGTGAGCCGGTATATCTTATTTTCAGGGAGCCATAGATGGGATGATCACATCGGCAGATCAATGGCAGATGGAATTGAAACCTGATAAAAATGAGTCGATGAACTTTGTAAGATGGAATTAGACAGGGGAGTATTCAATGAATGGCAGAACACTGGGCAGCTCAGAAGGTGCTTCTCCACATATCCCAAAATGTAACTGGATAGGTTAAGAAGGCATCCGGTACCATAGGCGGAGCCTTCATTCATAGAGTAATAGATTAAATGAGCTGCACAGGAGATGGTTATGACACAGATGAAATACGATGGACAGTTCTGGGCATCAAATTACACGATGTGTGCAATTGCACTGGAGCGGGTGCAGACGAGATTCACCAGGATGTTCGAAGGGGTGGAGCATGACAGCTATGAAGAGTGGCTGGATAAGGTCCGATTATGTACTTTGGAAAAAGTGAGGAGTACAGATGCTGGAAAAGCACAGTAGGTCAGACAGCATCCGAGGAGCAGGAGAGTCGTCGTTTCACGCAAAAGCCTGATGGAGGCTAATGAAGCCCTTTGTCATGAAGGGCTTTGCCCAAAACATCGACTCTCCTGCTTCTCTGATTCTGCCTGACCTCCTGTGCTTATCCAGTACCACACTCTCGACTTATGTACTTTAGAGCAGGGAAGGCTAATGGGGACGTGAATCAGACCTATAAGATTATGAGGAACATCGATAGGGTGGATAGACAGCAGTTGTTGCTTTTAGTCAAAGTGCCAAGAACACGGAAGCACACTTTTGAAATGACGTGATTGGGATTTAAAGAGAATTTGATGATAGTAATTCACGCAGAGGGTGTTAGCGTCTGCAATTCACTTCCTGAGAGAATAATTGTTGTGGGTCGCCTCACACCATTAAAACGTAATTATGTGAACATTTGAAGCGTTAAAACATTCACGGCTGCTGGCTTCATAATGGCAAATACGACTAATGCAGATCGTGCTGTATATCTGTCATTACAGTATCTATGCATCTGTGATTGTATAACATTAGAAGGACAATAATTTAGCCGTTTAAGACGGGAATTATTGAGTTTCTTGAGAGTACATTAACAATGGTTATACGAATTAACTGTAATACCTTCTGAATGAATGCCAATGAGGACCGTAAGAGAAAACAAGTGCAGCTTCCTTAAGTATAAAACTGGAGCATAGAGAATGGAAAACAATTGTAGAACTATGACGCAACTACTTCAGTTTTGTCTTCGCAGAAGAAAACATTTAAAATGAACCTTTCTAGAAATAGTAAGAAACCAAGTCTGTTGAGAAAAAGACAATGCAATGAAGTTAGTAACGAAACTGTTTTGGGAAATTATTGCAACTGAAATTAAACGGGGCAGACAAATTCAAGGACGATTTATGATATCCGAATCATATTTGAGAAACCAATTGGTAAATGCATTATGGCGAATCAATGGTGACAATATATTTGGATTTTCAAAGATATTTGATGTAGTCACAAGCTGTGTGTGATAAGTAAAAGCACGTGGAGTCATGGATATTGAAGGTGTGTAAGTAAATGTTTTTAGAGTATACAGCACGTGGTCATACGGCAGGGATCAGTACTTGAACACGAGCTATTCACAAAGCTTATCAAACAAATGTTTTATGAAATCAAATGCAAATGTCCAAGTCTACTGACAGCTAAAAACTGGGTTTGTCAATGGTCAGGAGAATGCTCTGGTCAAGTGGAGTCAATGTACAAGTGTATGGCAGGTACAGATCAATTAGGATACATCTGACATTGTGCACGTTTTCGGTATACAAAGCACTGAAGTGGACTACTTACAAAGTGTTTTGTTGAATATTATGGATCTGCAGGTTCTTATGTCCCTTCCTTTCATTTTGCTCTGCGTAGACCTTTGAGGTCCATGCAGGGCAGTGACTTCTGAAGCTAGAAGTCAATCTTGAAAATTACATTGGTGCGTCAATCTGTATACAGAGACCGCCAAGTGGGTAGACACAATTTTGAAAATCGATCTGAATGTCATAGTGTATTACTAATTGAAAACAACACTGCAAGATAAATGGGGTGTCGATCATGATTTCAAAAGTGATCGTGTTCAATAGTAAGGTTATCGAGCTGGTAATGTACAGGTGTGAACTCATTTAAATGTTCTATGGTATTGTGTGCAGTGATGGTTCCCTTATCTCATAAAGAACGCTTTCCTCTGGAGGAAGACAACAAAGTATTATCAGTCTGATCTTTGTGATGACGGTTTCGTTCACTGAGACGTCTTTGGGCCGACTGGACTTGTATTCGATGAGGATCAGGAAAATGTGAGGAACTCTTAGTCAAACATCTAAAACTTTGTCAGGATGAGACAGAATGGAAGCAAGGATAATGATTTCCCTGGCGAGATATCTAAAAAAAACAGAGGTCACAGACTTGGATATGGGCAGATGACTTTGCATTTAGCTGATAACAAATGGCTTCATTCAGAGACGGGTGAACAGAGGGAATTCTCTGTCACATAAGACTGTGGAATCCAAGACACTGAAAATGACGCAGAATCAAGTCGATATATTTATCGAAGCTTAACAGAGGAGGAGAGAGGAGGAGTACTGTGTGAAGATAAGGGGTCTGCCATCATTTCACTGAATTCGGGAGCACGTTCAATGGACTTAAAGTTTGACGGCAGTTCCTTATTTTATTTATTCCCATAGTTAATCGCATTAACGGACATACAAAGTCCATTGAAAGAATATTCAGCCATGAACTGAAATGGGTGTATAGGTTGAAAGATATTCTCGTTCTCCTTTTACTGTGAGTTTTGAAGGAGAACTCTGTAAATCGTGTCCCAAGGTCTCACATGCTAACAAGGAGACCGCAGTGTAATTATATACAATAGAGCATACAACATAAACCAATACAGCGTAGTACAGTCCCTCCAGCCCTCAATGTTGCGCCGACGTTTGTAACCGATCTGAAGCCCATCAAACCAACACTATCCCATTTTCATCTGTACATTTATCTGATCAACATTCAAATGTCTGTTAAGTTGTGGAGGCTACTCCTGTTGCAGCGAGGGCATTCCACGCCCTTACTACTCTGTCATCCCTCAAATTAAAGCTATGCCCCTCGTTCCAGCCATCATGATCCAAGGAAAAAGCTCTTCACGCTATCCAATCCACTCATCATCTTGTATGTTGTCACCACATCACTTTCTTCTCTCCAACGAAAAGACCCTCAATTCCCTCAGCCTTTCCTCAAAAGACCATATCTCCATGCCAGGCAACATCCTGCTTAATCTCCTCTGCAACCTCTTCGTCGTCCTTCCCATAATACAGTGACAAGATATTATACCCAATAATGCAAGTGAGACCGCAACCTGATCTTGTACAGTTTGTCCTATAAGGACAAACAGGACAAACAGGAAGACAGCTAACAATCCGCATACATGAACATCAATTAGCCACGAAACGACACGGCCAGCTATCCTTAGTAGCCACACACGCAGACAACAAGCACCATGAATTCGACTGGGACAAGACTACTATCATAGGGCAAGCCAGACAGAGAACAGCCAGGGAATTCCTAGAGGCATGGCATTCATCCACAACCTCCATCAACAAACACATCGACCTGGACCCAGTCTCCCAACTACTACAGTGGACAGCTGAAACTGACAACCGGAAGCGGCAGGGACAGACCACTATAAACACCGGAGGAAACATCAAAGAAGCGCTTCGCAGGAGGCTCCCAACAACTGATGATGCCGCCTAGCCAGGGGACGAAACGTTTGCAACAAACACTTCCAGCTCGGCGAACAGAACCACAGATCTGTGCATATGGACACAGAATTCTCCCTGCTCATTTTCAGTACTAAAAATCTTAACATTAGCTTCGAGCTGTAAATTCCTGTTCACCTTACAAAGTGAATTAACTCATACTTTTTCGCATTAGTCTACATTTACCAATTTCTGGCGCCAGTTCTGCGTCTTATCTATGCCCATCTGCAAGCTGCAACATCCTTCCGCATTGTTCACAACTCCACCGAACTGAGTATCATCTAAAATTTTCATAACCCATCCTTCCACACCCTCAACGATGTCAGTTATCAGAAATAACGAACAGCTGTGGGAACAAAACAGATCTGTGCGGTCCACCATAAGTAACTGAACTCCAGGATGAACATTTCCAATCAGCTAGTCAATTTCCGATCCCAATCGTTAACTTATCCTCAATCACATGCCTCTGTACTTTATGAAATAGCCTAACGTGGTGAAACTTATCAAACGCTTGACTGAAATCCACATATACTGCATCAACTGTTTTACTCTAATCCAACTGTTTGGTAACCGTCTCAAATAACTCAATAAGTTTTGTAAGGCACGACCTACCCTTCACAAAACGATGTTGGTTTTCCCTAATCAAATGATTCATTTCTAGGTGACTATAAATCCGATCTCATATTATCCTTTCCAACAATTTACCCACAAATGAAGGGATATTGGAATATCTTCCCAGAGCCGAAGGTCCTGTCTTATCTTCTCGAGCACCTGCACGAAGTTTGCTTTATACAATTGACTGAAGGCCGGTGTGATAAAAATGCCTAAATAGAGGAGACATTCTTGTGACCATCTGAAAGGGAATTGGATTGCACCCCCCATGATCAGGTACTCGAATAACACCCGAACAGGCATGGCGTCCGATTTCATAAAATTGATGTTATACCCCGAGAAAGATTCAAATAAATCAATCAATTCTATTAAACGGGGCAAAATATCATCGGGTTAGTTAGAAAGAGAAGAACGTCATCTGTGTAAAGGATGATGTTATGCATTCCTGACCCTACCACCCGTTCAGTTAAAATGGGACTCCCCTGGGTGGCCTCTGCCAATGGCTCAATTACCAATACAAATAATAACGGCGAAAGGGGCTTCCTTGTCGGCTGCCTCTGCCGATGCTAAAATTATACCTTTAGACCTTATACTATTAGTGGGAACTCCTGTTGCTGTTGCGTCACTATATAATTCTGCCATCCAACTGGCAAAGTCACCTCCAAGGCAAAACGGTTCCAAGACATAAAAGAGCTATGGCCACTACACCCAATAAAATGCTTTCTCTGCATCCACCGAGACTATCAAGCCTGGAACCGACCTTGCTGGAACACCTGAACCATATTTTGCACTCTCCTAATATTAATCTGGGACATGTGACTCCTAATAAAACGTGTCTGGTCCTCTTTCACAATGAAGGCCAAGATCTTCTCCAGCCTCAATGCTAGTATTTTCGACAAAATTTTAAATTACACGTTTAATAACAGTATAGGCCTATACGAATAGGCAATCCTCTGGGGCTTTCCCTCTCTTGAGAATAAGAGAAATGTTTGCTTCTCTCTGAGAGGATGGGAGGCAGTCCTGTCCACAAGAATAATTGAATATATCCAACATTGGCCCAGCCATCAGGTCTATGAACTCCTTATAAATCTCACTCCACAAGCCATCTGGCTGGTCGGGTTGCCACTCTGGAGCTGCCTTCCCGCATCCTGTATCTTTTGGATGTCACGGGGCATTCAAAAGAGACTCCTGCTCTGAAGTTATACCTGGGAGGTCCAGGGTCTTAAAAATGACTCAGTTTTCACCAATCTGTCCGCATAATCCTCTGATTGGAGCAATGCAGAGTAGAACTTTCGGAATGCTGCATTAACCCTTTTGGGAGCCCAGGTCACAGTGCGAGCACCCTCTCTAATGGATGTAATAGTTTGGGGGCACTCTTCTTTCTGGTCAAGTGCGCCAAATACCTTCTCAGTTTAGCACCAGACTCGAATAACCTCTGTTTCGCTAAGGAAATCTCCCTCTTTGCTGTCTGGGTGAGCGCAGTGTTCAGAGCAGCCCGGAGGGCTGTGATTTGCTTCAACTTAGTTACAGACAGTCTGTCAAAGTATGCTGTCTCAGCTGCCTTCAGCCAAGCCTTGAGCATACGCTACTGCTTTGCCTTTTGCTGCTTCCGAGTCACCGAGTAAGAAATAATCAAACCCCTTGCATAGGCCTTGGCAGTATTCCAGAACACAGATGCATTACTGGCCATACCCAAGTTAAGTTCCCAATAAAAACTTAAATTCCCGCGAAAAGTACTCAATGAATTTGCTATCTTTCAGGAGGCAAGGATCCATGTGCCAGTGCTGCGAGCCTGTCCCATCGCCATCGGCCTTCACATCCACGTACACTGCTGTATGAACAGAACTTTGCAGGGCAGCATCGAATTTAAAAAGTCCAATCGGGCAAAAATTATGTCAATCCTGGTATAGCACTTACGTGGATTAGAAAAAAAGGATTAGAAAAAAAGGTGAAGTCCCTACCTTCAGGGTGAAGACATATCAAACGTCCACCAACGCAGCTCCCTGTTCAGGTCCACCAGCTGACCTGATGGCGGGGAAATACCCGTGAGAACCTTTGACATCGGAGCCACTTCGGGATCCATAAGTCGGTTAAAGTCTCCCTTTTACTTGTACAATGTTCCCCAAGGGTCATCAACCTGGAGAGCGCATTTGATGGGGTATGCTGGGGGCAATATTATACAAGGTCCCATATTCCTCTGCATGTATTAAAGCTTTAAGGATCAGAAACCACTCACATTCGTCGTTAATTTGGTCAAACCACTGAAGTGGAAGGTTTGTATGAATGAGTGAAGCTACTCCTCTACTTTTTGAATTAAAGGATGAAATAAACACCGGGCCAAACCTTCCCTGCTGTAACTTTAAGTGGTCCTTATCAGTTAGACATGTTTCTTGCAGCAAGGCTACATCGACCCCTTCCTTTCTGAGGCTTGAAAGTATCTTTTTCTCTTAATGAGTGAGCGACTCTCCTTAAGGTTCCACGTGCACCATTAAAAGAGCGGTTAGCCATAACGATCTGAAGCAGCCCATGACCCACTGGGAGAAGAACCCCATTTATAGCGGGCCAAGTGAAAGCAGTAAACAGTTCATACAAACTTGAAACTATAACTATAATAACAACCAAATCAAAACTTTTAAAAACTATTTCTAAAATGAACCAACATATAACACAAATAAATGGAGAGATCCCCCCTTACTGCAGAGGGTGTACATATTACCCATTAATCCCCCATGGCTCCTCCGAGCTGAAGCTGCTCACCAAATCCAGGAAAAACCATGTTTTAAAACGCTGCACGCGTCTTACAACAAGAAAATTAAATCCGTTCCATCCATACTTTGACCTCAGGCAGTCCGGGTGAAACAAAATGTAACCACCCCCACCACCCCCAAACCAACTTTCTCATTCGGCGGTAAGTGAGAGAAACGAAAAGAAGTTGACGAGCTGGCCGTCTTCTTCTCTTTCCGGCAGCCCGACCGGGCTGATGTTCTTCTGACGGCCCCGATTTTCGAGGTCGTCGATCTACTCTACTAAGGCCCTTACCTACCTTTCCAGGGCTTGGACACGACCCGCCGGGGATTCTGCCAAGGTTTCCTAAGCCACGGTCCGCTGTTCCACCTCGACGATGCACGGCCCGAGACGCTGAATCTGCTGATTCTGCTTCTGCAGCTTGGCTGAGATCAGTTCCAGCCTGGTTCGGGTCTCCTCCATCGCTGAATCAATCTTCTCTCGCAAGCTCTGAACTCCAAGACCAGGCTCTACTCCACAGATAAATCCCCTGGAGCGTTCGCAAAGGCCAACGTCACAGCCACGGGCGTATGCATTGCTGCTGTGCCCTGCTGGTTGTGATCCTCATGGTCCTTTTCCATTAGTCATTTTCCGTTACTCACTTAAAATGGCATAGAGCAATACTGGGGATCAAAAACCACCGATTTTACCACAATAGGGAAGAAAGAGAGGGTGAATGCATAAATTTGTCTGGGTTATGGTGCAGAGTTCAGCAGGGCAGTCTTACTGGATCGCCGCCATCTTGGATCGCCCCCGAATAATCACTGTTCACAAACTATTTTTGAAATGATTTTAAGATGTTTCTTGTAGGGGGAGACAATGGAGAACTATTGGATGTGATATAGTTTGATATTCAGGTGGATGTTTAAGAGTTCAGAAAGTGAATAGTAAATAAAATTGAACCAACGTGGTTCAGGGGCGACTTTGGGAAATGGAAAGGTAAAAGTGAAGTTGGCCTTCAGTTAACGGAAATTGGAATATCGAAGTAAAGGCGTTCTGCACAGACTGCATGCAGCGTGGATACGATTATACCTGTGTTCTGTACTGTTTCAAAGAATGAGAGGTGATCTCAGGGAAACGTAGAAAATTCACCCACAGCAGACTGACTCATACAGGGGCATGGAGAAGTGCAGCAGGCAAAGTTAGGGGGAACACAAGATGTTCTACAAAAACATCAAGCTGAACAGAATAATCAGGACCCATTTTGAAACCAATGGGGTAATCAGTATGTGAAACCGGGGAACATTGATAGACTGCGACATGAGAGATTCACATCTGTTTTATTTGGGAAAGGAAGATGCAGGTACAGAATTCAAGAACATGGACTGGGAAGCTCTCGAGCAGATTGATATAAGATGCGAGTTGGGATTAATGGTTTTGGATGATGTAATGTCCAGATGAGTTGTATCACAGGAGACAAGAGAGGAAATGTCCTGACCTAAATGTTTTAGTCGAATCTGACCACACAAGGGAGGTGCTAGAGGACTAGAAAACAGCTATGTGGTCCCAAGTCACTGGGAAGGTGGCAGCGATAGACCAGTGTCTGGTGGTGTACCACAGCGAGAAGTGCAGTGTATCTAATTATTTGTGATATTCATAAAGGATGTAAATATGAATATGGAGGGGGTGGTGTGGGGTGGGGGCTGAGCGTTAAAAGCAATTTTGTGTTTGACACAAAGATTGGCCAGGTGGTTGGCAGTGAGGAGGAAGACCTTATGTTAGGGGAAAATACAGGTGGAATGGTCAGATGGTCAGAACAATGGCAGATGGAATGGAACCCTGATAAATTGGATGTGATGCACTTTGGATGAAGGAACTAGACAGGGGAGAATTCAATGAATAGCAGAACACTAGGGAGGTCAGAGGGCGTTTCTCCACACATCCCTGAATGTGACAGTGTAATAGCCAGTTAGGAAATCACACGGGACTGTAGGCATAGTGTTTATTCATCGAGGCGACATAATATTAGTTAAACATGCCATTGGTTCGGCCATAGATAGAATACTGTATGCAGTTCTGGCAGCCACATTACAGGAAGTGTTTTGGTTTCTCAGTAACATCAGAAGCTATTGGGGTCACCACAGAGTTGGAAACTTCAGTGGATTTGTTTTCCCTCCTAGATTGGAGAACTGCATCTGAGAATCTGTGTCTGATCTTTCCTTTTTGCCAAGAAAATGCTTATGGGATATTACTGTATCAGAACACTTAATTGTTGATAGAGTCTAGGCCAACGCCTTCAAATATTTTTGAGGAGCTCTGCTGTCTTCTATAACACGGAACTACTTCTCTTCTTGTATAATTCTTTGGCTGCACTAAATGGGCTATCTTTACACTTCTCCAATAATTTCATTGAGCTGAATGACTTCCTTATATTTCTGTAAAGCTAGCGTGAGGAACTGAATAATCTCCTCCCTTTAACTGTGGAAATGTGCAGTGTCCAGCAACACTGTTGCATGAATGTTACCAAAACTTCCAACAGAACAACTGAATGTTGTCCTGGTCTTGCTGCACATGGACACAGACTAGTTCAGGAGCTGAAGGGGGACATTTTTCCTGAATATTTGTGTGACCTTCAGTGAACAACCCCACTTCTAATCTGTCTGAAGCAGCTGAAGATGTTTATGCTGAGGAACTATCTTGAGGATCTTTTGCAGACATGTCCAGGACTGCATAGACTTTTTGTCCACAAACCACAGTCATTGTGCTTTATGCTATAAACCATTCTAACCAGGAAAGTTTACAACTCATTCCAATTAAATGCAATCCTACTCAGGCTCCTTGAGACCATTCTTAGTTAAATGATGCCTTGATGTCAGGGCTGGTCACTCTTCCCAGAGCCCTTGTGTTCACGTCTTTTGCTCATATCAATAGGCCCCAGTGTGGCGGTAAGGAGTGCTTTTTGACGAATCAGAGTTGAGGGCTGTGAAGAACTGGACATGAAAGAGGATATTGGATCTTAAGATCTTATTGTGGGTGAAGACATGCTTGCGGGGGGAGGGGGCGTGTGGATGAATGACATATCCTTGTTTGTGGCATTCTCACATTCTATTATTGGAAAGGAGAGGGTGTTATTTTCCTGGAAGCTCTGATATTGAATATTACCAGATTGTCTGGACCATCTCAGGCTGATGTGTTGGGGCTGTATTCACAGTGAAACTGGGTCTTCAACATGACCAACATATGAAGCACATGCTGCAGAGAGCGACCTCTTTGATACCCAACCTGGGTTTTCCAATCACATTTTCCAAACCAGCCCAAATTGTGTGTGACGGTTTTGAGGGGCTGAATGGTCTCCTGTGTTTCTGTGCACCAGGATATCGCAGTATTAGCCTCTAACTGTACCTGTCTAGCAGGTTTGAGGGACTGAATGGAACACAGAAACATGGGACTGAGTAGCAGGAGTGGGCCATTAGACACTTTGAGCCTTCTCCAACAGGCACTAAGATTGTGGCTGATCAGGTTATGGTCACAGCCCCTCTTTCCTGACTGTATCCTGTATCCATGACTCACTTCTCTGCCAAATATTTAACTAACTCAGCTTTGAATCAATGTAAACAAAGAGGCATCTCAAACTTGTGGGGAAGAGAATTCCCACTTGAAATGCCTGTTTAGAATGTCTCCTCATCCCTCTTATAAGAATCATATAGCAAGCAAATTTATCCGCGCTGACCAGACATCCCAAACTGATCGTGTCTGATTTGCCTGCATTTGTCTCATATTCCTCTATACCTCCTTATTCAGATACCCATCAAGATGCCAGACTCCATAGATGCCATCTCCTCTGGCAGATGATTCCATATGCACACCTCCCTCTGTATGAAAACATTGCCTCTAAGTTCCATCTAAAATATATCCCCTCGCACCTTAAACCTATACCCTCTATTTTTAGAATCCCCTATTCTGGGAAATAGACCTTTTCTATTTACACAATCCATGCCCCTTATGATTTTATAAACATCTATAAGGTCAGCCCTAAGCCCATAATTCTTCAGGGAAAATCGCCTTAGTCTATTCAGCCTCTGCTTATAGCTCAAACTCTCCAAACCTGGCAACATCCTTATAAATCCTTTCTGAACCCTTTCAAGTTTCACAGCAACCTTCGTACAGCAGGGAGACCAGAACTGCACACAGTATTCCAAAATGTGGCCTCACTGACATCCTGTACAGCTGTAACATGACATCCCAACTCCGAAACTCAATGCTCTGACCAATGAAGGCAAACATGCCAAACACCTTGTTCACTGTCCTGTTCACTTTGAAGGAGCGTTGCACTACATCTCTCCGTCTCGTTGCTCAGCAACATCCTCGAATATATTTCCATTAAGTACCCCGATTTGCTTCCCAAAATGCAGCACTTCACATTTATCTGAATTAAACACCATCTGCCAATCGTCAGCCTATGGGCCCATCTGATGGAGGTCTCATTGCACTCTGAGATAATTTTCTTCATTACCCACAACACCAAAAATGTTGGTGTAATCTTCAAACTTGCTACCCTTACCACCTATGGTCACATCCACATCATTTATATGAATGACGAAAAGCAGTGGGCTCAGCATTGATCCTTGTGGCACACTACTGTTCACAGGCCTCCAGTCTGAAAAGCAATCCTCTACCAACCTCTGTCGCCTTCCTTCAATCTAATTTTTTATTCAATAGTCTTGGGTGCGCTGGTTCCCATGTGTCCTAACCTTACTAACTTGCCTAATATGCAGAATCTTGTCGAAGAAATTGCTCCAGTCTATATGGAAAGCATCTACAACACTGCCTTCAATCTGCTTTGTCACCTCTTTAACATACTCAGTCAAATTAGTGTGACACGATTTCTCATGCAAAAAGCCATGGTGACTATCCACAATCAAGCCTTGCCTTTGAACATGCATGCAATTGGCTATCCCTCAGAATCCCGTCCAACAACTCACCCACCACTGATGTCAGGCTCATCCGGCGCTTAAATTCTGAAATTCAATACTGACACCTCTTCCATCTCGATCAAACCATAATTTTCAAATCATTTTAGTCAACGCGTTCAGACATATTATCAAACACCTCTAGTTGGATTAGAACTTAGACCTATGAGGGCCAGAGGTAGGGACACTACCACCACTCCACAACCACCCCAAAAGTTGCAGCATTATTCTCCTGTGTGTTCGTTCATCAGCCTATTCTGGCATGCTGCACCAGAATCCAGACAGACTGGTCTCGAGCTAGGGACACGACCAGACAAGTTCAGGAATTGGAATAGAATCTTAAGCTCTGCCTCAGAGGCAGGGATACTACAGACTACACAAAATCTAAACCATGCCCAAATTTTTAACTTTAAATGCCAGCTCCCAGATCGGTATGGATTTATTGAAATCTGGTTCACTTTACTGAATTACCCAGTTAAAATAATAACGTTGTTAAAAAATGCAAGGTACTTGCCTCAACTGTAGGATGCCGAGTTTAGGTGCTCTGCCTTCGAGATGAACTATGAACATCTTTAAATACTTGTCTATTATTTCCAGTTTAAATGGCTATTATCTGTAGTCTGCCATATGAGGAATGAAATCCTGCAGACACACTCTGCACTATGAAGGATCTCGAATAGATATCAACACTGAACACCAGAGACAAAGACAGAGCATACTTTCTGGCCTGAAACACCGATCACTGTCTCCCACCTCTAACGTGTGACTGTCCTTTTCCTAAAACCACCAAATGGTACAAGGTAACTGATTACGTTCCAGCCTTTCTTCCCCAGTATTATCACTCAGTGGGCTAAAGAATTGCAGATGGAGTTTAATGTTGATAAATGCAAGGTATTGTACTTGGTAAAACAAACTAAAAAAAAACATATACAATTAAATGTTGAGCCATTGGTAGTGTTGTAGAACAGAGCAACCTAGGGTTTCAGGCATAATTCTTTGAAGTTTGCTTCATATGTAGACAGGATGGTCATGAAGGTGTTTCACTTGATGTTCTTCATTATATAGACATAGTCATAGAGATGTACTGAACGGAAACGGACCCTCTGGTATAACTTGTCCATGTCGTCCAGATACCCTAACCGAATCTTGTCAATTTTGCCAACACCTGCCCATATCCGTCTGAGCCCTTCCTATTTATATATATTCATCCAGTTATTTAAATACTTTATTTTTACCAGCCTCTGGCAACTCATTCCATACAAATACCACCCTCTAAGCATAAAAATTGCCACTGTGGTCCCTTTTAAATCTTTCCCCTCTCATCTTAAACCTGTGCCCTCTAATTGTGGACTCGCATACCCCGGGGAAAAGACATTGTCTATTTACCCGATGCATGCGTCACATGATTTTATAAACCTCTATAATTCACCTTTCAGCCCCTAATGATTCAGTGAAAACAGCCTCAACCTATTCCGCTCTCCCTACAGCTCAAATCTTCCAGCCCTGGCAACATCTTAGTCATTTTTTTCTGAAACTTTCCAAGTTTCACAACATCTTTCCGATAGGAATGAGACTAGAATTGTACGCGATATTGCAAAAGTGGCTTAACCAATGTCCTGCACAGCCGCAACATGACCTCCCGACTCTTGTACTCAGTGGTTTGAATAATAAAGGAATGCATATTAAACACCTTCTTCACTATCCTATCTAACTGCAACTCTACATTCCAGGAAATATGACCCTGTACTCCAACGTCTCTTTGTTCAGCAACACTGTCCGGGACTTTATCATATATAAATCATGCTCTGATTTGCTTTATCAAGATGTAGCACCTCGCATATATCTAAATATACCTCCATCTGCCACTCCTCAGTCCATTGGCCCATCTGAACAAGATTCCATTTTACTCTGTGGTAACGTTCTTAATTGTTTACTACACCTCCAATTTTGATGCCATCTGCAAATTTACTAGCTATATCTCCTATGTTCTCATCCAAATCATTTATATAAATGACGAATGTCAGTGAACTGTCTTTTGAGTACAGGTGTTGGGACGGTATTTTCAGGTTGCACAGGACATTCATGAGGCATGTCCTGGAGGACTTTGTGCAGTTCTGGTCGCCATTTTATATCGTGAATATTATCAAGTTCGGGAGAGTTCAGAATAAGTTTATCAGGATGTTGCTGGGAATGGAGTGTTTGCATATAAGGACAGGCTCAATAGACTCGGACATTTTCTACTCGAGCGTACGGGGCTGAGAATTAACCTTTTAGAGGTTCATAATATCATGAGAAGTATCGGTAATGTTGAATGGTAGGTAACTTTTCCCTCGAGTGGGGGATTGTTTTAAGATAAGAGGAGGGAGTTTGTTAAAAGACATGGCGTCATAGAGCTGTATAGCATAGAAACAGACCCTTTGGTCCAACGTATCCATGGCAACCAGACAGCCAAACTTATTCTCCTCCCATTTGCCAGCATTTGGTCAATGTCCATCTAAACTCTTCCCATTCATCTGTCCATCCAGACGCCTGTTAAATGTTGCAAATGTGCCAGCCTCAATACCTTCCTCTGGAGGCTCATTACACACGGACCATCCTCTACATGAAGATATTGCCCATTGGAGCCCTTTCTGTCTTTCCCATCCAACCTTAAAACTTTGGCATCTCGTTTTTGACTGCACTACCCTCGGGAAAAGACTTTGGCTATTCAATCTATCCGTTGCACCCATGATTTTACTAAACACTAACATCAACCCTCCTTCTCTGATTCTCCAGGGAAAACAGGCTCAGCCTATTCAGCCTCTCCCTGTAACTCAAACCCTCCAATCATGGCAACTTCAGTGTAAACCCTTATTGAACCCTTTCGAGTTTGACAACATGCTTCCTACAGAGCAGGGAGATCAGAATTGCATACACTATTCCAAAAGTGGCCCAAACCAATGTCCTGTACATTCGCAATCCAGTCTCCTAACGCATATACACAATGCACATGACCAATAACAAATCAAATACTTTCTTCAGTGTCCTATCTTCCTGCAAATCCACTTTCAAGGAAGTATAAATCTGTACTCTGAGATCATTTTGTTCAGCAACACTCCCCAGGATTTTACCAGTAAGTGTATAAGTCTTGCCCTGATATGCCTTTCCAATATGCAGCATCTCACATTTATCTAAATTAAACTCTGTCTGCCACTCCTCGGTCCATTGGCCCAACTGATTAAGATCCCGTCGTAATCTGAAGTAACCTTCTTTGCTGGCCACTATGCCTCCAATTTTGGTGTCATCTGCAAACGTACTAACTGTCCTATGTTCATATCGAAATCATTTATATAAGTGACGAAAAGTAGTGGACCCAGCACCGATCCCTGTGGCACTCCACTGGTCACAGGCCTCCAGTCTGCAAAACAGCCATCCACCAACACCCTCTGTCCTCTACCTTTGAGCCAGTTCTGTATCCAACTGGGTAATTCTCCCTGTATTCCATGTGATCTAATCTTGCTAACCAGTCTCCATGGGGAGCTATGTCAAATGCCTAACTGAAGTCCATACAGATCACATCCAGCGTTCTGCCGTCATCAATCCTGTCCGTTACTTCTCAACAAAAACAAAATCAAATTAGTGAGACATGATTATCCACGCACACCCCCATTTCACGATGCATATAAAGGGCTTTTGCCCAGATAATCGATTTTCCTGTTCGACAGACGCTGCCTGACCTGCTGTTCTTTTCCAGTACCACTCTCATCTAGACTCTGATCTCCAGCATCTGCATTTCTCACTTTTGCCTATCCCTAATCAGTCCTTGCCTTTCCAAATGCATTTAAATCCTGTAGCTCATGATTCCCTCCAACACCGTGCCCACCACTGATGTCAGGCTCCCCAATCTATAGTTCTTGGCTTTTTCTTTCCACTTTGTTTAATAGCAAAGCTTTAGTCAAACTCATGACTTCCAGCATCTCACCTGTGGCTATTGATGATGACAACATCTCAGCAAGGAACCCAGCATCACCTTCTTAGCTTCCTACAAATTTATTGTGTCCACCTGATCAGGACCTGTGAGGTGATTCATTTTTTACACAGCATGTGGTTCGTGAAGGGAATGTACTTTCTGAGGAAGTGATGGATTGTGGGTGAAGTTATAACATTTAAAACGCATTTGGTTAAGTACAAGAATAAGAGAACATTTGGACAAATCTGAGCCAAGCGCAGGCAGTGGGAATGATTTAGCTTGGGATTATGGTCAGCATGGACTGTATGGGCCGAAAGGCCTGTTTGCAAATACCCTGTATAACTCGATGAGTCTATGTGTGTTTGCATGATCAAGTGTGTGTCTGCATATTTCTGTTCGTGTTTGTCTATTTTTGTGTGTCTATATATGTCTCTGTTAACCACTGTGCGCATGTCTGTCTCTCTGTGCTTGTTACAAGTGTTCCTGCATTAGTGTGTGGATCTCTGTCTCTGCATCTCTGTGCAATGGCAACTCTTCTTGTTTTTGGTGTGAATCACTGAAACTGGGTCAAAACCACTCTCCCTTCCTCTCCATTTACCTCTTTTCTTTAAAGTGATACAAGCCCACACTCTGCTGGTCTGGTTTAGGTCTTTTCAATCCTTTCTCACATGTAAGGTTACTTGGAAGAGTAAAACATTAAAAATTCCAAGTTACAGGAAGTGCATTAAAATTAATCCAATCGCCTTGGAAAGTGGCTCACTCGGAATTGATTGGATATAATTGCTATGGAAATATGCTTTCATGTGTAGACTGTGTGCTGGAAATACTACCCAGTGACAAACCATTTCCACATTGCAGACATTTCTCCACACGAACATGTTCTAATCTGCGGGCCTAAGTACAATGACAATCCTCTCCAAACCAACCTAGTGTGTGCATGTGCGTGATGTGTGCGCGCGCGTGTAAGAGTGTGTGTGTGTGTGTGTGTGTGTGTGTGTGTGTGTGTGTGTGTGTGTGTGTGTGTGTGTGTGTGTGTGTGTGTGTGTGTGTGTGTGTGTGTGTGTGTGTGTGTGTGTGTGTGTGTGTGTGTGTGTGTGTGTGTGTGTGTGTGTGTGTGTGTGTGTGGTGCAATGAAAATTCAGGTTAGATTGTGCTGCGAGCTGCTGCCCGACCTATCTCCCTCTCGGACTGATTCTCTGATCGTTAACACACTTTAGCACCACGATTACAGAGGCGTAGGGGGTGGGGGATCGGGGTGGGGGTGCAACAGAGATTGACAACAACTGAAATCTCAGCAGCTCTGGAAGCATCTTTGGACAAAAATGGAAGTTGACGTTTTACATCGAGTGATCCTTACTCAGAACTCATATCGGGGAATATTTCATCACTTTAAACATCACAGAGACTGCCAGACCCGCCCCACATAGATACACACACGAATACAGACACATAGAAGCACTCACTATACATTTACAGTAATACAGACCTAGAGAGTGTGTCAATATTTCACTCGCTCTGTTTGGTGTGTCTCAGTATTTTTGAGTGGAGTGTGACTGTAGGACAATTTCAATAGTTGCAGATACCAAACCTGAAAGAATTGTAAAGTTTGTTGAGGACGGTGTGGAACTCCAACAGGAAAGTTATGTGTTGATGTAGTGTTCAGATGTATAGCAGATGAGGATCAATGCAGCGCAGTGTGAGGTGATGCTCTTTAGTAGGAAGGACATTAAAAGACAATATAAAACAGGTTGTACCGTTATAAAGGAGGTGCAGGAACAAAGGGCCACGGTGTATATGAGAACAGGTTATTGAAGATGTCAGGAAAAGTGGGGAAAGCAGGAAATCTCACAGATTAGTTTCAGAATCTGAGCTGTTTACAGGAGGAGGTGTAGAAGGGAGTCTCCATGCTCCCTTCCTGGGATGTGATGGAGACGATGTGTTGCGAGTTCGCCCTCCTGCCGACCGAGACCGTGGGGATTCCATTTGTACCAGCTCGACACAAAAGGGAGATGGCATCAGGGCCACGGATTCTAAGTTGTGCCGGGGGGAAAAGGAGGTGCCAGTGAGAATTGCCCTTCACTGAACATTGCTCCTTACTCGGTTGCTGGGACGTTTCAGAATCTCCACTCGAGGCGTTCTAGTCCTCTCCGGCTCGTACCAGGGTCCTCCCAACATGGCAGGGGAAGGGGGACGTGAGGGAACGGATATCGGGCACTCCACCACTCGGCTCGACCCTTACTGTCCTATTCCAGGTTGTTTCTCCTGGAATGGGAGAAAGGGAGGGACGGAGGGACGGAGGGTGGGAGTGGGTGCCTCTGCTGTTAGTGCTGGTGTAGGTGGGGGGAGATATGGTGAGGTATCTGGAGGGCGCCAGTCCACAGTGTTGTATCCATGCAATGTTATTATTGTGTGTGTGTGTGTGTGGGCGGTGGGGGGGGGGGGGGGGGGGGGGGCGGAATAATGGGGAGAGAGAGAGAGGAGGAAGATACTGCAAGCAGCAGTGAGAGTGGTGGAGCATGAACGTTGTTCTGGGTCGCTGCTGCAATAGATATACAGTGAGTGTGAAGGACCAGAGAGAATACGGTGACCCTTTTCCTGACAGAGTGGGGAAGGTTATTGATGTTTGTCCTGTATTACTTAGACATTTCTTCAGACAGCAGATACTGCACTGAGCTGGGTGGGGAGCTCAGACCATACCAGGTGTGTCTGATAGTGTGAGAACCCTCTGGGAAGAGATTGGTCCCCCTCTGTACTAGCCCATCCACCAGGACTTCCGTGCCCCTGTCGACAAACTGTGGTGTAATTGCCCCTTATCTGCCATGCTCGGGGTAAACTGTACAAACTAGCTCCGACATCAAAAAAGCTCAACTATGTGCCCACTGGCCTTTTAAAGATGGCACCAATGCCAGGGATCACGGAATACCCAGGGGCATCAGTGCAATGGTGAGTACCTCCAGCCGTGATGGGTGGGAGAATAGGGCTGGCATTGAATGAGAGGGACACCATGGGGTGAGGTAGGTAGTTAATGAGGTGAGTTCGATAAGGTAGCACCAGGAAATTAGCTCTACCTTGTGCAGACAATCCCTCTGTCACACTCAATGAAAATGACCCTGAGATAAAATTATGGTTCGATCCAACCCAATGAGACGAAGACACCGTTGGGCCCAATCCCAGTTGTAACGCTGCATCTGCTTGACCAATGCTCTCCATCACAGAGAAGGAGCTCACCGTCACCTTCCCCTTGTGTAGTATGGCAGGGCAGGAGACTGAGCTATCAGTGGGGAAGCACTTTGAGACACATAATCATAATTCTATTAGTTTTAAAATAGAGATGGAAAAGGATGAACTGGGTCTAAAAGGTAACGCTCTAAATCGGAGGAAGGCCAATTTTGAAGATATTAGCAAGAACTTCCAAACTGGATTGGAACAGATATTCGCAGTTACGGGGGCAGCTGAGAAGAGGGAAGCCTTCAAAAAGGAAATGTAAAAATCACAGAGACAGTCTGTCCCTGTTAGGGTGAAGGGTAAGGCTGATAGGTGTAAGGAATGCTGGAGGACGGGAGAAATTGAGTGTCTGGTCACGGATAAGAGGGAAGCATATGTCAGGTAGAGAGAGCAGGAGTCAAGGATTTTTTCAGTACTCATTCACGGGTTGAGGGTATCACTGGTTGTGCCTGCATTCATTACCCAACACTAATTGCCCAGAGGGCAGTTACGAGTCACATTTCAACTCTCCCTCCCACTCTGCCGAGGACATGGAGGTCCTGGGCCTCCTCCACCGCCGCTCCCTCACCACCAGACGCCTCATCTTCCGCCTCGGAACACTTCAACCCCAGGGCATCATTGAGGACTTCAACAGTTTCCTCATTTCGCATTTCCCCACCTCACCCCAGTTCCAAACTTCCAGCTCAGCACTGTCCCCGTGACTTGTCCTGACTTGTCCTACCTGCCTATCTTCTTTTCCATCTTACCACTCCACGCTTCCCCCGCCCCCGACCTATCACCTTCATCCCCTCCCCCACTCACCTATTGTACTCTATGCTACTTTCTCCCCACCTCCACTCTCCTCTCGCTTATCTCTCCACTCTTCAGGCTCTCTGCCTTTATTCCTGATGAAGGGCTTTTGCTGCTCCTCGAATGCTGCCTGAACTGCTGTGCTCTTCCAGCACCACTAATCCAGTTACGAGTCACACACATGGTTGTCGGTCTGGAGTTACATGTAACCCAGGCCTGGTAAGGAGGCAGTTTGCTTCCTTCAAGACCATAAGCGAACCTGATGGGTTTTCCAAAAATCATCGTCATTTGGCTCTTAATTCCAGATTTAAAGTGACTGTCAAGAAGGGTCTAAAGCCAGTAGGAGTATACATAAGAGGGAAATTCAAAGGCCACAAAGGAGACATGAGATAGTTCTGGCAAATAGGGTTAAGGAGAATCCAAAGTGACTCTACACATACATTAAGGACAAAAGAATAACTCAGGAGGGTTTTGGGCCACTTAAAGATCAGCAAAGTTGCCGATGTGCAAAACTGCAGGAGATGGAGGCGATACTAAACAAGCGTCGTGCGTCAGTATTGACTGTGCAGAAGGATATGCAAGCTAAAGAAGTTTGGAAATAAACCGTGACATGTTGAAAAGTGCCTGTATTACAGAGAACGAGATGCTGGAGTTCGTAAAACCGTAAAAGTGGGAAAATCTTCAGGACCTGATCAGATGTACCCGAGAACTCTGTGGAAGCGAGTGAAGTGATTGCTGGGCCCCTTGCTGAGATATTTGTATCGTCAATTGTCACAGATGAGGTCACGGAAGATAGGAGGCTTGCGAATTTGGTGCGATTATTGACAACATTTAAGAAGGATGGTAAGGAAAAGCTAGTGAGCCAGACTTCAGTGGAGGGCAAGCTGTTGATAAGGATTATGAGGCACAAGGTTTGCATGGATTTTGAAAAGCAAGGACTGATAAGTGATAGGCCACATGGAGCGAAGCATGGAAAGTTGAGTCTCACTAAATTGACTGAGTATGTTTGACGAAGTGACTAAGAGGATTCATTGCGGCAGAGGTGTATATTGTTGGTATGGACTTCAGTAAGGCATTTGCCAACTTCCTACATGGTAGATTGGTTAACAAGTTTAGTTCATATGGAATACAGGGAGAACTAGCCATATGTATACAGAATTAGCCCGAAGTCAGGAGATAGAAGGTGGTGGTGAAGGATTGTTTTTCGAAAAGGAGGGTTGTTACCATTGGGTTAGTACTGGCTCCACTGATTTTCACTATTCACATAAATCATTTGGATGTGATCATTGCAGCAATAGTTGCTACGTTTGCAGATGATACCCAAAATGATGGTGTAGTGGACAGCAAAGAAGGTTTACCTCAGAGTACAATGGAATCTTGGGCAGATGGGCAGATGGGCTGACAATTGGCAGGTGGTTTTTAATCGAGACAAATGGGAGGTGCTGCATTTTGGAAATGCAAATCAGGGCAGGACATGTACACTTCATGCTAACGTCCTGGGGAGTGTTGCTGAACAAAGAGACCTTGGAATGCAGGTTCATAGTTTCTTTAAAGTAGAATCACAGTTCGGTAGGATAGTGAAGAAGGCATTTGGTATGCTTGCCTTTATTGGCCAGTGCTTTGACTATATGAATTGGGTGGTCATGTTGCTGCTGTACAGCATATTACTTTGGCCATTGTTGGTGTACTGCATTCAATTCTGGTCTCCTTCCTTTTGGAAATATATTGTGAAACTTGAAGGGAGTCAGTAAAGATTTACAAGGATGTTGCCAGGATTGGAGCTATAGGGAGAGTGCGAGTAGATTGGGTTCTCACAAACTTGGATGATTGGGTTATTTTATTCCTGTAGCGTGAGGAGCATATATAGTGTGCATAGCCAAGGTCTTTTTCCCCAAAACTAGAGGGCATGGATTTACGATGAGAGGGAAAAGATTTAAAAATGACCTAAGGAGCAACTTTTTCCCACAGAGGGTGGTGCATGTGTGGAATGAGGAGGTGGTGGAGGCTTTTACAATTATAACGTCTAAATGATATTGGGATGGGTACATGAAGAGGAAGGGTTTACATCGACATTGGTCAAATGTGACTAGTTTAATTTGGGATATCCCATCAGCATGGACGACTTAGACTGAAGCGTCTTATTCCATGCTGTACATCTCCGAGACTCTGACTCTATCTGACCTTGCACCAATATCGTATTAATTCATCATTCCCGGACATGCTAACCTATGTTGCTAGATATGATCGAAATGTCTTCATTTCAGCATTCTGAAAACCTGCAAACACATCCTTCCATTACACTGACTCAGAGTCTCTCTCCCTCTGTCTATTTCCCAAATCCCTCCCATTTGTTGATGTTTAAACTGCTTCCCCGCCATCTAGTTTTAATTGTCCAGTTTCAATGTGAAGAACTGTCCTACATCTTTTCCTGCCTTTGAATGTTGCTCACTCAAGAGCATTAGCTTCCAACACTAAGAAGCTTAGAAACAGTGTTCAAAAAATCATTGCTTGCGTTTTCTTTGACTTCCCAGTGTCCTGCCCTGTGCTCCATGTTGGATAACGGGGTTTTAACAGTTTCGAGGCACACCTTTGGAACTTGCTCTGTGCCTATTCATTGAACGCCTCTGTTAATCTCTCTCTGCTGCTCATGTGCTCAGTACCATGAGGAATCCTCACAACTGTTACCGATTCAGACCAGGCTTCTCATTTGCCTTTGACTGACATTTGACTTAACTCTAGTTTTTGTACGTTCGTGGAAATGCTGGGGATGGTTTCCTAGAGGCTGTGTTTTAAGCTGCTGTGGAAATTCAGGAAGACCAGAGGCTTTGGTGATCCAACTCTGGATGAAACATGGTGACTGTAGTTACAGCATCTGGATCTGCAACATGACTAACAAATGGAGCAGAGGCTGCAGAGAAGGGAATCTCTGCAAAATGGAATGAGGGAATTACATTCAGATCAGCCATGATTTTGAAGAATGTTGGAGCAGGTTTGAATGGCTCGTTCATGCAACTTATTCAGATGTTTCTGTTGGTATCAAGCCAATTCCTCTTCTCTCCCAGTGTCTCACAGTGATGGGTAGTGAGTCACCTCCTCCTGTTCCTGGGGAACAGAAATATGGGCCTCACTAGCCTCCAGAGTTCCCTGTACCCCAGTATCGAGCAGTTGAGTTCCTGCCTCCAGTTCCTGTGTCCCAGTATCGAGCAGTTGAGTGACTCCTCCTGTGCCTGTGTCCCAATCTCGAACAGTTGAAAGACTGCCTCCTGTTCCTATGTCCCAGTCTCGAGCAGTTGAGTGACTACCTCCTATTTCTCCCTGTTCCTGAGCAGCAGTTTCAATGCTCTGAATGATGTCACAAGGTGAAGAAAGGACTTGATAACAGTGAATTTCAAACTTGGAGCAGCATTACACAAAGGTATCTAGAAACGTCTCCACCTAATATTATATGCAGCTCGTCTGTTATTGTATTCCTGTCTCCTTTTATAAACAGGGTGAATCATATACAACAGTGCAGTGCTCCGACAATACTCCCATATATAGGGAAGACAGATTAAAAAGATTGAAAGATTTATGATCTATCCCTCAGCAACTCTCATTCATTCCATCCAAACCTAGTAAATGTGCCCTTTTATTGTGTTATGTAAAATGATGTAAGGAACTGGTTAACTGAACCTGTTTGTTTGGTGCCTGGATTAATGTCAGTCTCCATGGATTCTAATTATCCCAGTGGAGAGTTTCCATCTTTTAATGATGAAAGGGATCGATTCAATATGTTATCCCATGGTATGGGCGGGAGCATCACCGATAGCACTAACAGGGATCGGCTGCTCCAGAGAGAGGGAGAGATCAGAAACTGAGAATATTAGACTGGATAGTTCCAACAGTGGATCAGAATCTGAGAACAATAGACTGGAAAGTTCCAACAGTGGATCAGAATCTGAGAACAATAGACTGGAAAGTTCCAACAATGGACAGGGGTTTATCCTATTATATTTGGATTTTTTCTACATATTCTTGGTGGCCGTTATCATTACGGATCAAATATGTACTTTACATTATTCAATGCTTTTATTATCCTATCCTGGCTATTGTTGGTGTCCCCGGTAAGTTTCACTGTCGATATATTATTTGCATTAACTGTGTGCGACTTGATTACTGTTCTTTTCATTTACACTACTCTGTAAGTATTCACGCTCCAAACTACAACAACAACAGTGAACTTGTTCATTCTTTCTCGCCTTCTTTAGTTCTGGCACTGGGTCCTGTTCGTTGACCTACTCACTTTCAGGTATGAACCAGGATGCATTGCATCACTGCCCTTGCTATTTAAATATTGAGAGCTTGGAGGTCACTGTCTTCTGTTCTGGATGCAAACTCCATTTCCTTCCTCTGACTCCATCTCATCCCTGGCCAGTAACTGAGGCTGAAACAGACGAGTCACAACTACGGTGATCCCTTTGGCCACAAACTGATTACTGACACCATATCCTGACCATTCCTAATTTTAACTATTGACAACTGCAGAATATACTTCACTGGTTCATCCCATCTGCTGTTTGAACCTTCAGCTATGAAAGACAGTCTTAATAAAGCCAATAATCTGCTGCTGCTTAACCAAATCTGAGTCGGTATTCCATGGCTTGTATCTAAATGCAACCAAAATCCCATCATTCCTGTACGGATTGCTTTATATTGTTGTTGCGTCTGGCAATGTCTTTACTTTAATATTCACAAGCACATCGTCACCTCTGTCTATGACACGGTCCTCAGTCTCCCTCTGTTAATGCCACAAAGCCCTGTCAGTTGTTCACATTTAAACTGATTTCCTCTATGTCTATTCTCTCTCAAATAATAATTTTCATATCTATTGCCACCAACACACACACACACACACACACACACACACACACATACACACACACACACACACACACACACACACACACACACACACACACACACACACACACACACACACACACACACACACACACACACACACACACACTCTTATCTCATATTTCGGCAGTGGAGGTGCAGAGCCATGCATTTGTGGGAGTCTAATTACTGTCACTTACTGCGTGGGTTACACATCTTCCCGTGCAAGACATTTCTATCGTGCAAGTATAGTAGCAATATACTGGCAAAGGTTTGCAATGGTCCCCATGACCAGGTAGTCCAGTTTATAGAGTAATCCACTAGCATGGTCTGCACAGCTCTCCATTCTGGCCAGTCCCTTGTCCCAGTTTATGGTGTCTTGGATGGTTCTGTGAGGCAGATTCACAATTTGATGTAACTAAACATTTCAACTGATCTGGCAATAATTTTATTGAATGCTCCCATTCTTGTGATTGGACCCACCATTGTCTCACTTCCCCAGTTACTCCCACTCCCCTGTCTCCTTATCCATATTTTCACAACATGTTATCAGTTAATTAGTTGTTTGTTTTTCTGTACCTTTTCCTGGTGTTGTTTTTTTCACTCCCGACTGTATCGAGTCCTGGCATTGTGAAGCTCAGAAACAATGCAATGGTATGTGGCGGGCTGTTTCTCCAAGTTGGAAAGGGGGTTCCAGCAGCTTTGAGACACGTCTTTGAAATTTGGTCTGTGCCTTACCTCCGAAGGCCTGTGTTTGTCCCTCTCAGTTGATTGTGCAGTCCATAACATGAGGAAACCCCTCGAGTATTATTGTCAAGGAACAGGAGCTGAGGGGCATCTGACTGCCTCCTGTCATGGAAAGGTTAGTGGAGGTGATGGAGATGGTTTACTGGAGGTTGTGCTGTGAGCTGCCTTAGACATTCAGGGAGACCTGTGGATTTAGTGAACCAACTCTGGATGGAGCATGGGGACTGTAGTTACAGCATCTGGGTGCGCAACATGAACAACAAATGGAGCAGAGGCTGCAGAGAGAGGGAGCTCTGAAACCACAGAGTGTTTGTGGGGAAAGGGATCTGCCAAACCTGCCTGTGTTTTAACGAGGAGACACACATCCTTTCCCTCTCCCCTTTAAATACACCCATGCAAATTCACCCTCTACTTCTCGCACACAAACACATTCCCCCTCTCTCACATGCACACACACTCTTCCCTCTCTCACACGCACGCATACCATCTCTCCCTCCCAAAGACACACATAATCCCCCTCACTCTCTCACAAACACACACACTCTCTCCCTCCCGACATTCCACCTTGTTTTCAATCACACACACGCACGTGTGCGCAAACACACACACACAAACACATCTAATCTGTAAGATGAATTTTCATTTGCCGGTTTGTATTTCCAGATGCATTATATTTTCTCAAAAAAAAAACAATTTGTAGACAGTCAGTCAATACGATATTTTATTAACTCCTACTTTGGAAATAAATCTAGTCTGATTCCAGGTGAAGACATATACAGACTCCAAACAAGATTGCATGCCTAAAATACGATGTTTGACTGGAGGGGTCACCTCCTTTACATCGACAATACCTGATGGTATCTCCAGGCAGGACTTGAAAGGAACTCTGTATTTGCATATTCATCAATCAAAATCTGCATCTCCATTCTAACAGATTAAAGATTTAGCAGCCATCTTAGATGTGATCAATTCATGTGCATGTGTTGTACAAGCCTTTCATCTTTTCCTTATAAATTTCGTGCCTAAGTTCTTTTCTCTCTAACACCTGACGAAGTAGCAGGACAATGAAAGTTTGTGTTTTCAAATTAACCCGTCAGACTATAACCTGGTGCCATATGATTATTGACCTTACTCAACCCAGTCCAAAGCTAGCACCTCCATATCAAGGTTTTTTTTATTGGTTAGCCAATTTTCTCTCCAAGCAAATATATTGTCCTAACCCCGTGTGCTCTTGTCTTGCATATAAATCTTTCGACAAACATTGACTTCTTGAAGTCCAGATATAATACATCTTTCAGATCCCTGTTATTCAACTTGTTTGTCACACGTTTTAGTTTAAAAAAGTTAGGAAAATCATTCAAGCATGATTTATCCTTAATACAATCATGTCGACTTTGATGGGTTGTGGTTTGACTTTCAAAGTCTCATGTTGTTAATTCCTTAATAACAGATTCGAACAATTTATCTTCAATCGTTTGCTCATAACTTTTCATTCCCGATTGAAGTTGGTTATTCTAAGATCTTCCTTTTCCATAACCACGACAGTCCGTTTCAATTCCTGTGCAATAGGCACGAGGCTGTGAAAGATCAGCTCCAATTGCTGTGTGAGGGGCATGGGTGGCTGATTGGACTCATTGTGTTCCTGTTTTACACACACGATGGGCTGAATGTCCTCCTGGTGTTCCTACACTATAGCTTCGATGTCTTGCATGCCCTGTGCCTGTTCCTGACCAAGCCGCTCAAGATATCATTGTCCTCATCCTGTTGCACAGTGACAAGTTTGGGGACTAATGGAATCTCCCTGCTGTTATGCCACATTTCGAGTGTTGAATTGTGCAGGCAGGTTGTGTTGCCCACAGTGGATAGCTCAGTGGTTATCACTGCTGCCTCTCAGCACCAGAGATCTGGGTTCAATTTCAGTCTCGCGTCACTGTTTGTGTGGAGTTTGCACATTCTCCCTGTACATGCAAGGGTGTCTGTCGTGTACTGCAGTTTCCTCCCACAGTCCCTAGATGTGCCAGCTAGGTGCATTAGTCATGGAAAATGCGAGGTTGCAGAGATTGGGTTGGGAAGGGGGTTGGAGAGTGGGGTTTGTATGGGATGGCCTTCGGAGGATCAGCGTGGAGTCGATGGGTCAAATGGTCTGCTTCCACACTGTAGGGATTCTATGATTAACACCTTCATTGCAGAAATCAGTTGAGGGAATAATATCTGAGTTAATACCAACACCCTTTCTTAGTGAGGAGATTAGATCTGTGCACATTACTTCAGACGTGATCTCACTAAGACCCTGTACAGCAGCAGCCACACTTTACCAGCTTGTTGTAAGGTTCCCACTCAGGTTAGAGCAGGCTCAGCTATCACGGGAATACACAATTTTGTTGAAAATGAATGGTGTGCTGACCTTCATTTCAGGATGATTTGAGTACAGGAGTAAGGGTGTCTTACTGCAGCTGTACAGGCCCTTGGTGAGACCCCATCTTGAACATTGTGCAGTATTGTGTGCAGTTTTGGTCTCCATACCTAATAAATGACAAATGTGACATTGAGGGAGAGCAGCGAAGGATGACCAGACTGATCTCTGGGATGACAGGCTTGTTGTGGGAACAGAGTTTGGGGCGACTGTGTCTGTATTCCATGAGGATTAGGAAAATGGGTGAATTATATAAAACTCTGACATGGCGAGAGAGATTGGAAGCAGGGATGATAATTCCCCTGGGTGGGATGTCCAAAACACGGGCTCACAGTGTTGGGTACAGACAGGCCAAAGTGCGTTGAGATGAGACTAAATGTCTGCACTCAGAGACTGGTGAACTTGGGGAATTATTTCCCTGATCAGGCTGTGAAAGCTAAGGTACTGAAAATAAATAAGGATTTCAAGACACAGAAGGGATGGGAAGAGTGCAGGAGTTTGGTTGTGGAGATAAAGGATCAGCAATAATTACAGGGAGTTATCCAATAATGTGGCAGCTATGTTCCTGTGGAACACCGTAATATAGAAAACGGTGCAATATAAATAATGGGGCCAATGGGAAAAAGAGACTTCGGTGCGAACCCCCAAAATTACCAGTAAAAATCAAAACAAAACTAATAGTCAGCCTAACACAAACAATAGCACAGGCTACATAAATCTTTAAACAGCATATTGCAATGAGTTAGTGCAGTATATGCCACACTTTAACACTACAGTCACTGACTACAGCACTGTACCTTTCACCAAGATCTTCACCAGAAATCGCGCGAGCTAACTGACCACGTGATGCCGATGCGGCATTCCAGTTCTCTCCAAGATATTCCCCTCCCGGTTTGAAATAAAATTCCTTCTAAATGTTGACCACAAATCCCACATTCAGGCACAGTTTCAAGGCTTGCAGAGCAGATTACATTCCTGCTTTATCTGAACACACTGAGGGTGCATTTGGCAAACAGAGGAATCCTGAGGCTGGGATTTGATGTTCAGCTGGTGCCACAGCCGGACTCCCATAACAGTGAACGGGAGCTCGCTTTATAAAGAAAGGGGCGCAATTCACGAATTGTGTTGCAGCGAAATTGTGTTTAATAAACACACCTTATTGGATAACTGCCCGTAAATTAAATGGAGGATCAAAATTGATGGACGAAAGCGAATACAGTAGTTCCTATTTTATGTGTTCCGATGTTTAAACATACTAAAGGATATGAACACTGTGTGGGGAAAACTGAATTGAGGAGATTTTCACAATGAACTAGAATGGAGGATGCTCAGTGTTTTGAATGACCTACTCCATTCCCAATGTTTCTGTGCAGTCCGAGGGAAAGTTCTGCAAATGTTGCCACCAGCTCTCAGATATTAGGAAGGAGGTCTCTGCAGGGTCAATAGGATAGTGTTTCCCGTTCCAATACTGAGGCTGGTGCCGGGTGATCTGTGCGGTTTTATTCTTTAAGACCTCGGAGCAGTTTGGTGCAATAGAGTGTCTTGCTTGGCTGTTTCCGAGACCATTGAAGAGTTTTTCATATATCTGTGTGTCTGGAGTCACTTTTAGGCCAGACCAGGAAAGCACCCGAGATTCAATTCCTGAAAGTACATTGAGGAAGGAAATTGGTATTTACAATCGACATTGGCTTCAAGGTCACTGTTAATGACTCCAGGTTTTACATCTCGATATTTTATTAATTATAACTTCCACCGGCTGCCAGATCATAAGCCTGGTCTGGATTAGTAATCCAGTGATATTTCTACAACAGCACCATCTCCACATGAGGACCTATCTGAAACCACACTGAGCAGGTTATTTCTGTGCGACTTTACAGATCTGTCAAAAAAAACTCCCACCAATGTGACTATTGCGATGGGACTCAGGGCGTGGTAAATGGTCAGACTGTAGTTATTCCCTTGTTATGGGACTGGACATAGCTGAGTAATTTTCCACATTGCCAGGGAGATGTCAGAGTTGGATCTGGAATGAAACAGCTTCCCCAGGGACACGGCTTGTTGTGCAGCACAAGTCTTCAGTCCTATTGCAGGAATGGGGTCAGGGCCCATTGCCTTTTTCATATCTACTGTGTTCAGCTGTTTCTTCATGTCACGTGCAGTGAATCAGATCGATTAAAGACTGGCATCTGTGATTCTGCGGGCAGCATGGCGAGGGTCAGGTGGATCATCAACTCAACACTTCGAGCTGAGGACGCTGCAGATAATACAGCCATGTATTTTACACTGATGTACAGGGCTGTCCCGTGATTTAGGATGGTGATATTTATGGAGTCCTCCCCTCAAGTGAGTTGTTTAATAGTCCATCGACATTTACGTCTGGATGTGATCTGTTAGTCTTGGGATCATTTCGCCCTCTGTATCAGATGTTAGTTCTGCTGTTTCTAATGTAACCAGTCAAGTACGGTAGCTTTAATAGATTATCATCAGGTTTAGTTACACATGTTTCCGACCCTATTATGTTCACTCACACTCGTCACTGAACCAAAAATCGGTTTGATGTTAATGGCAGGTTGAGGGATTATCCTGTGGAAAATGTTACAGAGTGTAATAGAATACAATTCTGCTGCTGCTGTGATTGTACCGCACCACATGAATCCCCAGTTTGAGCTCCAATATGTTCAATTCAATTCTACTGACTGTCCCCCAGTTCACACCAAGACCCATTCACCCATCAGCTCTGTACTCAGTGTCTTAACCTGGTTTCTGATGTGGTAACACTTCGATTTTCCTATTCTCATTGTGCTGAGGGTCTATCCCTGGTGTCACGCGTCCAATTTGTTACTTTATTCAAATCCCTGAACATATGCATCTGAATCTTTTCCATTCCCCCAATGCCATCTTCTGTGTTTGATGTGAATGTGTTTCCTTCTGTTTCTCTCCCTGACCATAATAAAGAGCTCTGCAGTGTCAGTGATGCCAGCATTATGCAATTTTAGATCAATGAATTTGGGCACCTTGCATTACCGGTCAATTCCCAGTGCATGGCGTTCCGTGTTAGACAGGGCGTTAGAGCAGCTTTAACACACGTTTATAGAACTTGTTTAAAAACAGAAATTGCTGACGAAACTCGGCAGTTCTGGCAGTATTTGTGCAGTGAAAGCAGAGTTAATTTTTCAGGGCCAGTTACCCTTCTACATAGCTCCCATTTTCTCCAGCAATTTTTGCATTTTCATTTCCAGTATCCATAGCTATTTGTATAATTGATAACTTGTTCTGAGCCTATTCATTTCTAGAGAAAGTCAACAGGTCTGGCATCATCTGCAGAGACAGAGAAACAGAGTTAGCGTTTCAAGTCCGGTATGACACTTCTTCAGAACTGAAAAGGATTGGAAAATGAGCTTTATAATCCCTTGACAGATGTGGGGAGTGGGTTGAAGGGTAAAAGAGGGTGCGGCAAATGATAAACATGCTTTTAGTAGTGGTGAACGAGAAGATCATGTGAAATAGCTTTAAATTAAGCTGTGAATGGGGAAAAGGGATTCTCTCTATTGAGTGAAAGATAAAGAAGATACAACCACACAAGATCATAGGGAGACAGGAGGGAGAATGTACGGAAACTAGAGAACAGTTATAATGGGGTCAGTCTATGAAGTTGTGAAATTGTACATAAACTCCTACAGGATGTAACTACGAAAGTGTAAAGTGAGTTGTTACTCGAGCTTGGGTTGTGCTTCCTTGGAACATTGCAGCAGCCCAGGGCCGAAATGTTAGTATGAGAGCAAGGGAGGTTATCGAAATGTGAAGCAATGAGAAGGTCAAGATTATTTCCACAGACAGAGTGGGAGTGTTCCTTAAAGCAATCTCTGTTTGGTCTCGCCAATATAGAGACTGCATTGTGAGCAGCAATGATAGGAGACCAGATTGAAAGTTTACAAGTGAAATGCTGCTTCACCTGGAAGGTATGTTTGGTTCCTTGGACAGTGAGGAGGGAAGAGGCGAATGAGAAAGTGTTGCAGCTTCTGCAATTGCATGGGGAAGTGTCATAGGGGAGTCGGGAAGTGTTCGGGGTGATGGAGGGGACAGAGAGGGAACGGTCCCTGTGAAATACTGAAAGTGGGCGGGAGGGGAAGATGTGTTTGATAGTACTGTCCTGTTGGAGATGGTGGAAATGGTGTACGATGATTATGTGAATGTGGATTCTAGTGCAGGAGGGAGTGTGGACAGGAGGAATCTGTCATTGTTCTGGCATGGAGGGGACGGATTGAGGGCAACACCGTGGGGGTGGAACAGTGACAGCTGATGGCCCTGTCCACCAGAGTTAGGGGATTTCTGGTTTGAAGAAAAAGGTGGCTACATTAGACGCAGCTTACAGGAATGTGGCATCATCAAACAAAAATAGCAGAGATGGAGAAACTGGGAGAATGGAGTCAGCCTCCGCTGATCATGGGCTCAGCCATATGCAGAAATCTCCCCTGAATGATTGAAAAGAACCAGGCATCTAAACTGAGGATTCCTGCCTCACATCCCGTCTGAAGCGGAATGTGAAAATAGACCCAGAGGAAGGTCAGTGAGTATACGTGAGCAGACATTCAAGCAGATATCCCAAAACGCTCAGTAATTGTTCAAGATGAAGAACTCGATAAGAAGGTGAACCACCCATGGTTGACAAAAGGTCTCAAGGATACTATTGATGAGCAATAGTGGAGGGCCAGATTTATAATGTTTATTTCAGGGACCATAAGCAGGTGTTAGGCTTGAATTTCAGCTGTGCTTCCTGATTTACCCCCAAGAAAACCCTACCATTGCTGCTCCATCCTCTTCCCTACTCGTCTCCCCTTCCTTATTCCAGGTTCTTCCTCTCAAATTACAGAGTACATTCTCTAACATTATGGTCCCTAACCACTTCATCTGAAACTCTTTGATCAAGCCTACCTACTCTGCAGTAGCATCAAGCTGCGTTTTATGCTGCCACTTTGCCTCTGGTCTCAGTGTGGCTCGGCCTCTCCATTCATGCTGTTTTACCCCTCCCATTCACATCTCACGCCGGAAAGTTTCCTTCTTGGAGTAAACCTTATTGAAACATCTCTCCCCCTTTGCACTGAATTCACAATGTGATCCAAATTTCAAAAAGTATACTCAGCCTTCATCTCACTCTGCTAAAGGCAACTGCACGCTGACCGTGTGGTACAAGAATTCCCCTTCTTATATAGTTCATGCCAGTGATGCGCTTTCACTGTAGAGATCATCACCCCATTTGGACAAAGCTTTTCAGGTGTTTGACCTCTTATTGGTACTCGTAAGAGTTCATGCTGCCTTACTATTGTAACATGGAGAAAAACAAATCACAGTACGAAGCTTGGGCTGAGCATTTTGTACCTGTCATTTGAATACTGTTTCAAATTTGCAGTGCTTATCTTTAAATGCTTGTTCGTAAAATTAGTGTCAGATAGCGTGTCGGTGGTTGAGGGATGATATTGTATAAGTTTATAAAATCATGAGAGGTATGAATAGAGTGACCAGCCAAGGCCTTTTCCACGGGATGGGGGAGTTCACCCATAGAAGGCGTAGGTTAAGGTGAAAGAGGGAAGATTTGTAATGGACGAAGGGTCAATGTTTTCACACAGAGGGTGATGGGTGTATATGGAATGAGCTGTCAGAGGAAGAGTGGGAGATGCCAGTACAGCGACAACATTTAAAACTCATTAGGGCAAATATATGAATGGGAAAAGTTTAGAGGCATTTGGACAAAATGCAATCAGATGGGACTAGTTTAGTTTGGAAAACCTGGTCAGCATGGACAAGCTGGACCAAAGGGTCTGTTTGTGCGCTATATGACTGTATGAGTCTAGAAAGCGAGGAAAAGGGGAGAAAAGACATAATGTAGTAAATTGGCGAGAAATACAAAACACATGCAGCACAAGCTTTTTCGAGCATATAAAAAAAGTTCAAGATGAGTGTGTGACTTTAGGTGAAATTAAGTCAATAAAGTATTCTGAGGATAATTGGAGGGTGTGACTGAAGAATTAGCTACAGGGAGCAGACAGATAATTTACACCATAGTTTACATCTTTCATCACAGGGGAAGGCACAGTAAGTATTTCAATGATGTTAACAAAATGGTAATAGGAGAGAAGTTCTTGAACCGTCTCTAACAAAAGGAACAAGGATTTTTCTATCAGATAAGACTAAGAGTAGACAGGCCAGCAGTAATTCATAGCTGGTTTTAAAAGAAATAGTCACAGTCTTGGGGTCATGACGCCCTCTCTATCAGCTATTAGTTCCACTGTTTGATAATGTAAGCAGTAAGTGCGGTAGCTTGAATGGGTTGTCATCAGGTTTACGTAAACATGGTCCTGACCGTGGCATGTTCACCCACACTCATCACTGAAACAGAGATCGGCTTCATGGTAATGGTAGACTGAGAGATTATATTGTGGTCGAATATAACTTTGCTGCTGCTGCTGCTACCAGAGCTGCTATGATTTACAGCATCACATGAATGCCCATTTGGAGCTGCAATATCTGCAATACAATTCTGCTCAATTCCCATGGTGACCCGGTCACCCTTCTCCCCTGTACACAGTGACGTATCCCGCTTTCTGATGTGGGAACGCTTCCATTTTTAAAAAATTCTCATCCTGTTAGGATATCTTCATGATGCCATGCCTCCAATTTGCCGCATTCCTCAATAGAATTTAACGTTTTCACCTGAATATTTTCCCCTCCAGTAATGCCATCTTCCGTTTAAAGAGAATGTGTTTCCCTCTGTGTATCTCCATGACCATGATTAAGAGCTCTGTAGTGTCGGTGATAACAGCCTTATGTAGTTTCAGAACAAATGAATTTGTATACCTGGCATTATCATTCACTTCCCGGCGTATGGCTCTCCATGTTGGACAGGGCGTGTGAGCAGTTTTGACACACATGTTTGAAACTTGTTCAAAAACAGAAATTGCTGAAGACACTGACAGGTCTGACAGCATCTGTGGAGTGAAAGCAGAGTTAATCTTTCGGGTTCTGTGACTGTTGCTCAAAGCACCCAGTAAGTCCAACAATTTTTGTTTTTGTTTCAGATTTCCTGTATCCAATTATCTTTGCTATAATGAAAATGTATTCTGTAACTTTTCATTTTTGAAGGAACTCAGTGGGTCTGACAACATCTGCAGAGACAGAGAAACAATGTTAATGTTTCAAGTACAGTCTAAATCTTCTTTGGACGTGTAAAGGATTGGAAAGTGAGCTCTGTAGTATCTTGGAAGAGGTGGGAAAGAGTGTTTGGAAGCCCAGTGTGAAAGACAAATGGGCTTTAAATTGTGGTGCAAGAGACACAGATATATAATGGGTGTAAATTAATGTGTAAATATTAGACATTGATTTTCTCTGTTGAATGCAACATAAACAAGACACGAATTTAGGGAGCCCAGGAGGGAGCGTGTACGGAAAATGGAGAACAGCCATAATGGGGTCAGGCTGTGAAGTTATGGAATTGAACATTAACTCCTACAGACTGTAACGTACCAATGTGTAAAGTGAGGTGTTACTCGAGCTTGGGTTGTGCTTCATTGGAACATTGCAGCAGCCTGCATTTTCTTAGAATCCCTACAGTGTGGAAACAGGCTCTTCAGCCCAATAGGTCTATACTGACCATCCAAAGAGTATGTGAACTAATCCCATTCTCTACTCCAATACTATACATAAACCCTTGACTATAGCGCCTAACCTCAACATCCCTGAACATAATCGGCGATTAAGCACGGCCAGTTCACCTAACCTGCACAACGTTGAACTGTCGCAGGAAACTGGAGCACCCAGAGGAAATCGAACCCTTTTCCCTGATGCTGTGAGGCAGCAGAGCAAACCATTGAGCCACCATGCGATCCAGGACCGTAATATCATCAGACCACACGACTATACGAGCAGAAATGAAGCCATTCGGACCATCAAGTCTGCTCCACGATTCGATCACGACTGATAGATTTTCAATCCCATTTCCCTGCTTCCTCTCAGTAACCTTTGATTCCCTTGTCAATCAAGAACGTATTTGCAAATGTTATAAATATACTAAATAGAACATTGAACATAGAAAAATACAGCACAGAACAGGCCCTTTGGCCCACGATGTTGTCCCGAGATTTAATCCTAATGTAAAATATAATAACTTAATCTACGCAACACGCAACTCACTGCTCTCCATGTGCATGTCCAGCAGTCGTATAAATGTCCCCAATGGCTCTGCTTCCACCACCAGAGCTGGCAGCGCATTCCATGCATTCACAACTCTCTGCGTAAAGAACCTACCTCTGACGTCTCCCTTATACCTTCCTCCTATACCTTCAAACTATGACTTCTCGGACTAGTCAATCCTGCCCTGGGGAAAAGTCTCTGGGTATTGACTCTATCTATTCCTCTCATTATTTTGTACACCTCGATCAGGTCTCCTCTCTCCTCCTTGTCTCCAGAGAGAAAGGTCCAAGCTTGTTCAACCTTTCCTCATAAAGCAAGCCCTCCATTCCTGGCAGCATCCTGGTAAAACATCTTTGCAACCTCTCCAAAGCCTCTGTATCTTTCCGATAGTAGGGCGACCACAACTGCACGCAATATTCCTAGTGTGGTCTCACCAGGGACTTGGAGAACTGCAGCAAAACTTTGCGGCTCTTTAGCATGATCACACTGTTAAGGAAAGCCAAAACACCATATGCTTTCTTGACACACTATCCACTTGGGTGGCAACTTTGAGGGATCTATGCACTTGCACACCTAGATCCCGCTGTTCCTCCACACTGCCAAGAATCCTGTATTTAATGCTATATTCAGCATTCGGATTTGACCTTAAAAAATGAATCACTTCGCATTTATCCAGGTTGAACTCCATCTGCCATTTCCCAGCCCAGCTGTGCATCCTGTCTATGTTGCACTGCAGCCTACAGCAGCCCTTTATACTATCGACAACACGTCCAACCTTTGTGTCATCAGCAAATTTCCTAATCCACCCCACAACCTCCTCATCCAAGTCATATATAAAAAAATACTACAAAGAGCAAAGGCCTAAGAAAACAGGCCTGTGGGATCCCACTCAACACTGTCCTCCAAGCAGAATACTTCCCATCTATAATCACTGTTTGCCTTCGGCCAGCCAGTCAATTCTGAATCCAGAGAGCCAAATCTCCCTGTATCCCATAATTCCTGACTTTATGAATGAGCCTTCCATGGGGAACCCTATCAAATGTCTCGCTGAAGTCCACATGCACCACATCCACTGCTCGACCGTCGTAAACCTGTCTTGACACCTTCTCAAATAAACCAATAAGATTTGTGAGGGATGACCTGCCCCTCACAAAGCCATACTGACTGCCTTTAACCACACAATGTTTTGTAAAATAGTCATAAATTCTATCCCTCAGATATTTTTCCAAAATTTGCTCACCACAGACGTAAGACTTACTGGTCTCTAATTGCCAAAGATTTCCCTATTACCATTCTTGAAATAAGGAACAACATTTGCCTCCTTCTAATCCTCCGGTACGACTCCTGTGGAGAGTGAGGAGGAAAATATCCTCACCAGCGGCTTAGCAACCTCCTTTCTTGATTCCCGGAGCAGTCTAGGGTAAATCTGGTCCGGCCCTGAGGATGTATCCATATTAATGTTTCCCAAAATTGCTAGCACATCAACTTCATCAATCCTGACCTGGTCAAGAGTGATCTGGCCCAGTTCCTCTAAGTTTTCATTTACAACAAGTTCCGTTTGCTTGGTGAAAATCGAAGCAAAAAGCTCATTTAGGGCTTCCCCTATCTGCTCAGACTCCACGCATAAGTTCCTACGCTATCCCTGATCGGCCCTACATTCTCCCTGATTATTCCCTTATTCCTCACGTATGAGAAAAATGCCTTTGGTTTCTCTCTAATCCTTCTTGCCAAGTCTTTTTAGTGCCCCATCATGGCTCGCCTCAGTCCATTTCTGAGCTCCTTTCTAGCAATCCCTGTAATCCTCTAAAGTTGTGCTAGATTCTTGCTTCCTCCATCTTACGTAAGCTGCCTGCGTCCTTTTGACGAGACATTCCTCTGTTCTCATCATCCAAGGTTCCTTAATCTTGCCCCTTCTTACCTGTCTCAGAAGAACAAATATGTGTATTAATCGCAACAACTGCTCCTTAAACAGTCTCCACATGTCTGCTGTGCCCTTTCTGTGGAACAATTGCTCCCAGTCTGTACTTCCCAACTGCTGTCTGATAGCATCATAATTTCCTTTTCCACAATTAAATATCTTCCCTCGGAATCTGCTCCTTTCACTCTCCCAGACTATGCGACATGTGAGGCAGTTGTGATTACTTTCGCCAAAGTGCTCTCTCACCGTGAGTTCTGACATCTGTCCTGGCTCGTTGCCAAGCACCAAATCCAAAATGGCCTTTCCCCTCTTCGGTCTGTCTACATATTGAGCAAGGAAACCCTCTTGAACACAGCTGACAAAACCAGCTTCATCCACACCATCTACACTTAGGAGGTTCCAGTCGATATTGGGAAAGTTGAAATCACCCATAATAATAACCCTGCTAATTTTGCATTTTTCCAGAATCTGCCCGCCTATGAGATCTTCAGTCTCTCTCCTGTTATTAGGTGGTCTGCAGGAAACCCGCAAATGCGGTGACTGTTCCCTTACTGTTCCTACCTTCCACCCATACCGACTCAGTAGTCAAACCTTTCTCAACAACCTTCATTTCTGTAGCTGTGACGAACGCACTGATTAGCAATGCTACACCCCTCCTCATTTTCCACCCACACTGTTCTTTTTTAGATTAAATTAGATTATTTACAGTGTGAAAACAGGCCCTTTGGCCCAATATTTCACACCAACCTTCCATAGAGCAACCCACCCAGAACCATTTCCCCCTTCATCTAACACTACGGGCAATTTAGCATGGCCAATTCACCTCATCTGCGCATTTTTGGATTATGGGAGGAGACCAGAGCACCCGGAGGAAACCCACGTGGAAAATTTGCAAATTCCACACAGACAGTTCCCTGAGATAGGAATTGAACCCGGATCGCTGGCGCTGTGAGGCAGCAGTGCTAATCACTGTGCCAACGTGCCGCCCCGAAACGTTTTTAAAAGTTCTAAACCCTGGAACATTAAGCGACCATCCCTGTCCCTGTGAAACCTACGTCTCCGTTCTCGCCACGACATCGTAGCCCCAAGTACTGATCCATGCTTTAAGTTCATCACTCTTATTTCGAACATTCCTTGCATTAGATCTGACACACTTTAACTGATCCCTTTGTTTCATCACGCGAGAAACCTTCCTGATAGATTCAATATATCCTGTCACTGTCCCGTCTGCAACTAACCCCCTCTCAGATATGTGGTCTTATGTGCGTGCAGCTCCAAACTTAGAAACCTCAACATTGTGCCCATTGGCCTTTTAAAGATGGCAGCACTGCCAGGGTTCATGGAATACCCAGGGATATCCGGGGCGATTGTGAGTACCTCCAGCTATGATGGGTGGGAGAATCGGGATGGTATTGAATGAAGTGGGTCGGGTAGTTAATGAGGTGAGTTCGATAAAATAGCACGAGGAAAATAGCTCGGCCTCGTGCAGACAATCCCTCTGTCACATTCAATGAAAATGACACTGAGACAAATTAATGTTAGATTTAGCGCAATGAGTCGAAGACTCTGGTGACCCTGCTCCCAGTTACAAAGCTGCAGACCAAATACTCATCCAAAAATCTCCATCATCTGACCACATACCAATATCCTGTTCACCTGGATACAGAGACCCAAATTGCAAGATGCTATTAAATGTTTTCATTTCACAGTTTTTATACCTAACATCAGATCCTTCTCTGAAATTCTTTCTCAATCTCCTTCCTCTTTTAACCAAGATCCTCCCATTTTGTGGTATTTCAACTGATTCATGGTCTCTCTCTGGCAGTGAGTTTCATACCCACAGCACCCATTGACATGGCCTAATGGAGATATGGAGCTGTACATGGATGGGAGCTGCACTTCCTGTCATTCCAGCATGGGCTCCCCCACACTGGGCAATGATCTAACACAGTGTTACTCAGCAATGCAGTGGTTGGTGTGGACAGCTGCACATGCTGGGAAGGTAACTGCTCCAGATTAACACATAACGTCACTTCTAATTACTTTCACTGCAAAGCTCCCCATGATGGACAGACACAGTCTGTGTTTATCGAACAATGAACTGGTGTGTTCTGCACAGCGCCCTGTGCTGAACAGGTTACTTAGTCCAGTTTAAATATCATTGCACTGTTTGAGGGATAAGAAATGGACTGCTGAGCTCTGAACAGTGTTCAATCCTGGAAAGATTGCTGAGCAGTGCACTAGCCTGGTCTACGCAGTGTTTCTTGATGAACAGATATCTCATCTTAGATTATGCATGTCCAGGCTTGATCTGTTAGGTGGATTGAGTATCCGACATAACTATCACTCCTCCTGCTCGGCCCATTCCACTGCCAAACCCCATATTTCTGCAATATTTGTTCATTCAGTAATTAGCGCTGAAAACGTGTTGCTGGAAAAGCGCAGCAGGTCAGGCAGCATCCAGGGATCAGGAGAATCGACGTTTCGGCCATAAGCCCTTCTTCATTCCTGATTCTCCTGTTCCCTGGATGCTGCCTGAACTGCTGCACTTTTCCAGCAACACATTTTCAGCTCTGATCTCCAGCATCTGCAGACCTCACTTTCTCCTCATTCAGTAATTACCCAAGTAAAACGAAAATATGTGTCCGTTTGTTATGGACCAGAGCAAATCCCCTCCAAATACATGGAGAAATTAACGTCGGGCCGAAAGTTTTCTTATCTTAATGGTAAATGTGAGGTGCTGTGTTTTAGATACAATTCGCTTGTTCAAAATATTCGACATTAAGCAAAACACAGTTTATTCAAACATTGCCGACAAAATACAACAAAAGGAAGTGGAACTGAGAATAACTTAATTCTGTTGGAAAACTTAACAAAATAATAGGTTATTTAACTACGATACAGTAACTGCTCAAACAAGGTAACATTCAATAAACACAGACGTGTCAAAAAACAAATTCAGTAAACATAAAGTTCTCCAATCCAGAAGGAAAGAACATCAAAAGACAATTCTGGGAGAAATCTCAGACAGAGAGTGTAGCATAGGGGAGAGATTTCCTGCCTTCCAACCCTGCTAAGACCCCTGCAATAACTGGCGAAAGGTAAAACTAAGAATTCTGGTTATTTGAGAGTTTGAAATTACTCCACAGGACCAGGCCGCTGCTTCAAGGACAACACGGAATGCACCGTAGAGCCTGTCAAAAATGCCTAAACCCACCGAAGCTGTTAAATGATGGTAAGATAAATGTCAAAGTTGAACATAAATAAATAAAACAAAAGAATGTGTTTAGATTAGATTACATACAGTGTGGAAACAGGCCCTTCGGCCCAACAAGTCCACACCGCCCCGCCGAAGCGTAACCCACCCATACCCCTACATCTACCCCTTACCTAACACAACGGGCAATTTAGCCTGGCCAATTCACCTGACCTGCACATTTTTGGACTGTGGAAGGAAACCGGAGCACCCGGAGGAAACCCACGCAGACACGGGGAGAACGTGCAAACTCCACACAGTCAGTCGCCTGAGTCGGGAATTGAACCCGGGTCTCTGGCGCTGTGAGGCAGCAGTGCTAACCACTGGGCCACCGCGCCGCGTTATATCAGGTTTATCGTGAAAGGGATTAACTGGATCTGTTTGTTCAGCGATTGTAATTCATATCAGTCTTCCTGGATCAGTGGAGGGATTTCCTCTTCCATAATTAGATGATTCTATCAACTTGTTATGCGATGTATCTGGACAGCGTCATCCTCAACACGATTGAGATCAGCAGCTACAGAGCGAGGGTTGGATCAGAATCTGAAAGCATTAGAATGTTCCAACAATGGATCTGAATCTGAGAACATTAGACTGGAATGTTCCAACAATGCATCAGGATCTGAGAACATTAGACTGGAACGTTCCAACAATGGATCAGAATCTGAGAACGTTTTTACTGGAATATTCCAACAATGGACAGGAGTTTATCCTGGGGTCTTTACTATCTTTATTGGGAGTGGGCATGGTTAGAGTTGCGGATACAAGCCATACTGATGATTATTCAAGGTGTGCACTATCCCATCCTCGCTATTGTTGGTGTTCCTGGTAGGCCTATCTCTGTCAATTCTATAACCTATGATGAAGATTATTGCTATTCAAATTAATTATATTTTACAAATATATGAACTTTCAGTCACAAACTCCACTTCCTTTTCATGCATTTCCAAACTGCTTACTCACAAACAGAAGTAACATACCCGTTCGGAACTTTGAATGTCCTTTTTGCTCTGAACTGTTTTATGTCTCCATATTCTCTCTGTCATCAAATTTGCCGACACCAACATCCATAATATTCCCAGTCTCCAGCTCTGTCTCTGTGCTGGTGCTGAATTAGCCATCATCTACCCCTTTGTCAATGACAGATTTTACGGCTCCAGTTCTCTTCTGACGTATCTTCCAGTTTCAAATATTTTGCCCACAAGCAATTTCTTGTCTCTCCAGTTATTTCACAACAGGGACTCTGTATCAGAGTAATAATATCAGTGAGCATGTAATTCAGAGGCATAGGTAATGATTCTAAAAGCATTGTTTGAAATTCTACCATCGCCAATGACTAAACTTAAATTCAAATGACAAAAATTGGAATGAAATCTAATTTCACTCATGGCAACCATAAACCATCAGGATTCTTTTCCTTATTTTACTGGTAACCTTTTGTAAAGAAACTTAGCATTTTTGCCCCATCTGGACTAAGTGTAACTTCAGACACACAACAATGTGGTTGGTTCATATTGCCTTGACTAGTAGCCGCGTGGTCAAGAGCCAATTGTGGTGGACAACAAATGCTGCCCTTGCCAGTGGTGCTGACATCCTGTATCACAACAACATTAAAGGTGAAATGTCGAAGGAAATGTGGATGCTGGAGATCTGAAATAAAATTCTCTGGCGTCTGAAAGAATGTTGGAGAATATCAGCAGGTATGGCAGTCTGTCGGACTGGAGAAACACAAATAACGTTTCGAGTTCAGTGACCCTATCAAAACTGAATGCAACTAGGAAATAATATTATTTGTATCAGGGATGTTTGCCAAGGTGAGTGGGAGGATTGAATAGATGGAGAAATGTCCAGCAAGAGGGAGAGTCAGAGAGAGAGAGAGAGTTAGAGATAAAAAGAGAAAAAGAGAGAGGAAAAACAAGCAAAAGGATGGTTAATGATGGACCGGAAGTAAAATAGGATGGGAAGTTATTTTAACATTTCCCCTTTTCCCATATTCCTGAATACCACCTCCATTTCGGCATGTCCTGTTTAAAGTGAGTCATATTCCCACTGTCCCTCTTCTCTGAATGTGGTGATCAAAGCCATCGGCATTACTGGTGCTGCCCTTATAGTTGCTGAGATAAAAAGAAACGCAATTTTACACTGTCAACTGCTCCTTCGGAGAGATAAACTGTTACTGTGGGACTGTGTGGAGATGTAACGGCTTTCTCAGCTATGAAAGGAATCTGAGGAGACGGATGTATTTTCAACACTGAATGGGTGAACCATGTGTGTGCGGAATTGACTCACTGCTGTCATTAGAAAGTCAGTGGAGATTCTGTGCATAATGTTTTCAGGTTTGTATTGTCAGCGGCTGCGTTCATTCAGGGAGACCGAGGGCCTGTTGGCCCCACTCTAGACACTGCATTTACAGTTTATCTGGGTTCATGGAAAACAAATGGAGCTGAGACTACACAGAAGGGAAGCTGTGTAAACAGGGTGGGGCTGAGTACTGCTCATTTCTCCCTGGGATTTCCAAAAATATTTGTCTAATCTGGACCCCTTCCAAGTGTAAAGTGTGAAAACAGTTTGTTTCAAAAATGAGGTCGTCACTTAGCTGTATCCCTTCCTTCAGTATAACCTGAAGCCTCACATCAGTGACAGGACAGTGCTAACTCTCACCGAGAACTGAACTGGATTGATTCTGGAACTTTCCAGGCTGGAGTGGGTGATATATCCACTATCTCTGAAGTGCAGTCCTCCGATGTGTTCACGAGCTAACAGAAGCCATCTGCCTGCTAAGAGAAATACATTGGTTCCATCTCCACAGGAGAAGGTACAGAAACTAACTTCCAGAAATACGAGAAAACAGAGTGACTGGTAAAAATGAGAAACCACAGGAAATTGGAATTAAGGATGAGTATGAATTTGAATTTCTAATTGAATTGAAGTTTCAAAAGTTGCTGCATCTGATGAGCTACATCCCAAAGTATTGAGGAAGTGGCAACAGAGCCAGTGAAAGAATTATTGATTATTCTTCAAAGCTAGTTAGATTCAGGAAAGGATCCTGCAGACTGGAAAGCAGCTATTGTAAGCCTAAATATTTAAAACAGGACGGAGAGGTAAAACAGAAAACTAAATAGCTTTATGTCAGCTATGAGAGAAACATTGTAATCTTTTATTAGAATGTGACAACTAGACACTTGGAAAACAGTGATATGATTTGGTAGATTCGGTCTAGATTCAGGAAAAGGAAATGATCATTGATAAACCTGTTATAGTTTGTGGAGATTGTCCATTATAACATCAACAATTGAGAACCAATGGGAGTGGAATATTTGAATTTTCAGCAGACGTTTGACACGGTTGAATATAGGTGAGTGGGTATGTTAAATTCCATGGGTAGGTACGTGTGGAATATATACGACTTGGATTAAAAATTGGATAATGGAGACAATGAAGGGAGTAGTGTTTTTCTCTGGACTGAAGGCTTGTTGTGTATCAGAAGGATAAGTGTTTGGTCAATAGCTGTGCATAAGGTATAAAAACGGAATCAGATGGGAACAACAAATATCATCATTCACATTTATATTTATTAAATGGTGAGAGGTTGGCGAGTGCTATTGTCGAAAAGGACCTGGATGTCCTTGGTCATAAGTCACTAACAAAATTCTTACGGGATGGGAAGTGAATGATATGTGGCTCTTTTTACAAAATGATTGGTGTACCAGGGTTAGTATGTCTTCCCAATGGTAGTGATTTGTTGAGACAGTATTTGGTGCATTGTGTACAGATTTGGTCTGTTTTATAAGTAATGATCTCTTTGTCACCGAGACAGTGCAAAGGAGTTTCACCAGACTAAACCCTGGCATGATGTACCGTGACGAGAGAGTTCAGGTTCTATGTGTTTAATCTGTAGCGCTGTGAGAGCATAAGAAGTTGAAACTTGATGGTTATGGACGGGCACTCATTATGTCCCAAACAGCTGAATAGTGCGACAATTCCATACTTTTCATGGCATGTTTGATTCCTGATGTGTGCCTCTGCAGAGCCCCCATGTCGTTTGACAGAGAGGTACACGCTCTGAATGAACTCTGAACACTTTAATGCACAGTTACTATGTGACACTAAATTGAATGTTACTTTGTAGACAATCCTGTCAGCAGTCAAAATACCTTCAGTCTGAAAGAGTTAACAATTATGCACCAGCATCTGACCTCCATAGGGACCGTAAGTCTGTTTTCTTGAAGATTGAAGACATCTTGGAGAACGGTTAAAAAGGTTGGCTTCATTCATACTACCGGAAAACCATGTTAAAGTAACACATAGGTAGTATGAGTAATTACGCCATGTGGACCAGATTGGAGCAGTCTATCCATTCAGTCACTGCTCCATTTGTTGTGATGTTGGAGGATCTGTGACAACTTCCTGTTCCTGTATTAATGACATGATAAGCTGAATGACCTCTTCCTGTTTCTTTTTAATCTCTCCGAGTGTGAAATGATCTCTTTCTGATCCTGTGTAAGTGAAGTGTGGGAGTGAGCAGATTTCTTCTCTTCCAATGTAATAGGCAGGAGGGACTGAGTGAGCTACCACACGTCCTGTCCAATAGTTTGATAGACTGAATGTGTTTTCCCCATATTTTCGTGAACTCAGCTTGAGGTGCTGAATGAGCTCCTCCATTTATTGTGGAAATTTGCGGTGTCCAGCAGTGCTGTTACATGAATGTTACCCAGACTTTAAAAGCATGATCTTGAATGGTGTCCAGTTCTCGTTGCATCCTGGGTACTTCAAGAGCTGAGGAGTGGCAACTTGTTTAGAACATTAACTAACCTTCCATGAATATCCCCACTTCTGCTCAGTTTGGAATCAATGGGCTGAATGACCTCCTCCCACATTTTCTATAATAACCAATTGTACATGCCTGGGCTGAGGGAGCTACCCTGAGGATCTCCTACAGATGCGTCCCATGGCAGAGATGATTGATGTCGACTGACGATAAACATCTTCCCTTGTGCTATGAATGACTCCAAACAGTGGAGCGATCACTACCGATTCTCATGAAGTGCGATTTTCCTCAGGATCCTTAATGTCATCCTCAGTCTAACACTGCCTTGAGTTCAGGGCCAGTCTTTCTTACCTGAGACCATGTGTTCCCTATTTTGTTCATATAAATAGGTCATGGTGTAGAAGCAGAGAATGTTTTCTTCAAACAGACGGTAGTGACTGTCAAGAAGTGTCTTATACAGAGAGTTAGGGGAGCTAGCTCACTGAAAGGGACCAGTGGTGTCCCGCAGTGATCGGTTCTGGCACCTCTACCCATTGCGACTTTTATACATGACTTGGATAAGGAAGTGGAAGGTTGGGGTTAATAAGTTTGCCAATGACACGAAAGTTTGTAGAGTAGTACATAGTGTGGAGGAATGTTGTAGGTTGAAACGGGACATTGACTCTAATGCAGAGCAGGGCTGAGAAGTGTCAGATGGAGTTCAATTTGGAAAAGTGTGAAGTGATTCCCTTTGTAAGCTTGAATTTGAATGCAGAATACAGGGTTATATGTAGGATTCTGAGCAGTGTGGAGGAACAGAGGGATCTTGGGGCCCACGTCCATAGATCCCTCAAAGTTGCTGCCCAAATTGATCGGATTGTTAAGAAGGCGATGGTGTGTTAGCTTTCATTAACAGGGGGATTGACTTTAAGAGCCGTAAGGTTATGCTACAGCACTATAGAGCCTTGGTGAGACGACGCTTGAAATATTTTGTTCAGTTCTGGTCACCCAATTATAGGAATGGAGATGGAAACTTTAGAAAGAGTGCAGAGGAAATTTGTCAGAATGCTGTCTGGACGGGAGGGCAGGCTTTAGGAAGTAAGATTGATGGAGCTAGGGCTTTCCTGGTTGGCGTGAAGAAGAATGAGAGGTGACTTGATAGAGATAAACAAGGTGGTGAGAGGGCTACATATACATTGCATAGCCAGAGACATTTTCTCAGGGCAGAAATGGCTATCAGGATGAGGCATCATTTGGAGCAAGGTTTCGAGGAGATGTCAGAGGTCGGTTCTTGACACTGAGAGTGGTGGATGTGTGAAATGCACTGCCAGCAGTGGTACATTAGGGACATGTAAGCGACTCTTAGATAGGCACATGAGAAGATAGTACAAAGTAGTGCATGTAGGTTAGTCTGATCTGAGAGTAGGACAAAAGGTCGGTGCAACGTTGAGGGCCAAAGGAACTATAATGTGCTATAATGTTCTATGTTCTATCTTGTATGAGACTATTTAAAGAGGATTTAGATGGATTTTGACCGATCAGAGAGGTGAGGGCTATTAACAATCGAGCATCAAAGAGGCTTTGAGACCTAGAGCAGATCAGTCATAGTCTTAGTAAGAGCAAGGCAGGTTTGGGGTTTGAACAATTTCCTCCTGTTTCCGATGTTCTCCCATTCTGGGATTGGAATGTTAGTTGGTGTTATTTTCCTGGAAGGTCTGTTATTGAATGTTGCAGTCAGAGAGACCAGAGGATTCTGTGAGCCATCTCTGGGTGAGGTCTCGTGGCTGTATTCACAGTGAATCTGGGTCTACAACATGACCAACGAATGGAGCACAAGTTACAGAGAGGGGAAGCTCCGTATAGAGAGATGAGGGCCTGTTTCATACCCAGCCTGGATTTTCCAATTCTATTTTCCAAATCTCCTAAACCGTGTGGGACAAACTTGAGAGGCTGTTTCCGTGCACCAGGTTATAGCAGTAAGTAGCATCCAACTGCTCCTGTCTAGCAGTTTTGAGGGACTGAAAGGAACACAGAAATATGGGACTGAGGAGCAAGAGTGGGTAATTAGACACTTTGACCCTTCTCGACCAGGCACTAAGACTGTGGTTGATCAGGTTGTTGTCTCAGCTCCACTTTACTGTCTGTATCCCATTCTCTGTAACTCACTGCTCTGTCAAATACTTAACTAACGCAGCTTTGAATAAACGTAAACAAAGAGGAATGTCAAACTTCTGGGGAAGAAAATTCTCACTTGAAAGGCCCTTTTAGAATTTTCCCCATCTCTCTTATAGAATTAGAGAGTCATACAGCATGGAAACAGATCCTTTATTTCAGCTTGCCCACATCGGCCAGTTATCCCTATCTGATCTAGTCCCATTTGCCATCATTTGCCCCATATCCCTCTGAACCATTCCTATTTACGTACCTATCCCAATATATTTTGAATGTGTAATTGTACCCACTTTAAACATTTTCTCTAATAGCACCTTCCGTACACGTATCACCTTTGGCATGAAAATGTAACTCCTAAGGTCCACTCTAAATCTTTCCCCAAAACCGTCTAGTTCTGGACTCCCCTAACTCTGGGAAAAACACCTTGGTCATTCAGACTATCCATGCCCCTCAGGATTTTATAATCCACTTTCATGTCACCATTGACCCTTCTGCAGTCCAGGTGAAAAGCCTGAATCTGTTCATCCTGTACCTAAATCTCAAACCTCCCTGTAGCGAAAAATCCTTGTAAATCTTTTCTGCGCCCTCTCAACATCCTCCCATCAGCAGAGCCAACGGAATTGTGCGCAGTATTCTTAAAGTGGCTTCACCAGCGTCCTGTATAGGGGTAACATGCCACATCAACTCCAATACTCAAAGTTTTGACCAATTAAGGCAAGCATGTCAAAAGTGTTCTTCACCGTCCTGTCTACCTGCGACTCCACTTTCAAGGAACTGTGAACCTGCACCGATAGGTCTCTTTGTTCTGTAACATTCCCGAAGGCACGACCCTGCTTTAATTTACCAAAATGCAAAACTTCAAAAATATCTAAATTAAACTCATCTGCCAGTTCTTGGCCCTTTGATGGTCAACGGTGCCGCTGTAGTCTAAGATAATCTTCTTCCTGTCCGCTTCACCACCTTGTTGATGGTATCTGTAAACTTATTAACCATGCCTCTGATATTCACATCCAAGTTATTTATATCCATAATGAAAAGCAGTGAGCTCAGCAGTGAATCTTTCAGCACACCCCTGGCCACTGGCCTCCAGTCTGGAAAACAATCCATTACCTTCAAGACAATTTTGTATCTAAATGGTTAACGTTCCCTGGATTCAATGTGACCTAACCTTAGTAATCTGTTAGGATGAGGAACCTTATTAAACGCCTTGCTGTAGCTTGGGTAAACAATGTACATCAGAGAACCTTCGTCAATCTTCTTTGTCACGTCCTCAAAATACACAATCACATTAATGATACTTGATTTCCATCGCACAAAGCCACGTTGACTACCTCAAACCAGTCCTTGTCTTTCTAAATGCATGTAAATAATATCCCTCAAAACACCCTCAAACAACCTACATTACACTGACGTTAGGCTCACTGAGCTGATAGTTAACTGTGTTTTTAGATCACTGTTCCCTTTTCCAGTCCCATTCTTCCACTGGGTCACAAAAAATTTAAATATTACTAGGGTAGTGAAATGGCCAATGATATAGTTCTCAGAGTGTGTCGGGTCAGTCATAGAGTTATAGATATGTACAGTATGGAAACAGACCCTTCGGTCCAACCTGTCCATGCTGACCAGATATCTCAACCCAATCTCGTCCCACCTGCCAGCACCCGGCCCATATCCCTACAAACCCTTTCTATTCATATGTTCATCCATTTGCCTCTTAAATGTTGCAATTGTACCAGCCTCCACCACATCTTCTGGCAGCTGATTCCATACACGTACCACCCTCTGCGTGAAAAAGTTGCCCCTTAGGTCCCTTTAAAATATTTCCCCTCTCACTCTAAATCTATGATCTCTAGTTCTGGGCTCCCCAACCCCAGGGAAATGACTTTGCCTATTTTTCCTATCCATGCCCCCCATAATTTTGTAAACTTCTATAAGGTCACCCCTCAGCCTCCGACGCTCCAGGGAAAACAGCCTCAGCCTGTTCAGCCTCTCCCTTTAGCTCAGATCCTCCAACCCTGGCAACATCCTTGTAAATCTCTTCTGAACCCTTTCAAGTTTCACAACATCTTCTTCTGAATAAGTCAGGCAGATTTCTTTAATCTGCTAAAACAAAACGTTTATGACTAAAACAAAGTTACTCTAACAATGATGTAAAGAAGGATGATGAGTGGGTATTGCAAACATGTACATTAATACTTCCCTTTGAAAAATACTGAGGAACACACACACACACACACACACACATACACACACACACACACACACACACACACACACACACACACACACACACACACACACACACACACACACACACACACACACACACACACACACACACACACACGTTTGATTAAAAAATGGAAATCAAAATCTCTGCGATTTTAACTTGAAAGAACATTGTCCAAATATTATTGGAACTCATGACAAAAGGAAAAAAATAGAGTTTGTCCCAAATGTTATTCTACTTGTAGAGTCAGAGAGTCCTACTGCGTGAAGACAGGCCCTTTGGTCCAAACTAATCTATGCTGACCTAAATGTCCATCCACGCTAACCCCATTTCCCTGCACTTGGCCCATATGCTTCTGAACCTTTCCTATCCATGTACTTTTCCAAGTGCCTTTGAAATATTGTTAATGTTAATGCCTCAACCACTTTCACTAACAGCTCATTCCATATGCGTATTGCGCTCTGAGAAATATTTGCCACTCTTGGTCTCTTTTATTCTTTCCCCTCTAACCTTAAACTGATGCACTCTCGTCCTCGATTACAAAACTCAGGGAAAAAAAAAAGACTTGGTTCGTTCACCATATCCATGCTTCTCATGATCTTGCGTATTTTTTAACAAACCCGTCCCACCATCAGTCCCCCTCAGTCTCCTATGCTCTAAAGAAAAATGTCATTGCTTGACCAACCTCTCCCTGTAACTCACACTGTTGGATCATGTCAACATCCTTGTAAATTTCATCTGCAATCTTTCCAGTTTAATAACATCCTTCCAATAGCAATGTGACCAAAACTGAACACAGCAATGCAAGTGGGCCTCACCAACATCCTGAAACGTGCAACCGAACTTCCCAACTTCGAGACTGATGAATGCCAATGTGCCAAAAGCCTTCTTCACTTCCCTGTCTGCCTGTGACTTTACTTTCAGAGAACCATGCACCTGTACTCCAAGGTCCATCTGTTTCACTACACCATTTAAATCCCTGCCATTCACGACGAAATTCCTGCCTTGATTTGACTTTCCAAAATGCAAAACTCACGTCTATATATATTAAACTATATTTTCCTATTTCTCAGCCCAATTCCCCAGCTAATCAAGGTCCTGCTGCAATTTCTGAAAACTTCCCTCACTGTCATCATCAAATTCGCTTCGGCTTACTGGTCTATATTTCCCAGGTATTTCTTTCCTTCCCTTCTTGAATAAGGGAACAACATTCGCTACCCTCCAGTCTACTGGGACCCCACCTGTAGCTAACGATGATGCTAAAATATCAAACAGGCTCCCTGTAGTTTCTTCTCTAGACTCCTGCTGTGTTCTTTGATACATATGGTCAGAACCAGGATATTTATCCACCTTTCTACATTCTAATACCTGTACATCCAACACCTCCTCTACTATGATATAGATTGTCCCCAAAGATATCATCACTAACTTCCATAAGCTCCCACACCAAGTCTTCTCGTATTTCTCTACAGGAAATACAGAGGAGAAATATCAATTGAGAACCTTCAGAATTTCCTGTGGTTCCGCATATACATATCCACTTTGGTCCTTGAAGGGTCATATTCTCACTGTAGTTATTTTCTTTTCCTTAATATATGTAAATAGACTCTTTGGATTCGTCCTGATATTCTCAGCCAAGGTTATCTCGTGCCCCCTTCTCACCCTCTTGATTTCCTTCTTCAGTAAACTCCTATAACCCCAGTATATGTCCATGGATTCCTTTGATCCTATCAACCTGGACCTTACTCGCACCTCCTCCTCTTTTTTTTGGTTAAAGCCTCAATATCTCTTGCTATCCAGGGTTCCCTCTTCATGACAACCTTGTCCGTCACCCTCACAGAAATATATAGACATTGAGCTCTTGCTATCTCACTTTTAAATGCCTCCCAGTTGCTGGAGGTCCCTTTGCCTGCAAACAAACTACCCCAAACAGCCCATGCAAGCTTCAGACTAATTCCATCAAAATTCACCTTGCCTCAAGTTAGAACTTGCACCTGTGGACCAGTATGTCCCTCTCCATAACTATAATAAAATTAATAGAACAATGGTAACTGGTCACAAAGTGCTCTCCCACTGTCACCTCAGTCACCTGTCCTGCTCTATTTCCCAAAAGTATGTCGAGTTTTGCCCCTTCCCGAGTAGGCCCCTCTACACACTGCTTGAGGTAACTTCCCTGAACACACTTAATACGTTCACCCAATCTACGCCCTTAATTCTGTGTCAGTCACAGTCTATGTTCCGAAAGTTAAAATCTCGTACAACGAGAATCCTATTGGCCTTGCAAGTCTCCCCAATCTCTCCACATATGTTTGTTCCTCGAATTCCCGTTGACTATTTGGGGGCCTATAGTAAAACCCCAATAATGTCACCATTCCCTCCATATTTCTTAGCTCCGCCCACAAAGCTTCACTGGATGATTCTTCAATTGTTTTATATCTGATCACAGCTATGATACTCACGTTAATCAAAAATGCAACTACCCCTCCGCTCCTTCCACCACCACTATCCCGCCAAAAGCAGCTATAACCTGGTACCTTAAGCTGCCAATCCTGTCTCTCGCTTAGTCCTGTTTGTGTAATGGCTATAATATCTCAGTCCCACGTACTTACACACGCACTGAGTTCATCAGCCTTAGCTGTCAGCCATCTTGCATTGAAACAGATGCAATTTAATCCAACAGGCTTTCCTTGCCCTCTGTCGTGTTCCAGTCTGACCTTTCTCTTCACTTTACTGTTTCTGATTACTGTATCTTCTTCCATCCTCGCACTTTTCTCCCTGCTGTTGAGGATCCCACGCTCAATAGCCTCCCCAGCCCCAGCCAATCTAGTTTGAGCCCTCCCTTGTAGCACGAGCAAACTTGCCTGGCAACATATTGGACTCCCTCCAGTTCAGGTATAGCCCGTCCCTCTTGAACAGTTTGCTTGTGCCCCACAAAAGATCCCAATGATTTAAAAATCTGAATCTCTGCGCCCTGCACCAATTCTTTAGCCACACATTCATCTGCCATAACCTTCTGTTCTTACCGTCACTAGCATGTAGTACTGGACGTAAACCCGATATTACCACAGTCATGATCCTGGCTTTTATATTTTTTCCTAGCTCTCTACAATCACTCTGCCGGACCTCATCCCTATTTCTACCACTGTCATTTGTACCAACGTGCACAATGACTTCTGGCTGCTGCCCCTCTCCCTTGAGAACGATTTGCATCCGCTCTGAGACACCTTGGACCCTGGCATGTGTGAGGCTACACACCATCCTGAATTCCCATTTGCAGCCACAGAATCCCACAGAATCTCCTGTCTGCACCCCCCGCCCCACCACTTTCGAGTCTTAGTAATTACTTCTGAAGTTATTCTGCTCACACAAGCTTCTGAAAATGTGATTCCTTCCCGGAACAGATGAAATTGGCTGAATTCCCTTTCCTTCAAGCAGTGGGGAGATTCCAATGAATCCTCATCCGGAATCCTCCATGAGTGATAAAACCGACTGCGCTTTCTTTTTGCTTGCACACATTGCTGTGATGAGGGATAGGGAAAGAGAAAGGGAGGATCAGACTGTTCCTTCTCAGACAGATTACACTTTTCCATCTCTAAGTTGATTCAATGACGTTATTACTCCCAAACTGGACCATGTGAAATCTCCTTGAACATTGTCTGAACGATATGACTCCATCACATTTCCTGCTTCATGTAGGTGCAATAACCAATAACCAATTTCAATAACCTATAATTAACCCTACTTGATTTGAGGATGTGTTTTTATGTGCCTGCGTAATATAAAAATAAAACGTTTAATGTCTTCACCATATCTGCGTTAAAATGCATGTGTTTTATTCTGAAAGAAATACAGAAATTGCTGGAAATGCTCAGCAGGTCTGGCAGCAGGTCTGAAGAGAAATGAGAGTTAACGTTTCTGGTCTAGTGACCCTGCATCAGAACTTGTCTTATTCTTAAATTACATCCCCAGTTTTATTCTCCCACACAAGAGGAAATATCCGTCAAATATTCACCAGCTGCACTCTCCTTGTGATCTTGTATGGTCAATAAGAACATCTCTCATTCTGAGGCCTAAACTGGTAATCCGTCATGTGCCTTCATCGGAAGGCCAAGTAAAGATAAGCATCTTTGTAATATTTGAAAGCAATTTAGCTTTTTTTTCAGTTGTGGGGATCATAACTTCAAACAATACATCAGATGTGGTCTCTGCTGCAGATGCAGGAAAATATCGCAAAGTTCAAACTCGATACCCATTGCACAAAACAGCACCATTCCGCTTCCCTTCCAAATCAATTGCTGCATCTTCAGAGCTACTTGATGTGATTCATCTACTAAGACACACAAATCCCTGTATACCACCAAGTTCTGCATTCTCTCTCCATTTAAATTATTTCCTGCTGGTTTATTGTTTCCCCAAAACACAAAGTTCCAGTCACCCACATTGTACTGCTTTTTTTTTGTCACAGGTTTACTCACTGCCCTCCCCTGTCTGTATGCCATTGCAGATGCTCTGCCTCAACTTGACACCTTATTGAATGTTTGTCCTGGTGTATGAGCAAACTGTGATCCAGTCCTTTCAGCCCCTTCATCCAAGGCATTAGTCTGGATTGTAATCTGTTGATAAACTCACACTGATCCCTGAGGAATTCAACTAGTTACAGCTTTCCAAGCTGAAAATTATCTCTACTCTATATTTCCAGCTGGTTATCCAGACCTTCCCTGTTCCTGTGTAGCTGCCCAGAAAGGTTGCATGGCCTCCTCCAGTGAGATGTAATTTAGTCATTGTGTTGAATGATGTATTCTATTCCTGTGTAACTCCACAGAGGGACAGAATGGTCCCCTCCCGTCTCATTATTACGCACCTGACTGGCTGAAAGGCGCTTTCCTCTCTCTCTGTAACAGCCTCGAGGGGCGAATTGGGAGTGCCATATGTGGGATAAGAGCATCACTTGGCCATTCGTCCTCTCCAACCTGATGCTCAGTTTAGAAACATCAGGGCTGGTCTGAGTGTAGCTGACCACTCCCTTCCTGTCTCTTGTCAATAAACATTGACTCTTCTGCCCATCAAAGATCAGTCAAGATCAGTCTTGAGTATCTTCAATGATCCAGTCTTCACTGTTCCCTGGGGAAGACAGCGCCACAGATTGCACAGTCCGAAGGAGAACAGAACAACGTTATCTCAAATATCAATGGGAGATCTTTTAATTTTAAAGTGTGTTAACCTCACAGAAGGTCGCCTCCTCTTCTGAGAAATAACAGCACAACAAATGGGAACAGACGTAGACTAATCAGCTCCTCAAACCTATCCCACAATCGCATTGATTGTTCAGTAAAGTATTTATCAAAATCAGCCTCCATTGCACTCTCCAAAAAAATATTCCTGTCATCTGACGGCCACACAGTATAGGAAATTGAAGATCATTAGGCCCATCTACTTTGCTGTTCGGACCTGCCTGACATGTTTCTCAACACAATGCCCCTACATTCTCAATATAACTCTTGACCCATGTTTTAATCAAAAATTATCTATCTCTGTATTAAAGATATGACTACCTGTATCTGATATTGGTGTGTATGTGTGTGTTTATCTGTTTCATCGCAGGACCCAGGGTGGCGGTGGAATGTTATATGTGCGTGTTTTGTATATATCTGTTTAATGGCAGGGCACAGGGTGGTGGTAGAGGGATGTCTGTGCTTCTGTGTGTAACTGTTTAATGGCAGGAGACAGGGTGGTGGTGGAGGGTTGTGTGTGTGTGTTTCTGTGTATATCAGTTTAATTGCAGGAGGCAGCGTAGTGGTGATGGGTTTTGTGCGTGTGTGTGTTTCTGTGTATGTCTGTTTAATGGCAGGAGACAGGCTGAAGTTGGTGGGTTGTTTTTAAACTGGACACCTGGGATCAGATGTGATTCACAAGAAAAAGTGTTGGATCCCCTTTTGTTTGTCATTTATATCAAAAACTTAGATTAGAATTGTAGAAGCCATGATTAGCAAATTTGCAGATGACATCAAGATTGGTTGTATCGTGGACAAAGTTATTTAATGTTTTACAGTCCGTGATTATAACGATATCTTGATCAATTGAATATGTGATTCGTCCAACTGTACAGTAGGGAAACAGACCCTTCGACTCATCCAAGCCGACCAGATATTCTGGATTAATCTTATCCTATTTTCCAGCATTCGTCCCATCTCCCTCTGAAACCTTCCAATTCATATACTCATGCCTTTTAAATGTTGTAATTGCACCATTCTCCACCACTTCCTCTGGCAGCTCATTTCATACACGCACTATGCTTTGCGTGAAAACGTTGCCCTCTAGGTCCCTCTTCAATCTTTCTCTTCTCACCTTAAACCTGTGCCCTTCAGTTTTGGTCTTCCCTACCCTGGGAGATAGACCTTGACTATCTACCCTTCCCAAGATTATATAAACCTGTAGAAGTTGCAAATGCGACTCCAATTAACACGAATGGCTATGCTTTCAGTCATCATGGGCCTAAATTCTGAAATTTAATCATGACACTTCTTCTATCTCCATCAAGTCACAATTCTAAAATGATTTTAATCCACGTGTTCAGACATATAATGAAACATCTCTGTCGGATTGGAAACTTGAACCTTTCGGGTCAGAGGAAGGGGCACTACCACTAATCAGCAATAGCCCCGAAAGCTGCAACATGATTCTCCTGTGTGCTTGCTCATCAGCCTGTTCTGACATGCTGTTACACACCTCCACAACAGGCAGGACATGAATCCAGATCATCTGCTCCAGAGATTGTGACACTAACACAGGTTCATGGAATGAAATCAAATCCAGAACTCTGGCACAGAGGCAGGGGCGCTTTCCATTACACAAGACTTAAACCATGTCCAGAATTTGGGTCATATTTTAAGTGTCAGCTTTCAGCTCTGCATGCATTTATTACATTCTGATTAACATTACAGTTATACACAGGCTACTGTTCTCATTGTTAAACAAATAAAAGGTATTAGACTCAACTACAGGATGATAATCGCATGTGCTCTGCTATTGAGATAAAATATGAACATCTATAATTGCTTGGCTATGATTTCGAGCTTAAATGGTTATTATCTGTTGTCTGCAATATTAGCAAAAGAAATCCTGCAGGCACACTCTGAAGGATCTCGAAAAGGTATCAATGCCGAACAACAGAGATGAGGAAAGAGCCCAGTTTCTGGCCAAAACACACTGGTCACTATTTCCAATCTCAGACATGTGGTTTCCGTCTTCCTAAAACCATTAAGTGATACAAGGCAACTGCTTACTTTCCAGCCTCTCCATAACCACTGCACAACCTGCCTACACAAGGCAAACCAACCTCTGGGTCTTTAGAAAACTCAAGGTTGGTATCTGTAGACCTTTGGTGAGGGGAGGGTCTTTTAAAGCTGAAGGGAGAGGATGAGGGGGCATTAATAACACTCACTGGGCTGAGGTGTGGCAGATGATGGTTAACTTGGATAAATGCGAGGTATTGCATTTTGGGAAAACAAACAAGGGAATGACTTATACAATTAATGGTAGTGCATGGGTAGAGTTATAGAACACAGGGATCCAAGGGTGCTCAGATCATTGACTTTAGAAGTTAGGAGTCATGCTGAGATTGTGCCAGACATTGAAAAAGCCTCTTCCATTGTACTGTGTGCAGTGCTGTTATAGGAAGGAGATAACGAAGCTGGAGAGTGTTCAGAAGAGTATTCCCAGAATGTTGCCAGGAACATCTCATCTTCTGCCTCGGGAGCCTACAAACACATGGCATGAGCATTCGATTAATTGATTTACAAATCTCCCCTCACCCATCCTGATCCCAGATCCAACCCTTCGAATCAGATCCACCCTCTCGAGGGGATCTACCTGTCCATCTTCCTTCCCATCTATACTCTCCACACTCCAATCCGACCTATTACTATCACCGTCTTCCACGTAGTGCCTACCTTTCTCCCTTCCTCACCCCACCAGCCCCTTTCCCCCTTCGCAGTTCTGAAGAAGGGTCCTATCTGAAATGTTGACTCTCTTGCTCCTCGGATGCTGTCTCACCTGCAATGCCTTTTCCACCACCACATTTTATCAACTCTGAATTCTCCAACATCTGCAGTCACCATTGTCTCTTAGGTTAACATGCAATGCCGTCTGTCTGCTTTAACTCCACGTTGTCTTAGGAACATTTTCTCTCCTGATTATGGACTATAAAAGTTCTCTCAATATCTTACTGATATTGTAATGTCTGAGCAGTGGTTGCAGGATGTATGTTTCCATTTATAAATAGAGAAGCATGTTAATGTTCCGATAAAACACCAGGATTACTCCCATATCCAAGTCAGATTGAATGATTATACTCAATTGATCTACCAACGCCAACATTTGTTCCCTCAGTCACCCTCACATATCCTATCCAGAATATGTAAATTTTAATTTTTTTTTAGTTTTAGTAAAACAGTATTGAACTGTATTCCATGTATTACCCCGTAGTATGAGTAGGAGCATCACCGACAGCACTAACAGGGATGAGCAGTTCCAGAGAGAGGGGGAGGAGAGATCAGAATCTGAGACTGGAATGTTCCAACAATGGACAGGAATATATTCTCAGGCCTTTACTGGCTTTCCCAGCCTTGGATATCAAGAGCATCACGGATCCAGGATACCCTTTGAAATATTCAAGGTGGTTGATATCCCATCCTCGCGATTGTTGGTGTTCCTTGAAAGTCATTCTAACTGTCCATTAAAGCCGGTTAAAATGAATTGCTGCTCATACTATTTAAAATATGAAAAGTTGGAAGTCAACATTTTCAGTTCCAACCAAAACTTCCATTCGTTAGAAATAATAACTGGTAAATTACCATTTAAAAATTTCTCACCAGTATGCGGGCAGGAAGTAGACTGTTATAAAACTCTATAATCCTTCTAGCCCTGCACAGATGTGCATTTCCATAACCTCTCCACTCACTAATCCTGTCCGATACCACTAACAAGGTATCCCAGTCTCCTCCTCAGCCTCATTGCAACTTCTGTGTAAACCATTATTTTTGCCTTTGTTAAATCCAGATACATCTGTTTCAAGACCCTTCTAACCACATATACATTAGAAAATAATTGCATTTGAGATATTTCTCTTGTTCTCTGCACAGACTCTGTCAGACGGGAAGATAGTGCATGGTGTTTAAGTCATTCACTCACAATCTAGAGCCACAGAATAATAATCTGTTGATATGTCATGAAGGAAATTGGTGCCATTGAAATGAACCCAACATCATTATTTATAAAAAGCCCATCTGCTTATCTCATGCCCTTGAGACGGCAATGGTCATCCTTCCCTGGTCAGGTCTCTGTGTGACTGCAAACCCACAGCAATATTTTTTTTTACTCCTTACTGTCCTGCGAAACAGCTGAACCAGCCACTTAGTTCAAGATCAGCACAACCTGCTGGCCTGGCCAGGGCTGCACACATCCCGTGAGGGAAGAACAAAAAGAAAGGTAGCTCTCTCCCTCTGCCTGTTTCCCATATTCCTACAGCTCATTTTCAGTCAGGTTGGTGACCATTCCTTATTTCAAGTGCATTCTTTCTTAGTCTCTCCCTAACAATGATGTTCATCTTCATTAGCACATCTGGTGCTGGCTTTGTTGATGCTGACATTCAGATGTAAGGAATTTCTAAATTCCACATCATTCCCAGTGCATAGAGAAGGAATAGGGTTTTTATGGAACAGGAAAGAAACGGAGATGTCTCAGTGAGGAAAATTAGTTATTGCAATCAACCCTGATCGTGTTGTTGAGGCATTCTTTGGGATATTGTGGACTGATTTTCTCTCCTTTATAAAGAATGATCGCTTGCCACAGAGACAGTGTAACGAAGTTTCTCCAGACTAATCCCTGGTCTGATGTTACCATGAGGAGTGAGTGAAGATTAATCTCCAGTGCTGAGAAATAATGAGAGCTGATTGTATTGAACCTTGAGGGGGAGCGACAGTCACGATGTTCTCAATAGACACTGACATGGTGATTAAATTCCATGACTTATGTTTTACTTGGGTTACATGATTGTCGATAGTTTAAGAGCCTCTGAGAATATTCTCTCACACTACCCCACTCCCCACGTCGATTGAGAGAGACAGAGGGCCAGTCTTTGAATTAACTCTCCCTACGTTAAAATGGTTCGTCTCGTGTGTGATGCTGCACACAACGTCATGTTATTCTCAATACTGACAGCAGCCACGATACCTTCATTAGAAAACAGTTACCTATTCCTACCATCTTCTGACCTCCATGGAGAACATGTGCCTGTGTTCTTGGAGATGGAAGATGCCTCCTTGAGATTTGGCACAAATCATCTGGCTTCCTTCCTCACTGCCAGGAAACCACAACATGCTGGTATTGGAATTTCTTTCTGGAACAGTTCGATTTGGTTGAATTCCCTTTGCTTCGGGCTGTGGAGAGATTCCAATGAACCCTCGTTAGGAATCCTTCACAAGTGGTAAAGATAACTCAGGGATTTTATGGTCTCACGCTTTGCTATCGGGCGGGACAAATAAGAGACAGGGATCAATCGGCTGCTCCTTCTCAGTTTTGGAACATTATTTCTCCCTCCCTGTGTTGAACCATGCAATAATGTCAACCGAACACCAAACTGGGACATGTACGATCTCCATGAACATTCTCTGGAAAAGATTATAATGGGTTATATGCAGGTGCATCATCGCTGTTGTTGTACATAGTGCCTGTCATTAGTAAAATAAATGTCCCCGCTTTATAACTTGATGTCATGTTTATATGCATTTGCGTAATTTGTAAATATTTGGTCTGTACCTTCATAATATGTGCGTTCATATCAATACATCTTATTCATAAATTTATTCTCTAGCTTTAGTCTCCTTAACAAGAGAAAACGTTCATCCAGCTGATAAACTTTCCAGAACGTCATGTATGGCTCAATAAAATTTCTCATCTAAGATCGAAACTGATAATTCCCCAGAACAAAACACCTTCATTCCAGGATTGAGTAAAAGGAAACAGCTTTGAAAATCTTCTGAAAGAATTATATCCTTTTTTTAGTGTAGTGGATCAAAATTGCACATAGCGTTTTAGATGTGGTCTCAGCAATACCCTTTGCCAGAAACAGCATAATTCCACTTACCTTCCAAATCACTTGCTGCATCTGCAGACTGACTTCATATGATTCATGTACCAGGATCATGGAAAACGCCTATATACAGGGTTCTGCAATTTCTCCCCATTTAAACTGACTACCATAGTTTTAACTTTCCTTCCAAAATGGACAACTCGCGGTATGTTATTTCTGCTGAAGTCTTGCTCACTAACCTTCACTGTCTGTATCACAATGCAGACTCACTACCTCCATTTGACGACATATTAAATTGGCATCTTGGTTTACGAGCTAATTGGGCTTCAAGCCATTTCGTCCCCTTCCTCCAGATCTTTGATACAGGTTATTGGTCATTGATAACCCCACAGTGATCTCTGAGGCACTCCATAAATTACAGTCTTGCAACCTGAAAATGAACATTTATCTCTACTCTATTTTCTGTTCACGAAAGCTTCCCTGTTCCTGTGCAGCAGTTCAAGCGGGTTGAATGGCCTCCTCCTGGGCTGTGTAATGTACTCAACGAACTGAATTACTTCATTCCATATTCATGTGTAACGCCTTCGAAGTGCAGAATGGTCTCCTCCCGTCTCATTGTAACAATCCTGCCTGACAGAATGGGATAGTCCCCTACCCTGTAACAGCATCAAAATGTGGATTGAGAGAACAACACATGGGGTAGGGGCAGCAGTATATCTCTGTAAAGTATCTAGGCGTGGATTGAGAGAACAATACATGGGGTGGGGCAGCAGTATACTAGCGTAACAGATCGAGGGGTGGATTGAGGGAACAACACGTGGGGTAGGGGCAGCAGTATATCTCTGTAACAGCCTCGTGGGGTGGATTGAGGGAACAGCACATGAGGTAGGGGCAGCAGTATATCACTGTAACAGCCTCGAGGGTGGATTGAGGGAACAACACGTGGAGTAGGGGCAGCGGTATATCTCTGTAACAGCCTCGAGGGTGGATTGAGGGAACAACACATAGGGTAAAGGCAGCGGTACATCTCTGTAACAGCCTCGAGGGCGGATTGAGGGAATAACACATGGGGTAGGGACAGCAGTTGGTCATTCGGCTGCACCATTCAGAATGCTCATGGCTGATCCGATTGCGTCTGACCATCCGTCTCCTGTCCAGCAAAGATCAGTCGAGCTCAGCGGTTGAATATCTTCAATAACCAAGTCTTTACTGCTCCATGAGTTTGAGGTCACCACAGAGAGCACAATACTATTTCATTGCGGGACCCGTTATTTTAAACTGTGTTTCCCCAATATCAAATCGCCACCACGTTTCGGGTAAAAAGATACAGTAATTAGGAATAGACAGACACTATTCCGCACTCCAAACCTGTCCCACATTCCCACTGTCTCTTTCTGATCAAATACTTATCAAACTCAGCTTCTGCCGCTGTCTCAGGAAGAGAATACCTGATAGCATCACACCACACGAGAATTAGAAAAGAAGCATAATTAGGCCATTCGACCCATCGAGTCCGATATGCCGTTCAATAATTTCTTATATGCTCCTCAAACTCATTCTTCTGCCTTTTGCCTTGAATCCTAAATCCCCTTATAAATTAAAAACTGATCTATTTGTGTCTTAATGAGACGAGTGTCTGTGTGTGTCCATCTGCTTGTTATATGAGGATTTGTTTGCCTACGTCTGTCTGTGTATCAACCTATGTATTTCTATCTGTGTTTGTTTCTATTGTGTGTGACTGTACATATCTTTGTGTGCTTCTATATGTGTGTATGCTTGTCGCCTTGTACATATTGTACATGTTATTATATTGGGGTATTTACGAATATTTCTAAGTAATTCTATGACTGCATCATTGCGCAGAGAGGTGTCTGTTTTTTTATTTGAGAGTGAGAGAGCTGACGCTGGAACTGCCAGAGAGCTGACGCTGGAACTGCCAATGGGTTTAAAGTGAGAATTGCACTTCGCTGTTCATTGCTCCTTACTCGGTTGGTTGGACGTGGATGTTTCAGAATCTCCACACATGTCGCCCCAATCCTCTTCAGCTTGTACCAAGGTCCTCCCCACAAGGCGTGTGGAGGGGAGAGGGAACAGATATCAGGCACCCCACCACCTGGGTTGGCCTTCTTCTGTCCTATTCCAGGCTATTTCTCCTGGAATGGGAGAAAGGGAGGGAGGATGTGAGGGTGGGAGAGGGTGGCCCTGCTGTTAGTGCTTGTCCAGATGGGGTGACATGGTGAGGTGTCCTGAGTGAGTCAGTCCACAGTGTTGCATTCATGTCGTGTTATTAGTGTGGAGGCTATTGCATAAGTGACAGAGAAAGTGGGTGAAGCAAGTTGCTGAATTCAATAGTGAGAGTGTTCGTGCCTGAGCCTTATTCGGAGATAGAGCTTGAACCTTGTTCGGGGTCGTGCTATAACAGATATACAGTGAGTATGAGGGGGCAGACAGAATACAGTGACACTTTTCCAGGCAGAGCGGGGAAGATTATTGGTGCTTGTCCAGTATTGTTGGACATTTATTCAGATCATCCCAGCGTCGAGGTGAGCCTCCCCCGAATGTCTTGTCCATGTGTATCATTAATAATGACACAGACCATGTCCCTCAGCTTTCACAGAATCAGTTTATGTAGAGCTTACAGATAGCAAGGAGAAGCAAACATTGCTGTTTTATATATTTAAACCAAAACGGTAGCAGAAAATCTGAACATCATGTGCTCTGGAAATAACACATGCAAGTATTGGGAATACTGCAGTTTTATTGGATGGTCTCAAGTTGCATCTAAACTGCGTTAACTAAGTTTCTGCTCATGCTGTGAATAAGTGCATATGAGGTGGGTTGAAGTGTGTGTTGTGAAACAAAGTAGAGAGCAGGTTATTTCGGAGTTGGTGTTGTGTGGTAAGAAAGCCTTATTTCTAACCTTACTCTGAAACAACTTTTGAGGAATAGTGACGTTAATAAGGTGCATTTTGCATGGCGTCCGCATACAATATGAAATGTGTGAACATTCTGGTCAAACATCATGGAAGCCTGGAGGGTAGAGGGTCAAGTTCGCTCCAGTAAATTGGGAAAATACAATATAACATTCAGTGGGAGACAAGCAATGTTTGTTCGAGTTATAGAGTCCTAGAGCACGGACACAGGTCCTTCAGCTCAAAGTGGTCCATTCTGAACAAAATGTCCATTCACACCAACCCGTTTCCCTGCCATTGCCCTGTATCCTTCTAGTCCTTTCCTATCCGTGTAGTTGTCCAAATGCCTTTTAAATGTTGTTAATGTATCCATCTCAACCACTTCCCCTGGCAGCTCATTCCAAATGCATACCAAGATGTGTGTAAAGATCATTGCTCGTCATTTTCCCTTTTATTCTTACCCCCCTGACCTTAAACTGATGCCCTCTCGTCCGTGATTGCTGTCCAACCCTGGGAAGAAAATACTGGGTGCATTCACTCTATCCATGCCTCCTGTGATCGTTTAAGCGTCTATAAGATCCCTCTCAATCTCATATACTCTAAAGTAAAAAGTCCTAGCTTGTCCAACCTCTCCCTAAAACTCAGACCATTAAGAGCTTGGCAACATCCTTGTCAATTTCTTCTGCACTCTTACCAGTTTAATAACATCCTTCCTATAGCAAAGTGAACAAAACTGATCATGACGCTTCAAATATTGCCTCACCAGCGTCTAGTATAACTGCGACGTAACTCTTCAACTTCGATACTCAGTGCTCTGACTGATGAAGGCCAGTGTACCAAAAGCCTTCTTCACTGCCCTGTCTACCTGTGAATCAACTTTCAGAGTACCGTGCACCTGACCACCAAGGTTCCTCTGCTCCACTGCACTCCTTAAGGCCCAACCATTCATCATGAAACTCCAACCTTGACTCGACTTTCTAAAATGCTTACACCAATCTTACACCGATCTGTACTAAACTGCATTTTCCATTTCTCAGTCCACTTCTCCAGCTGATCAAGGTACTGCTGAAATTTCTGAAATTCCTGATAACCTTCCTCATTCTCCATGATGCTACCCCTTTTAGTGTCGTCATCAAACTTACAAATCATGCCTGTGCATTCCCATCTAGATCATAGATATATGTTATATATATATATATATATATATATATATATACATATATATATATATATAATATATGTATATAACATATTACATACATCTATGATGAGGATGAGAGAATATATGTATATATATATACATACACACATCTATATATAGAAACAAACAATGATCCCAACACCGACCCCTGAGGTATTCCACTATTCACAGGTCTCCAGTCTGACAAGCATTATTCCGATATTACCCTCTGCTTCCTACCACCAAGCCAGTTGTGTATCTAATTTACCAGTTACCCTTCGATTCCAGGTGATCAAACATTCCAGAGTAGCTGATCTTCTGTAACTTTATCAAAGGCCTTACTGAAATCCCTATAGACTATGTATACCATTCTTCCTCATCACTGTTCCTCGTCACTTCATCAAAGTACTGTAACAAGTTTGAGAGCCATGATCTCTCATGCACAACGCCATGCTGACTGCTGCCAATCAAACCCTGTCTTTCAAGTGCATGTACAGAGGAACCACGATTGTCCAAATATCAATTATCCAAAATTTGAATGATCCGAAGGGGACCTCAAGGTCCCGATAGAAACATTATGTCTTTCAACCCTGATTGCGTCGATTGTTTGTAGGTGCAATGATTAAAAAAAAAAACCTTGTCTCACTAAAATGCTGCCAAGAACAGTCCAGTCACCGTCTCCAAAAGTCTGACCTCCCGCCTTCTCTGTCTCTATCACCCCACACATTCCATGGAATTTTACACAGGGGTTTTCTCTAAACACCCCCTTCCCCAGATAACTGCGCCAACATTGTCCTGTCCACAGCAAAGGTGAAATTTGTCAAAACGTGTGTGTGTGTGTGTGTGTGTGTGTGTGTGTGTGTGTGTGTGTGTGTGTGTGTGTGTGTGTGTGTGTGTGTGTGTGTGTGTGTGCTATTTGATGAGTTACCCGACAATGACAGCAGCAGCAGCAGTTCTGTTGGTGTACAGTCCGGCTGCCCCGGGGAGGTGGTTGAGGATGGCAGTTTGTGGGTACAGCGTTAGGGGGCGGATGGGGACCCAGACGGGAGTCCAAAGATGGGTAGGGATGATTGGTGGTGTTGGGTTTGGGGGCGCAGGGTTAGAGGCGTGCGGGGGTGTGGATGGGACTTGGACAATGGGTGGGGATGATTGGGCTTGCGGGGTTAGGGGACTGATGTTGGTGTTGCAGGGTTAGGAACGGGCATGGGCAGACGGGAGTTGCGTTGGACGGGGATGTGGGCAGGTGGGGGCAGGGTTGGGGTGGGAGCAGACAAGGTTGGGGCGGGCGGGGGCAGGCGGTAGCATGGGGTGGGAACGGGTGAGGATGTGGTCGTGCGGCTGGTGGTATGGGAGCAGGCGTGTTTGGTGTGCGTGGAGGCAGACAGGGACGTGGAGTGGGAGTGGACGGGGTTGTGGGCGGGCGGGGGGCGGGTTGGGTGTGGACAGGGTTCGGGGTGGGCGGGGCATAGATGGGGCAGGGTGGGAGTGGACAAGGCGGGGTGGGAGCGGATGCAGGGTGGGGTCTCGCACGCAGTGTGCTTTTGCCTTGTCTCCTGAAGAGGGAGCAGACTTCACAGAAAACTCCGAGCCCCAGAGTAAATCAATTAACCGAATAATCAATTATCTCAATGAAGTAGTGCTCCGTCCATCTCAATCGGATAATCAAGTTTCCTCTGTATATCTTATCTCAGAATCTTCTCAAGTAACTATCTACTACTGATGTTAGTTCTACTGGTCTATAGCTCCCAGGTTTATCTTTGTTGCCCTCCTTGAATAAGGGCACAGCATTCAGTATCATCCAGTCCTCCGGGACCTCACCCGTTGGCCAGCAAAGTTGGAAAAGTACCAACCAAGGCTCCCGTAATTTCTTCTCTATCCACCTGCAGAATTCCTGAATAGATCTGGTCAGGATCAGGAGATTTATAGAAGTGTTGCAAAGTCTTTCTTGAACTTAAAAACACCACAGAGTGAGCAAGTGACTTATTGATGGTTAACGTAACAAATTAAAGATTATATTAATCATAGGAAGTGACTTCAGAAGAATTCCAGAAATTGTGGAAACCTGAGAATTCTCAGAAATTGTTGATTCAGAAAAGGAGGGCCATGAAGCTGTTAAGGAATCAAAATGCGAACATGCATGCTAACAAACAGGAACACAAAGACTGCAGCAATCTACTATCTATAATTCAAAGGAAACAAAATAAAAGCAATGTCAAATGTGGAAATTTGTAATCGGGAGAGGAGAGTTTATTGTGGAGAACAAGGAAATGGCCAAGAAAATAACCAGAAAATCACCCAGAAAACCAAGTGATCAGATAGAGCTTATGGGACTAAAGACATAAAGCCAATTTATATCAGTAACAGGGCTGTACATGAAAGTGTAACTAGATTGAGCATTGCGAAGTCTGACAAAACAGATTTACTTCGTATCAAAATGCCAGAAATAAGGCACCAATGGAAGTATTAAATGCGTAGTCGATGACTGTGTTTTATTTTCCTGTACATCCTGCAGAGACTGGAAGCCATTGTAGACTAATGGAAGGTAGTAGCTGTGTTCCAAGCATTTTAGATGAATGGAAGGGATCCAAGCAAATATTTGTGATTCGGAGGATTTGGTGTTGGATTGGGGTCGACAACATTAAAAATCACGCAACACTAGGTTGTAGTACAACAGGTTTAATTGGAGGCACAAACTTTCAAAGTTTACAACCACCTGATGAAGAAGCAGAGCTTCGAAGGCTAGTAGTAGCGAATAAACCTTTTGGACTATAACCTGGTTTTGTGTGATTTTTAACCTTATCATTTATGGTTATCATAAATGATGGAGATGAGAATGTGGAGGGGAGATTGGGGGATGGTGTGATAAATCAGTTTGAGTTGGACACAAAGATTGGCCGAGTGGTTGGCAGCGAGGAGGAAGGCCGCATGTTGCAGGAAGATACAGACGGAATGGTCAGAACTGCAGATCGACGGCAGATGAAATGTAACGCTGATAAATATGAGTTGATGCACTTTGGGAGAAGGAACCAGGCAGGGGAGGACTCAATGAATGGCAGCATACTAGGAATCTCAGAGGGTGCTTTTCCACACATCCCTGAATGTGGATGAACAGGTTAATAGTCGAGCTAAAAAGGCTTAGGAGTCGTAGACATAGATTATAAGAGTTATACAGGAGTTTGCTTAGTTCAAGATGGTATGCAGCGTGCAGTTCTGGATACCACATTATGAAATGATGTCATTACACTGAGGGGGGTGGGGTTTGGTGGGGATTCACCAGGATGTTCCCTGGGATGGAGAGAATCAGCAATGGAGGGAGGCTGGATAAGCTCGATTGTTTACTTTGGAGCAGAGGAGGCTGAGGCGACGTGATTCAGAAGGATAAGATTACGAGGGGCATGGACAGAGTGGATAGACATCACCTGTTCCTTTTAGTCAAGAACAAAGGAACAAGTGAAGTGCTTGGGGTTTAGAGAGAATTTAAAGATATTTTGTCACCCAGAAGATGGGGTCCGGAAGAGAGAGAATGGTTGTCACGGGTAACTCCACAACAACGCAAAGTCCTTGGACGAGTTTTTGCAGAGTCATAACATGCATGGTTCTGGGCCTCATGTCAGAAGGTGGGACCAATGTCGATCGTGCTGTATTTCAAACGATATGGAGTCTGTGTTTCTGTGATTGTATGATTGTGGAATGCTGATCATTAAACTGTTTAAGACAGAAATTGATGCTTTCCGAAGAGTATATCAATGAGAGTTATACGAGTGAACTATAATAACTTCTAAAGATATGCCAGTGTGAAAGGTAAGATAAAGCAATTGCAGCTCAGTACAGCCTGAAACCAGAGAATAGAGAATGGAGAACAGGGAAATGGCAGAACTATGAAGCAACTACTTCATTCTGTCTTCACAGAAGATACCAACGCAAAAAAAAACCTTCCCAGCAATACCATGAAATTTTAGTCTGGTGAGAAAAAGTGAATAGAATGAAATAGGCAACTAAACAGTTCGAGAGAAAGTATTGTTACAGAACATAATGGGCATAGACAAAGTCAACACAGATTTATGAAATGGGAATCATATTTGAGAAAGTGAATTTTAGCAAAATTATAAAGAAGCTATCTATGCAATACGATTGGATTTTCAGAAAGCTTTTGGACAAATTCCCAAGCCTGTTGTGCAAATTTGAATCCTATGGGACTGGGGCTAATATATGGTCATGCTTTTAGAATGGGAGAGCTGGCAGGGAACAGTGAGTAGGAATAAAACTTTTTTTTAGAATGGAAGGCTTGGAGGATATAGCAAGGATCGGGGTTTGGGACCTGCTATTCCCAATACACATCATATCTTTGGTTGAGGGGCTCAAATGCAATATTCCCAAGTCTGCTGATGGCATTAAACGATGTTGGATTGTGAGTGGGTGAGCATGATGTCAAAAAGCTCCAAGCTGATTGAGACAACTTCAGACAACTGTGCAACTACGTGCCAGATGGAGAGCAATGGTGGGAGATGTGACGTTGTGCACTTGGTTGGGAACAATAGAATGCCAGCCGATCAATTGAAAATGGATTGATTGAAAAATGTTGATCTATAAAGGATCTGAAGCTGCATTTTTGTTTCCTTCTGCGCCGATCTATGAATGCCATGCTGGGCTGTGAGTTCTGAAACCAGAAGTCAATACTGGGAATGGCACTGACACGCTGACCACTGTGCACAGACCCACCAAGTGGATAGCTGTAACATTGAAAAGGATTTGGATCTCTTTATACACCAGTCACTGAAAGCAATATTGCAGGAACAGAAAGCAGTTTGGAAGATAAATCGCCCATTGACCTTCATTTCAGGAGTATTTGAGTAGAGGAGTAAAGGTGTCTTACTGCAGCTGTACAGGCCCTTGGTGAGACCCCATCTCGAACATTGTGGATAGACAGAGAGCAAGAGTATCGTGTGAAGATAGAGGATCAGATATCATTCCATGTTTTTCTCCAATAACACGGTAGTTGTATTCCTGTGGAATACCGTGTTGTAGAAAATCGTGCAATATTAATAATGCGGTCTATGGGAAAAAGTGGGGAACGGGAAACCCCCCCCCCCCAAATATAAATCAGCAAAAACCAAAAATTTAAGTTAATCTAACACACACGAGCATAGCTTAAGAAAATCTTTAAATCATATATTGTAATGAAACAATGCTGTAAATGTTGCACTTTCACCCTAATGCCACTGACTACAGCACTGTACCTTTCACCAAGCTCTTCGCCAGAAAGGACGTGAGCTGACTGACCACATGATGCTGTCATGGAATTCCGTTTTGAAATAAAGGTCCGTCTAAATGTAGACTACAATTCCTAGTTTCAGTCTCAGTTTCAAGGCTTGCAGAGCAGATTGCATTCCTGCTTTAGTGAACACACTGAGGGTGCATTTTGCAGACAGAGGATCCTGAGGCTGGATTTTGCTGATCAACTGGTGCCGCGGATGGAATTGCGTTACAGTGAATGGGAGCTCGCTTTATAAAGAGGATGCACAATTCACGAATTGTGATGCAAACAAGTTGTGTTTAATAAACATGCGTTATCGGAGAACTGCCTGTATATTGAAGGGAGGATCAAAATTGATGGACCAAAGCAATTACTGCAGTTCCCATTTTATCTCGTCCGACGTTTAAGCATGTTAAATGATATGAACACTGTATGTGGCAAATCGAACTGAGGAGATTTTCTCCACTATCTAGAATGGGGGATGCTCAATGTGTTGAATGACCTCTTCCCTTCCCGATGTTTCTATGCAGTCTGTGGGATAGCTCTGCAAGTCGTGTCACAAGCTCTCAGACGTTCGAAAGGTGGACTCTGCGGGGACGTCAGGACTGTGTTTCCCATTCCCATTTCCAACAACAAGGCTGAGACCGGGTGTTCTGACCCGGTTTATCCTTTAAGAACGATGAGTAGTTTGATACAATTGAGTGCCTTGCTTGGAAGTTTCAGAGACCATTGAAGAGTTTATCACATGTCTGTGTATCTGGAGTCACTTTTAGGCAGACCAGGAAAGCACGGGAGACTCACTTCCTGAAACTACACTTGGGAAGGAAAATGGTAATCACAATTGACATTGGCTTCAAAGTCACTATTCGTGACACCAGATTTTAGATCTCGATATTTTATTAATTGTTTTTAACTTCCATCAGCTGCCAGAGCATTAGCCCGGTCTGGATTAGTAATCCAGTGACATTTCCACAACAGCACCATCGCCACATGGGGTCCTATCAGAAACCACACTGAGCTGGTTATTCCTGTGCTGCTTATTCCCGTGCTGCTTGACAACTCTGTCAAAAAGTACTCCCACTAATGTGACTATCGTGATCGGACTGAAGGGGTGGTAATTGGACAGATTGTAGTTATTCCCTCTTAGCGGACTGGATATAGTTGAGTAATTTTTCACATTGCCAGGGAGATGTCAGAGTTGGAGCTGGAATGAAACAGCTTCCCCAGGGACACCGCTTGTTGTGCAGCCCAAGTCTTCAGTCCTATTGCAGGAATGGTGTCAGGGCCCATTGCCATTGGATCATCACTCAACACTCCTGGCTGAGGACGGTGTAGACAATATATCCTTATCTTTTAGACTGATGTATAGAGCAGTCCATTATTTAGGATTGAGATACTTGTGGAGTACTCTCCTCCAGTGAGTTGTTTAGTAGTCCATTGACATTTATAATTGGATGTGGATGGACTGCAAAACTTAGATCTGATCTGTTGGACTTTAGATAATATTGTCCTCTCTGTCAGATGTTAATCCTGCTATTTGGAATGTAACTGATCAAGTACCATAGCTTTAATGGTTTATCATCAGGGTTAGGTGCACATGGTTCTGACTCTGGTATGTTCACCCACGCTCCTTACTGAACCATGGATCAGTTTGATGTTAATGGTAGATTGAGAGATTATCCCAGGGAAAAAAGTTACAGATTGTGATTGAACACAATTCTGTTGCTGCTGCTGTGATCTACATCATCACATGAATGGCCAGTTTGACCTGTAATATCTGTAATTCAATTCTACTGACTGTCCCCCAATTCATACCGAGACCCATTCACCCATCAGCACTGTAATCAGTGATCTAACATGGTTTCTGATGTGGTGGCATTTCCATTTTCGTATTCTCATTCTGTTAAGATCTCTCCATGGTGTCACGCTTCCAATTTGTCACATTACTTAAATTCTTTAACATATTCATGTGAATCTTTTCCATTCCCGTAATGACATCTTCTATATTTAAAGTGAATGTGTTTCCCTCTGTTTCTCTCCCTGACCATGATTAAGAGCTCCGCAGTGCCCGTGATGCAGCCTTATGCACGTTCAGAGCCAAGGAATCTGTGCACCTGGTGTTACTGTTCACTTCCCTGGTACCCAGTGCTCAGTATTGGACAGAGCTTTTGAGCAACTTTGACAGACATCTGTGGACCCAGTTCAAAAACAGATATAGCTGAAGAAACTAAGCAGGTCTGGTAGCATCTTGAGGCATGAAAGCAGAGTTCATCTTACAGGTCTAGTTTCTCCAGAAATATTTGTGTTTTTATTTCCAGTATCCATAATTATTTGTTTATTTGAAAATGTGTGCTGTGCCTATTCAACCCTGGAGAAACTCAGCAGGTCTGGCAGAATCTGCAGAGACAGAGAAACCGAGGTAGCGTTTCAAGTCCAGTTTGACACTTCTTCAGAACTGAAATTTATTGGAAAATGGGATTTTTAATCCCTTGACAGAGGTGGGGGAGTGCGTGATGCGTAAAAAAGAGTGTGGTAAAAGATAAATAGGCTTCTAACAGTGGTGAACGTGAGGGTGATGTGAAAGATGCGAATTGGGGGAAAGGGGCTCTCTCTATTGAGTGCAAGATAAAGAAGATACAACCACACAACTTCAAAGCCAGACTAGGAGAGAGAATGTATGAAAATGGAGAACAGTCATAATGGGGTCAGGCTGTGAAGTTATCGAATTGAATATTAACTCCTACAGGCTGTAACGTACCAAAGTGTAAAGTGAGGTGTTATTCGAGCTTGGGTTGTGCTTCACTGGAACATTGCAGCAGCTCAGGACCGAAATGTTAGCATGAAAGCAAGGTAGGTTATTGAAATGGAAAGCAATGAGAGAGTCAGGGTTATTCTTACAAACAGAATGGGAGTATTCCTCAAAGCAGTTTCTGTTTTGTCTCCCCGGTGTGAAGGATATTGCATTGTGAGCGGCAATTACAGGATTTTTTCGATTAGATTAGATTCAGCCCAACAAGTCCAAACCAATCCTCTGAAGAGTGACCCACGCAGACCCATTTCGCTCTAATGGATCTAACACTATGGGCAATTTAGCGTGGCCAATTCACCTGCCTGCACATCTTTGGACTGTGTGAGGAAAACGGAGCACCCGGAGGAAACCCACGCAGACACAGGGAGAACGTGCAAACTCCACACAGTCGCCCGAGGCTCTAAATGAACCCGGGTACCTGGTGCTCTGAGGCAGCAGTGCTAACCACTGAGCCACCGTGCCGGCCTCCAACTGTGTGGAGACTGATTGAAACAGTACAAATGAATGAGAGTGCAGTGGGGGCGGCAATGTGGCTGTCCATAAGGCCCTGTCCACTGTCGTTAGGGGATTCCTGGTTTGAAGGAAAAGCGCTCACGTCGGAGGCAGCTCACTGGAATGTGGCATCATCAATCAGAATCGTCAGAGATGGAGAAACTGGGAGAAAGGAGTCACCCTCCGCTGATCCTGTGTTCAGCCACATGCAGAAGTTCCCTCTGATGATTGAAAAGAACCAGACATTAAATGGAGGAGTTCTGACTCACATCTGGTCAGAAGCGTGATGTGGATAGAAACCCAGAGGAAGGTCAGTGGGTATACATGGGCAGACGTTCAAGTAGATATCCCATAATGCTCAGCAATTATTTATTTCTGCTCCAAAAGAAGGACTTAATGAGGAGATGAACCACCCATGGTTGACTAAATCTCTCAAGGATACTATTGAATCACAAATTGATGAGCATTGATATCGGGCCAGGTTTAGGATGTTTATTTCAGGGACTACTGGCAGATGCTAGGCATGAATTTCAGCTGTGCTTCCTGAATTATCCCAGAAACCCCCGCCATTGCTGTTCCATCCTCTTCCCTGCTCGTCTCCCCTTCCTGATTCCAGGTTCTCCCTCTCCAATTACAAAGCATATTCTCTCACATTATTGTCCCTACCCACATCACCTTAAGCTCTTTGATCCAGTCTACCTTCCCTGCACTAGCATCAGGCTGCATTTTGTGATGCCACTTTTCCTCTGGTCTCAGTGTGGCTCGGCCTCTCCATGTACGCTGTTTTACAACTTCCACTCACATCTCATTCTGGAAAGTTTCCTTCTTAGAGTAAACCTTATTGAAAACACCTCTTCCCCTTTGCCCTGAATTCACACAGTGATGGAAATTTCAAAAAGTATACTCAGTCTACATTTCACTCTGCTAAAGGTAACTGCATTCTTACCGTGTGGTAAAAGAATTCCCTTCTTTACAGAGATCTGGCCAGAGATATGTTTTCATTGTAGAGATCTTCACCCACTTTAGACAAAGGAATTCAGGTGTTTAATGCCTTTTTGGCACTGGAAAGAGTTTCCTGCTGCCTTGGTATTGTAACATGGAGAAAAACAAATCATAGTATGAGGTTTGGGCTGAGTGTTGTTTACCTGTCATTTTTAATCTGTATAGGTTACATGGAGTTTTGAAGTTGGCTCCGTGGGTCGGCAGATCATCGAAGGCCGAAGGGCCTATACTGTACTGTCATGTTCGAGATAATATTGATGAAAAGGAGGTCATCTGGAAAGTAATTGTACAGGAATATGCATAGAATCCAGAAGCTGATGTGGGCTATTTGGCCCCTCGCGTTCTGACATTCAACAAGATCATGACTGACGCCTTTCCGATTTGTATCCAACATTCTCCTCAACCCTCAAAAATGCTTAATCCCCTTCTTAACGGGAATATGAATACATGCACCCCCACCCTTAAATTTATGCAAATTATCCATCTCCATTACATTTTTATGGTTTGACAAACGTAATGAGGAGGTCAGATGAACAAGGTGAAGCAAATGTCTGAGATAAGGAATTGCGAAATCGTCCAATAGAAGAAATAAAATAAGAGGAGCGATGACAGAGTTATATAAAGCAATGCAATCTGGTGCGTGCACTTCTGCTTTATTTGCAAAACGTTTTATGCAGGTACAATAAGTAACGAGGCAACGTCACAGAATTGTATCAGTTATTGTGAGCAACATTGAATATAAATGTAGATGTTAATGTTTCAGTTGTATCAGGCACTGGGTGTTGACAAGTTCAGTTGCCGAGATAGCTAGTCTATCAAGCAGAACGATACTAATAGCATAGGTTTATTTCCTGCTCTAACTTGATCGTTTAATTGAGTACAACATGTCTGCAGAGCGGATCCGCTGAAAGAGAACCATCTAGGAACTATTTTTGGGATAACGAGCTTTAACCAGTGCAGTGCCACAGGGATCAGTGCTGGAGCCGGAATTATTAACCGCACAATGAGTTGGCTGATAGAAATGAAAGTACTACCTCCATATTTGTGATTAACACAAACAGAAGTGGGAAGGCAAATCGTGAGGATGATGCAAAGAATTTATCATGAGATAGAAAAAAATAAGGTGAGTGCACAAAAAGTTGGCATCTGACATATAGCGTTGGAAAGCTTGTACTGATTAACTTTTTCAGGTAAAATAGAAGAGTGAATCTAATTTAAAAGAGAAAAGACTCAGGAAGTTCAGGCCCTCGGCTTGACAGTTAAAAAGTTTGCATGCAATTCAGCAATTACACGAAATTCGAAAGCACTATTAGCAATTATTTCAAATGTGGTGGTGCATAAATATCATTCTAAACATGTACACGTTTCTATGCAGACTGAACGTGCAAAAATGTGAACGGTTCTGGTCTAATATTCTAAGGAAATATGTAGTGGAGATAACAGACATATTGGTAGCAGATGGGAGAAGCTCCACAGAATTAATCCTGAGAATTGAGGTATTTTCTTATGGGGTGAGCTTGAGTAGTTTAGAGAAAAACTCATTGGAGTTTGAAAGAATGAGAGGAGATCTCAATGAAAACAAAAACAGATTGTCAGTAGGCTTGACAGGCTCATTGCCAACAAGGTTGGCTCAATTTGTGGGAGAGTCCAGGACCAGAGGGTATAGCCTCAGTCAAAGAGAGCATATCTTTATGAGGGAGGTGAGGAGTGCCTTCTCTCTCAGAGGGTTACTGAGTGATAGGCCTGTTGAAACCCTGTCGCTAAGTCTAATCAAAGCAGGTGGTGGACAGATTTCTAAGCAGTGACGGAATCAAGAGCTATGGGGATAAGGCAAGAAGGCGAATTTGAGGATCATCAATCAGCCATGATGGTAATGAATTGTGGAGCAGACTTGATTTGTTGAATAGACTATGTTAGCTTAAGGTCTGATAAACATTCTATTGGATCCTGACAGATTAGCTTTGGATAGAATGTTTCGACTTACGTATAGCATGCAAACGTATAGTTCATTTGTTAAACATGAGGGCTCACCCATTCCAAACAGCAATTAACTTTCCTTTCTGAAGGTGGTTTTATTTTGGATTTCTCTAGCTGAAAACTTAGTGGAAGCAGAGACCCTAAACACCTTTTAAGGCAGAAGTAGATAGGTTCTAGGTCAGGAAAGGGTTGAACAGATTTGCAGATTAGTTGGGAATGCAGGTTCAATGCTATAATCAGCTCAGCGTGACCTTATTCAATCAGGGTAAGCACAAGGAGCTGAATGGCATGTTCCCAGTTCGGCTGCCTCCGTTTGTACATTCTTTGACATTTTGTTTAAAAAATCGTACACAACTCATCTATGATATCAAAAGATAAATAGCAATGTTAAAACTGTAGGTGGAGCCACCAATAATTTACATCCTCATTTTCATATGCACATTGTGAATATTATGCAGTACTTTATAAATTCATTCCTCTCTCCTGAGCACACTCATGTAAACTAGGCCAGCTTATCATCTTTTCACAAAAGATAGCCTGAATATCAAAAGTTTCAATTGAGTAAACTTCCTCTGGCAGCATACAAGGTATTTGCTTAATTACAAAAACGACTGACCAAATCTGCAAATAGGATTCAAGAGGTAAACTCACGAATTCCTGCATAACTGTAGTCCAGCATCCTTACTGAAATGTTCAATACCACTCACCCCCACCCCCATCTCTGCACACAGACAATGAGGGAGCTGTGCTCTGTATCTTACACAGGCCATGCCTTTGTTTTGGTGATCAATCTTTTGGAGGCTGTAACAGTGTTTAATTTGTGAAGTATTTATTCTAAGTATCATATCAATGATAGAATTAGTGACATGCTCTATTTTTTATAAATTCATTTCTATTTCTGCCTTCTGCTCCATGGATCATGCCTGCATTAATCAATACTGACTGTTCTGTTATAACACAGGACCCCATATCATCAAACTCTGCTGTGATCTCCCACATGTACTGACTTTATTCCTCTCCCAGCTTTCACCTGAGCCTGAACAAGTTTGTGTAGAATCTCAGCATTCTATTTTAAACTGAATTGAGTTTCTTCCTAATTTTCCTATCTGTCACCAAAACTTTCCCCATTTCCCAGCTCTATTGCAGCCTCGATATGCATCCCTGCCTTAGGCACTTTGCTTCTGAAAACTTCATCTATGTCTCGGTCTGCTCCCGTCTCAACTATTCTAATAATCGTCTCATTGGCGTCTCACTTCATACTCTCCATGAACCTCAGTTTATCCTCCATTCTGCTGCTTGTCCATCAACTCACACGAAGTCTAATTCACTTATCACCCCTATAATCGTTGACTTACAGTGGCTTCTGGTATGGTAATATCTCATTTTAAAGTTCTCATTCTTATCAGTGTCTCTCTCTGGCATCACATCTCCAATTAGTACCATTCCTCAAGTCAATTCTCATAGATCCCTCAATTTTGTTTTCCCTTCCAGAATTGTGCTTAAAATGAATGTTTTTCTCTCTTTTTCCCTCCTTGACCATGATTTGAGCCTCTGTACAGTTGATGGTACTGTGTCATTGCTTGTATTTTCATTCACTTCCCAATGCGTCACACGTGAAGCTCCCTGTTAGACAGGGATATCAGCAACTTTGACTCATACTTTCACAATTATTCTCTGTCAATCCATTGAAACTCCATGTTAGTCATCGTCGGCTGATCATACTTGAACCAAATGGGAAAACCCCTTGGAGGTTTGAGAAGAATCTGGCATGAATTGCAGACTTTTGGTCTACAGGTACAAGAAGTGGTTAGGAAGGCAAATGTAATTTTCTCCTGCATTGCTAAAGAGGTTGAGTTTAAAAGCAGAGAGGTAATGTTGCAGCTGGACAAGGTGCTGGTGAGATCACATCTGCAGTACTGTGTGCAGATTTTGTCTCCGGACTTGAGAAAGGATGTACAGGCACTGGAGGAGGTGCAGAGGAGGGTGTGTCCGGCGTTGAGGAGGGTTGATTTATGAGGAGAGACTGAGTAGATTGGGATTATATTAGTTGGAATTCAGAACAATGAGTGGGGATCTTATAGAAACATATAAAGTAAAATGGATCAGATAGAAATAGACTGTATTTTTCACAGACATGTGAATCTAGGATAAGAGGGCATAGCTGCAAGACTAGAGAAAGCAGATTTAGGCCTGGATTGAGAAAGAATGTCTTCATCCAGAGGGTTGTTAATCTGTGGAATTCTTTGCCCAGTGAAGTAATTGACGCTATTCATGAAACTGTTTTAAAGTAAGGTATTTTTTTTCTAAAAATGGAAGAAAATAACGGATACAGTGAGAGATTGAGTAAGTGGAGCTGAGTCCACAAAAAGATCAGCCATAATCTTATTGAATGATGGAGCAGGGTCGAAGGGCTGGACGGCCTACTCCTAGTTCTTATGTTATAATCAACAGCTTAAGCAACTTGTTGTTAACAATGAGCTGGAAAATAGACTGACAGGAATTTCAGTTGATAACGTTGGCAGATATTTAAATTAACATTTCACAATGATCAAATATGATGGGGAGACGATGAACTTGTAGTGTTATCGCTAGATTGTTAATCCATAGACCCCGATAACGTTCTGGGACCCGAATTCAAATCCTGCCACGGCAGATGGTGAAAATTGATTTCAATAAAAACAATCTCGAATTAAGAATCTCATGATGACCATGAATCCATTGTCAATTGTTGGGCAAACCTCTCTGGTTCACTAAAGTCCTTTAGGGAAGGAATCTGCCATCCTTACCTGGTCTGGCCTACATGTGTTTCCAGTCCCATAGCAATGTGGTTGAATCATAACTGCCTTCTGTGCAATTAGGGATCGGCAACTAATGCTGACCTAGCCAATGATTCCCTAATTCCGTGAACAAATTTAAAATACATCAAAAAGGAATTGATGAGATGGTAAACTTTGTATGATTAGCAAATATAGTCAGGGTGAGTACCCAATGAAAACAAAGGTGCACAAATGATGAAAACTGCTGGTAGACCAGAGGTTTGGGATTATATTTTTAGAGCCCACAAGCTGAAAGACGTAAAGCAAATAAAGTTGGAGACAATTGATTTAGGAAGGTCAATTGTTGCAAAGTATAAACAAAAACAGCACGAGGCTGCATGTGGAAATAAAAATAAAAATAATAAAAAAGCTAAATCCTTTTTTGGAACAATTGGAAGATGACATCGGGAAATTCCACAAAGGAAAAACAGAAACTCTCAAATAACTCAAACAACTATTTTATATTAGTTGTGATACTGTTTCGACAGAGAATATCCCATAGGATCGCAGGCCTTACTTCAGGACAACCCCTTTGATAAAGGAAATGATTACGGATAAACTATCCACCAAAAGCTAGTGGTCTGTTTCCTGGATTTTGAAACAATGTGCTCCAGACATATTCCTGGCATTTGTTGAAATATGACTACAGTCCAAGTGGATTTCAGTGGATTCAAAGGTCTTACTGTGATGCCTGTCTTCAAGGAGGGAGGAATGCAGAAAGCAGAATATAAAGTCCAGGTAGCCTTATGTCTATTATTAGGAAACTGTTCGTGTCCATTATAGTGTGATTTACAATAATTTAATGGAATCAAAGAGACTCAATAGAGTTATCTGAAAAGGAGAAGCAGTGATAATAAAAGTGAACCCTTAGATTGTGTAATTAGATTTGGTAAACATTTTGTAAAGTACCATATAAAGCGTATATTGCACAAGGTAGGAACTTGTGGGTTATTGTTAGAGATTGAACATTTGTGAAGACACAAAGGAGTGAGTCTTGATGAACATGTCTGTGTGAGTTCAGAGAGACATAATAAGTGGAGTGCCACAAATGTCAGCCCTTAGACTCCCAGTTGATTACTCTCTGTATTAAAGTTGTTTTTGTTGGGGGGGGGGGTGGTGTAGAATCAATGCATATTTGATGATGGTAAAGATAGGTTGGAGTGCATGGTGTGATAAGGATGTAAGAAATCTGCACTGTTTAATTGTAAGATAGAGTTCATTTTAATAAAGTGTGTGGTCAAGCACTTCAGGAGGAATAATAAAAAAGCTAATGATTAATTATATGGAGAAAGATTGTGAAAACAAAAGACCAGCACAGAGAGATTTGGGTTTTGTTGTACGCACAAGGTCTGAGAAACCATGAGGATTGATCAATTTCCAGGACCGGATCATATGTGTGGCGGGGCGTTGTGGAAGGAAAGATATGTAAGTTGGAGAGTTGGGCTGAGAAGTTGCAAATGGAGTTCAATCCTGTCAAATCCGAGGTCATGCTTTTTGGAAGATCCAATTCAAGAGCGAATTATACAGTAAGTTGAAATGACCAGAGAAAAATTAATGTACAGAGACATCTCTGGGTGTTCAAGTCCTATGGTCCCTGAAGGTGGCAATGCAGGTCAATAGATTTGTCAAGAAAACATATGAAATGTTTTCCTTCTTCGAACTAGGTATTGAGTACAGGATTTGGCAGGTCATGTTACAGTTCAATAAGACTATGGTTCAGCATTATATCTGGTACATTTCTGGTTGCCCACATTACCAAAACGATGTGGATGATTTGGAGAGAGTACAGAAGAGGTTCACTAGGATATTACCCGCAATCTCTCATCATTTAAACAGTTACTGATTTTACATCCTTCTTCCAAAACACCCACTCTCATAATCTACATTAAACAGTTTCTGCTGAAGGTTTTCGCACTAAACCACCCCTGTCTGTATCCCATTGCTGACTCTCTGCGTCCACTTGACAAAGCATTGAATGACTATCTTGATAAATTAGCTCATATAGCTTCAATCCATCGGGTCATCCAAATAACTGTAACTAGTGGAGTACCTTCAGAGCTTAATATATATCAGTTCTACAACCTGCAAACCAATACTAATCTCGAAGCACTACTTCCTGCTATTTTCAAGAGGCTGCTGTGAATGCTCAGCACCGAAGGCAGTTTGACTGGCCTCGTCCTGTGGTGTGTAGTGTGTACTGGAGGGCTGAATACCATCACCTCGTTTCTGTCTAACTCCTTAGAGGGGCAGAATGGTCTCCTGCTGTCTTATTGCCTTACTGGCTGAATGTGGTCTTTCTCTCCCTCTGTAACAGCATTGAGGAGTGGATTGAGAGAACAACACAGGAGGTAGGATCATCAGTTGGCCAATCGCCCCCTCGGGCCTGCTGCAACATTCAGAATGATCTTGGCTGATATGATTATGTCTGAGCATCCTTTTCCTGTCTGTTCCCAATAAACACTGACTCTGTTGTCTATCAATGGTAAGTATAGCTGAGCCTTGAATACCTTCAATAACCCAGTCTTCACTGTTCCCTGGGTATGTGAAAATCGACAAGGAGAAAAAATTATCCTTAACTCAGTCTTAATTAGAAGGCGCTTATTTTATAATATATTTGATCAGATTAGATTAAATTATACTCCCTATAGTGTGGAAACAGGCCCTTTGGCCCAACCAGTCCATACCGACCTTCTGAAGAGTAACCCACCCAGACCCATTTCCCGCTGACTAATGCACCTAACACTATGGGCAATTTAACATGGCCAATTCACCTAACCTGCACATCTTTGGACTGTGGGAGAAACCGGAGCACCCCGAGGGAACCCACGCTGACACGGGGAGAATGTGCAAAATGTGCCAACCTCACAAAAAAATCACCACTGCTTTTGAGGAACAGGAACTGACAATAATTAGGAATAGACAAAAACATTCAGCCTTCCAAACATGCCCACATTCCCACTGAATATATTTTGGTTAAATATCTATCAAAGCCAGTCTGCACAGCACCCTCACAAAGCCATTTCTAGATATCAAAGGATCATAAGAAACGAGAACAGAATTTGTTCCATCGAATCTGCTCTGCTGCTTGATCATGTCCGATTTGTTTCTCAACCACATACTCCTCACTCCTCCCAATTACCCTTGATTCACTTATTAATCAAAAGTTTACAAAACTCTATCTCAAAGACGCTACTGTGTTACTGTGTTTGCATATTTGTTCATATATGAGTGTCTGTAGGTGTGTTTGTGCATGTGTCTGTTGTAGAGTAAAGGGATTATTTTATCCTGGACTCTTTTAAATTTAAGTTTTCAGGCAGAGTTACCGAGCAATCTTCCAGAGCAACTAGAGTAAATAGTTTGTGAGACCTTAGTTTTTTTTTAAAGTTGGAGCAATAGAAGCAGCCTCAATGAGTACAGTCAAGGTCTCAAAGAAGCAGGGCGTATAGTCGGCAGTTTGCAGCAGTTGTAGCCGGGATCTCACCAGGGTTGAACACTGTACTACATGTCGCTGGCTGCTACTCTCTCTGAATTTTCCTTTCTGGATTGCAGGAGTTGCATGTCCTGCAGTTTGTTTTTCTGAATTTTGTGCCCAGGGTGTGTCTATGAGCTGTTCCCACATTGGAACAGTTACTGTTTAGTAGTAAAATAATTTACTGAGTTTTGTTAAGATTTGCAATAGAGTTAAGTTATTCCACGTTCATCTTTCTTTGATTATATTTTTACGATAGTGTTCAAATAAACTGTGATTTGCGTAACTTCAATTAGTTTGATCAATTGAATTGGACCTGGAACACGGCACCTTACCTTTAAAATCGGAAAACGTTAGGGTCCAGGCTAACTTCTTAATCTATTTTGAGTGTTCTGCTCCATCCTGAAACACTGTGTATTGGGATCTCTCTTGTTTTGGGGACAGGCGATTAATTGAAATGGGGAATAACACCGTGTTTCCTCGTATGTTTAAAATGATGTAATATAATCCTCTGCTGGTTCACCAACTCCACTGTGCAAGCAGTAGGCTTCATAGAATCCATTCAGTTTGGAATTCATTCCATCTAGTTCACACTGAGCAGCCATCGAGAGTCCCACAATCATTCCCATCCCTTTCACCCTGCGTTTCACATGGCTAATCCATCTCAGCTGCACATCCCTAAGCATTGTGGACCACATAGCACGGCCAATCTATCTGACCTGCACATCTTTGAACTACAGGGGGAAAGTAGAGAACTCATCGTTTGCTTGAGAATGCATCAATAACTGTGAATCACCCACATTCATGCTTCAAAGAATAGCCTTGGCAACAGAGAGGCGTTTGTCTGATCCCTTGCAATGCTGTCACTGAGATATTCGAGAAGGAGGTCGGACATGTTTAGCATTGACCTGCTGGCAGCATTGTGTCATTAAGAATGCTTTCGCACTTATCATTTGTCAGAGTTTAGAGCAAATAAAAAGCAAGTAGCAGAACCTGCAGTACGTGCAATCAAATTATCTCAACTTTTTCCACAATGGTTCACTTATAGACGTCTGAAGACAAATGCTGTGGAGCACAGACATTTCTCCATATGATCCTCAGTACAATTGCAATCCTCTCTGCACCAGTATAGAGAGAGAGAGAGAGAGAGACAGAGAGTCTGTGTCTGCGTCTGTGTGTCTGTGTGTGTGTGACTGAGTCTGTCTGTCTGTCTGTGTACTGTTGATGTTGGTGTCAGTTTGTATGATGCTGTGAACTGCTGTCCTCCCTCCTTCATGGTTTTCACCCTCCACCACTGTCTGTGCAATGGAGTGGAAAGGCCAGCAGAGTGTGGAATTCCATCACTTTAACTAACACAGGGACCACCAGACCATTCCCACACAGAGGTACACGCACACACACACACTAATACACACAGTTACATGCACTATTACATATATGAAGATGCAGACATACAAATAAATACACACACAGATACACTGACATGAGACAAACATGGGAGTCAATCGGTATTTCTCTTTCTCTGTGGCAAATTCTCACTATTTCACCCACTCTGTATGGTGTACAATATTATTTCTATTTCTCGGTTTGCAGCATGTCAGTTTTCTTCTTGGCTCTTAGGGATGTGTGTTGTTATTTCTGACGCTCCTTTAGTATCAGTGTACACCTTGCTCACATCAGTGAGTCTGTCAGTATTTCAATTGTTCTGTAGGGGAAAGTAAGGACTACAGATGCTGGAGATCAAAACCGAGAGTGTGGTGCTGGAAAAGCACAGCAGGTCAGGCAGCATCCGAAGATAAGGAGAATTGGCATTGCAGGCATAGGCCCTTCATCAGCCCTGTCTATAATCGGATTCTGGCCTGACTTACTGTGCTTTTCCAGCACCAACTCTCCATTTTGATCTCCAGCATCTGCAGTCCTTACTTTCTGACTTGCTGTGCTTTTCCAGCACCACATTCTCTTTCAGTTATTTTGACTGGCGTGTGACACTATGACAACTTCGATGCTTGTTGGTGTCAGCAAACCTGGAAGAATTGTGAAGTGTGTGGAGGATGGCGTGCAACAGCAACAGGACAACGCCAACTTGGTGTAGAGTTCAGGTATATTTCATACGATGATCAATGCAAGACAGTGTGAGGTGATGCAGTTTGGAAGGAAAACAGGATGTGCTGTTATAAAGTGAGTGCAGGAGCAGAGGGACCTCGGTGTGTATAAGCACAGATTATTGAAGATGTCAGGACAAGTGGGGAGAGCAGTAACTATCACAGATTAGTTTCAGTGTCTGAGCTGTTTACAGGGGGAGATGTAGGACGCAGTCTCCGTGCTCCCTTCCTGGGAGGTGGTGGTGACGATGTGTTGTGAGCCCACCCTCTTGCCCACCGCGGGGATTCCATTTGTAGCAGCTCGATACAAAAGGGAGATGGCATCAGGGTCATTTCTTCTAAGTTGTGCCAGGGGGAAACGGAACTGCCAATGGATTTAACGTGAGAACTTCCCTTCACTGAACATTGTTCCTTACTCTATTGGTGGGACGTGGATGCTTCAGAATCTCCACACGAGGCGTCCCAGTCCTGTCCAACTCGTACCAGTGTCCTCCCCACATGGCCGGTGAGGGAACGGATATCGGGCACTCCACCACGCGGCTTGGCCCTTTCTGTCCTATTCCAGGCTGTTTCTTCTGGAATGGGAGGGAGGGAGGGATGGTGAGTGGGGGGGTGGGTGGTCCTGCTGTTAGTGCTGGTGTAGGTGTGAGTGGAGAATGAAGAGGTTTTCGGAGGGGCATCTGTCCACAGTGTTGTATCCATGCAGTGTTGTTAGTGTGGGGGTATAGTGGAGGTGATAGAAGCAGAGGGCGGGGGTGGGGGGGGGGGAGGGGGAAGATGCTACATGCAGTAGTGAGAATGTTGGAGCATGATCCGTATTCGGGGGTAGGTGCTATAATAGATATATAGTGACAGTGAGAGAGCACAGAGGATACGGTGACCCTTATCCTGACAGAGCAGGGAAGGTTATTGATGCTTGTCCTGTATTGCTGGACATTTCTTCAATCCGCAGACACTGCACTCAACTGGGTGGTGAGCTCAGATCATGGTCGTTGGGTCTGGTGGTGTGGCCCCCTCTGGGAAGAGAATGCTCCCCCTCTGTACTCGCCCATCCACCAGGAACTCCGTGCCCCTGTCGACAAACTATGGTGTAATTGCCCCTTATCTGCCATGCTCGGGGTAAATTTTGCAGGGCAGTTCCTAATAGAGAAAGCTCAAACATGTGCCCGTTGGCCTTTTAAAGCTGGCCACAGTGCCAGGGATCACGGAATATCCAGGGGTATCTGAGCGATGGTGAGTACCTCCAGCCATGACGGGTGTTAGAATCAGTCTGGCATTGAATGAGAGGGGCACCATGGGGAGGGGTGGGTAGTTAATGAGGTGAGTTCGATACGATAGCACCAGGAAACTAGCTCGTGTTGACGATCCCTCTATCAGAATCAACGAAAATGGCACTGAGACAAATTATTATTAGATTCAGCCCAATGGGTCGAAGTCTGTGCTGACCCTACTCCCAGTTACAATGCTGCAGAACAAATGTTAATCCAACATTCTCCTGAACTCAAACCAATATCCCATTCACCAATCATTCCTGGAAGCACTGGCTAATGTTACAGGATACTGTACGCTGGACAGTGATCTCATGCAGTGTTACTGAGAAACGTACTGGGGTGGTGGACAGAGTTCCACACCCTGGTTGCATGTCTCATATGGGTTTATAGATCAATAACCTGCTGTGGTCTGCATACCTTTCCACTCTGTGTAGATTGGGGATTTTATTTTACAGTACACCAGCCCGGTCTGCACACTGTATCATACTGAACACATATCTCATCTGGGTTTATAGATCAATCACTTCAGAGGTCTGCACAGTGTTCTACTCTGGACCGATTGCAGGATTGTGTTCAGCAGTACACGAGCATGGTCTGCACAGTGCTCCATGCTGAACAGATATCTACTCTGGGTGTATGGTGACTGGGCTGGTTCTCTGAGGTGGATTGAGAATGTGATAGAACTAATGACTTCAACTGATATGGCGATGCTTTTACTTTTGTTCTCATTCTTGTGGTTGGACCCTCCAAATTCTGACTCCACCGGCTAGTCCCATTCTTCAATCTATCTCCATCGTTCAGTAACGTGTTGTCCCATGTGTTATTGTCCATTTCAAATGTGAGTAAAACTGTTCTATTTCCCTGGCTCACCCTGGAGAATTGTGATTCACTGCGATAAACCTCAGTAAGGTCACTCCTCAGACTCAACACTCCAGGGAATATAGCCCCGCCTATTCGTACTCTCCGTGTAGTTCAACATCACCCACTCCTAACACCAGCAACATACTTGTAAAAGTCTTCTGCACTCTTTCAAATTTAACAACATCTTTTCTAAAGCAGGGAGAACTGAATTCAAGGCAGTATTATGGAAGTCGCTGAACCTAGTGTATTGGCGAAAGTGAGTATTGCAGGTTGTGAAGATTAGTGTCGATAATATGGTGCTGGAAAAGCGCAGCAGGTCAGGCAGTATCCGAGGAGCAGGAAAATCGATGTTTCAGGCAAAAGCGATCTCGGATGCTGCCAGCCTTGCTGGGCTTTTCCAGTACCACACTCTGAACCCAGTGGATATCCCAAATGGTCTTCTTCTTCAAAGACCGCAATTTTCCCTCCCACGTGGTCGACGATACCCCGCATCTTATCCACTTCCTGCACCTCCGCCCTTGAATCCCACCCTTCCAAACGCAACAGGGAAAGAACACCCTGTTCCTCATCTTCCTCCCTACCAAACCTCTAGATGCAATGCATCATCGTTCCCCCATCTGGGCCACCTACAAACAGACCCCACCACCAGGGTTATATTTCCCTCCCCACCCTACCTATGCTCCATAAAGAACATTCCCGGCGCGACTCTCTTGTCAGGTCCACGCCACCCACCAACCCACCCTCCCATTTTGGCACCTTATACTGCCACCGCAGGAGTTGTAAAACCTGCACCTTCACCTCCCCCTCACCTCCGTCCAATACCCCAAAGGAACCATCCACGTCAATTGGAATTTTGCCTGCACTTCCACACATGGCACCTACTGTATCCGTTGCTCCCGATGTTAATTCGTCTACATTGGAGAGACAGGACACCAACTTACGGAACACTCCAGAGAACATCTGTGGGGCACCCGCACCAACCAATCACACCGCACCGTAGCTGAACATTTTAGCTCCCCCTCCCACTCCGCCATGGGCTTCCTACACGTCCTGGGCTTCCTGCACCTCTACTCCTTCACCACCCGACGCCTGGAGGAAGAAAGCTTCATCTTCCGCCCTGCGACCCTGAAACCACATGGGATCAATGATGATTTCACCAGTTTTCTCATTTCCCGACACCCACCTTATCCCAAATCTAACCTTCCAACTCAGCACGTTCCTTTTGATGTGTCCTACCCGTACATTATCCTTCCCACCTATGCCTTCCACCCTCCTCTCCGACATACCACCTTCATCTACTTATTACATTCTCAGCTACCTTCCCAACCACTCCACCCCATCTCATTTATCTCTTAACACCCTTGGGCCTCAAGCCTCTTTCCTAATGAAGGGCTTACACACAAAATGTTGATTCTCCTGCTCCTCGCATGCTGCCTGACTGACTGTGCTTTTCCAGCACCACATTCCCGACTCTGATCTTCAGCATCTGCAATCCTCACTTTCTCCCTTGAGTTCGTGTATCCAGAAATGTCCTCACCAGACATCTTATGCAGCTCGTCTGACATGTAAACCCTGTCTCCTTTTAGAGACAGTGTGGGACATGAACAATCCTGCAGTGCTCTTACAGTACCCGTACATTCAAGGAAAAATATTTTAAAAATGTACGATTCATAGTCCATCCAGTAACCCTCATACATTCCATCCAGACTGAGTAAATGTTCCCTTTTATTGTGATATGAAATGTGATGTAAGGAAGGGGTTAACTGAGCCAGTTTGTTCAGTGATTGTGATTAATGTCAGCCTCCATGGGCTCTAAATACCCCAATGGAGAGTTCCCATCTTTTAATCATAAATGCGTGCCGTTCAATGTCTTATGCCATAGTATGAGCGGGAGAATTACCGACAGCACTAACAGGGATCAGCAGCTCCAGACAGAAGCGAGGAGAGATCAGAATCTGAGAATATTAGATTGGAATGTTCCAACAATGGATCAGAATCTGAGAACATTAGACTGGAATGTTCCAACAATGGACAGGAGTTTATCCTATTATATTTGGTATCTTTCTATGTATTATGGTCGGTTGCCATTATCATGGCGGATCTATTAGACATTTTCCATTATTCAATATTTTTATTATCCTCTCCTGTCTATCGTTGGTGTACCTGGTAAGTCTCACTGTCCAGATATTTTTTCTATAAACCAGTTACGACTGCATTTGTGTTCTTTCGTATAGTCTACGCTTCTTGCCCTCAATAGTGTTCCTGTTGAGACTTTGAATCCAGTTCAATTCCTGTCTCCCTCTTTGCATCTGGCTGTATTACTCATGGGTTTCTATGTTGACCTACTCAGTTGCAGATATGAACCACTGTCTCTCTGCCCTTGTTATTTAAATATTGGGAGTGTGGAGGTCATTGTCGTCTATTATGTTTACAAACTCGATTTTCTTCCTGGGGCTCCATCCCATCCCTGGCCAATATCTTTTTTCATTAATTTCTGGGTCTTGGGTATCGCTGGCTGTCCAGCATATTTTAGATTACATTGCAGTGTGGAAACAGGCCCTTCGGCCCAAAAGTCCACACTGATCGGCCGAAGCACAACCCACCCATTCCCCTAACCTAACACTACGGACAATTTCCCATGGCCAATTCACCTGACCTGCACATCTTTGGAATGTGGGAGGAAACCGGAGCACCCGAAGGAAACCCACGCAGACACGGGGAGAACGTGCAAACTCCATACAGTCAGTCACCTGAGGCGGAGAATTGAACCCGGGTCTCCGGTGCTGTGCCACCGTGCCGCCCATTCCTATTTGCCCTTGAAAAACTGGTGAGCTGCCTTCTTGAATTGCTGCAGTCCACTTGCTGTGGGTTCACTCATAATGCCAGTAGGGAGGGAATTCCAGAAATTTGACCCAACGATTCTGAAGCAACAGCAGTATATTTCCAAATCATGGTGGTGAGAGGCTTGGAGTGGGGGGAGTGGGGGATGTTGGTGCGTATAGGTGAAACATGCAGGTTGTGTTTGAAACAGACGAATCACAACTTTGGTGATCCCTTTGACCATGAGCTGATTCCTGACACCATGCCCTGACCATTATTAACTTTAACTACACACTGCTCCAGAAAGTACTTCACTGTCTTAACTCATCTGCTGTTTGAATCTCGAACTGTGAAATACAGACTTAATGATGACAACAATCTGCTGCTGACACTCTCAGGTTGAAACCTGCAGAAACAAATCTGATTCAAACTCACACCAAAATTCCATCCAACTGATATTGCTGTGCACACTGATCAATATCGCTATTGTGTCTGGCAAAGTCTTTATTTTACTATTCTTAAGCACTTTAACTCATCTGTTCATGAAACGTCCCTCAGTCTCCCTGTGTCGTTTATCCAAATCACTGCCAGTGGTTCATATTTAATCTGTTTTTCTTCATGTTTATTTTCTCTCATGCAATGATTTTTGCATTCAACACCCAAATGCATCACACACACGCACCAGTACACACACACACACGCACACACGTGCATGACACACACACAGACACAAACACATTCATGTTCGCACACATGCACATGCACACACACACCTTTACTTATACTGGTCCAATGGAGATGGAAATCGTCCCCTTTTAGACACTAATCTGTTGTGTGTATCATTCCCATATGATAATAAAGTTTTGCAATACTCCCCATGCTGGGCAGATAGTGCAGTTTACTGAGAAATACACTAGCATAGTGTGCACAGCTCTCCATGCTGGGCTGTTGTCTTGTCCCAGCGTACGTTGTTTGAAGTGTTCTGTGAAGCAGATTCAGAATTTGATTGAACAAACCATTTCAATTCACCTGAAAATACCTTTATTCAATGTTCTCATTCTTATAATTTTGCTCTCGAAGGACTCACTCCTCCAGTTAGTCCCACTGCTCTGTCTTTTTCCCCATATTTCCACAACAGGTTCTCAGGTAATGAACTATCTGTTTCTGTCTTTAATGTGAATCTCTCTGTCCCTCTGTACCTTTCCATGACCCTGTTTTCTGACTCCCTAGTGTATCACTGCTGGCATCGTGAAGCTCAGAAACAATGAATTGGTGTGTATCAGACTGTTGTTCATTCCCGGTGTGTCCCATGTGGTGCTCCATGGACAATGGGGTATATATCAGGCTGTTTGTATCCCTATCGGAGGAGGTATCTGGGGAGTATAAGGTGAAGAAAGCATATGAGCTTGTGCCAGAAGCCGACAGACAGTGTTTCAGGAATCTAAAAAAAGGTCCCTGATTTAAACGCAAATTGAGTTTGAAAGAATCAAAGTAATTTTGAAAGGTGGGTAAGGGTATAAAAATCTGAGCAAACCTATGACACTCTTTGAAAGGTTCTTTTTTCGAAGGAGTTCAAAAATTCACTTTCTGCAATACTGAGAACTCGTGCAGAAGAGCAGAGAGTTACAATGGCAAGATTAGAAGCAGAAATGGCTGATGAGTATGAGTTCGTCCATAAATCAAAGTTTGGATACAATGATGGATTGAGAAGAATGTATGAGAACTTCTTAAAAGATACACCTGTGAGAGTAAGGTTGACTGGCATAGGCCAGGAGTAGCAGGAAACGACGTTACAACATTAAGAGGTACAGAGGCATGTAATATCTTGATGCTGAGAAATGAGGAGACATGTCATTCAGAAGAACTATTGGAGAGATGCAAATTGCTCCATTATGTAACGTGTGGTTGGTGTGTCCGGTGAAACCATCAACAAAAGTATTTCACAACTGGGAAGGAGACTTTGAGCTTGGTGTTGATGTCACAACATTTCAGCATTTAACTTGCAAATAACGTGCCCAAGACAAATCTATATACGATCATAACACTTAAACCTCTTTGGAGAAATTTGGGGAGAAAACATCTGGTCTCTTCAGATATAGATTTTTATTGCTGCCATTCGCTTTGAAAGTTATACAGGTTACAGGACAAGAAACTGTACTTGCTGACAAGTTGTCGAGACTTGAATGAAGAAAGACAGAGGCGTTCTGTGGCAGGAGTATACAGACTGAAATAAAATGGAGTTGTGAATGTTTGCATACTTACTGTCAATGTCGTATATATGTATTGTAATCCACTAATAGAGTAAGAATAATGGGTTTGAAAAGAAGCTGCTGTTGTGTATTAATGGTTCATTTTGTCAAAGGAGGAGATGTGACAATGCTGTCATTTTGAAAATGTTATTTTCTCTTTTTTTTAAGAGAAGTCTTACAGGCAGAGATGCCGAACTGCCTACTGAAAACGGCTGAAGTAACTAACTTACGAGGCCTTTAGGTTTTATTAAAATAGTGGTAACAATTGTAGGGCAGTGTCCAGCTCTCCCAGACCAGATCTTCTCATTTTGATTTTAGCTGCAGCATTCAGAAGCTGCTCGGTGTCCCAGGCTGGTTGGAAGCTTCAATACATGATCCCGAGCTGCTCCTCTTTCTGAAAACTCTCTTGAAGATGCTTCTTCCTGGATTGGAGAACTGCAGCTAAGATTCTGTGTTTGAATGTACCTTTCTGTCAAGGAACATGTTTATGGGATGTTCCTGTATTAGCACAGTTAATTAGTAGAAGGCACTGTATCTATTGTTTGCGTAAGTGTTCCAATTGAGAAGCTATCTCAAATTGTTCATCTGTTTGATTGTGTTTTAACTGGAGTGTTTGAATGGATTACATATTACTTAACGTTGAGTAGGTTGAGCAGTTGCAACATTTGTGGAACGTACAGTTCACATCTGCAGTTAAAATAAGGTAACGTTAGGGTCTCGGCTGCCTTTTTATAATATTTTGAGGGGTCTGGTCTGTCCATAAGGCTTTTCGCTGAGGGGCTTCTGACTGACTCCTGTTATTGAAACGTTAGTGGTGGTGCTGGGGATGGTTTGCTGGAGGTTGCGCTGTGAGCTGCCACAGACATTCTGGGAGGCCTGAGGATTTGGTGACCCAACTCGGGATGGAGCATGGGGACTGCAGTTACAGCATATGGGTCTGTAACATGCACAACAAATGGAGCAGAGGTTGCAGAGACGGGAAGCTCTGAAACCATGGAGTGAGTGCTTGTGGGGAAAGGGATCTGCGGTATCTGTTTGTGTTTTCGCCTGGACAAACACACACTCTCACTCTCCCCGTTACATTAGCTCATGCACACACTCCCTATTCGCTCCACACAGACACACACACACACACTCACACTCCCCCTGTCTCACATGCACACATGCACATTCTGCTCTGTCACACGAATGCACACCCATACCCACTATATATTCATCCCGCACTCACACACACACACTCCCCCTCAGTCTCTCTCACTTACACACATTCTCTCTCTCCCCCTCACACAGGCACACCCCCTCACACACACGTACACGCACACACACGTATGCACGTACAAATGTGCGGCGTGAATTTGCATTTGTCTTTGCAGATACGCTTTATTTTGTTCCAAAAACATACAATTTGGGGACAGACAATCAATGTGGCATTTTATAAAATCCTGAACTCGGAACAAACCCAGTCTGACTCCAGATGAAGATACAGACAAACTCCAAACAAGACCTCACCACTGAAATACATTGCCTGATCGGAGGCGTCACCTCCTTTACAGCGATAATGTCTCTGATTTGCATATCAATCAATCAAAACCTACACCTCGATTCGAAGTGATTAAGGATTTAAGAGCCATCTTAAGTGTGTACCATTCATGTGCATGAGTTGTACAATCCTTTGATCTTTTCCTTATAACTTCTGGGTCTAAGGTCTTCCTCTCTCTCTAACACTTAACGAAGAAGCAGCGCTATGGAAGCTTGTGTTTTCAAATAAATCCGTTGGACTCTAACCGACTGTCGTGTGAATTTTGACATTGTCCGACCCAGTCCAAAACCAGTGGCTCCATATCGTACTTATTTATTGCTTATCCCATTATCTCTCTTAGTAAATAAATCTTTCCTTTCCCCATGTGGTCTTGTCTTGCATATTAATCTATTGTGAGGCACATTACGCACTGCTGTCTGGAAATCGAGATATAATACATCTAGATGAGCCCCATTACCCATCTCTTAAACGAGGAATCAAGCAGGTTAAAAGTTGTCATGACATACCTTTAACGAGCCGAATCAAGGAGAATCCCAAAGCATCTTATTCTTATATACGAAGCAAACGGGTAACTAGAGAAAGGATTGGTCCACTCAAAGATAATGAATGAAGGCTGTGTGTCGAACCTGAAAGAATTGGTGAGATTCTGAATGATTACTTTGCATCAGTGCACACTGAGGAGAGGAACATGACGACTGTTGAGATTAGAGATAGAAATTTGATTAGTCTGCATCATGTTGATATAAGTAACGAAGATGTGTTGGGTATGCTAGAGGTTATTAAGGTGGATAAATCCCCAGGACCGGATGGGATCCATCCCAGGTTGATGAGGGAGGTGAGAGACGAAATAGCTGAGGCCCTGACAGATATCTTTGTGGCATCCTTAAATACATGTGAGGTGCCGGAGGACAGGAGGGTTGCTCATGTTGTCCCCCTGTACAAGAAGGGTACTAGGGATATTCTGAGTAACTACAGACCATTGAACTTGATATCAGTGAAGGGAAAGTTGCTGGAGAAGGTACTGAGGAATAGGATCCATGCATATTTAGAAAAGAATGGGCTTATCAGTGATAGGCAACATGATTTTGTGCAGGAGAGATCGTGCCTTACCAACTTAATAAAATTCTTCGAGGAAGTGACCAAGTTGGTAGAGGAAGGAAGGGTTATGATGTCATACACATGGACTTTAGTAAGGCGTTTGATAAGGTTCCCCGTGGTAGACTAATGGAGAAATTGTCGTCACATAGTGTGCAGGGTGTTCTAGCCAGGTGGATAAAGAACTGGTTGAGAAACAGGAGACAGAGTAGTAATTGAAGTGAGTTTCTCGAAATGGAGAAAGGTGACCAGTGGTGTACCACAGGGGTAAGTATTGGGGCCACTGTTGTTTGTAATATATATAAATGATCTGGAAGAGGGCACTGTTAGTATGATCAGCAAGTTTGCAGATGATACGAAGATTGGTGGAGTAGCAGAAAGCATAATGGACTGCCGGAGAATATAGGAGGATATACATAGACTAGAGAGTTGGGCGGAAAATTGGCAGATGACGTTCAATCCAGACAAATGTGAGGTGATGCATGTAGGCAAGACTAATTCGAGAGTGAATTATACAATGAACAGAAGAACCTTGAGAAAAGTTGATGGGCAGAGAGATCTGGGAGTGCAGGTAATTGTACCCTGAAGGTTGCTGCACAGGTGGATAGAGTGGTCAGGAAGGCATATAGTACACTGGCCTTCATTGGACGGGGTATTGATTATATTAGATTAGATTAGATTAGATTACAGTGTGGAAACAGGCCTTTCGGCCCAACAAGTCCACACCGACCCGCCGAAGCGAAACCCACCCATACCCCTACATTTACCCCTTATCTAACACTACGGGCAATTTAGTACGGCCAATTCACCTGACCCTGCACATCTTTTGGATTGTGGGAGGAAACCGGAGCACCCGGAGGAAACCCACACAGACACGGGGAGAACGTGCAAACTCCACACAGTCAGTCGCCTGAGGCGGGAATTGAACCCGGGTCTCTGGCGCTGTGAGGCAGCAGTGCTAACCACTGTGCCACCGTGCCGCCCACACGCTTGAGTATCAGAGCTGACAAGTCATGTTAACATTGTACAAGACATGGGTTCGGCCGCATTTAGAATACTGTGTACAGTTCTGGTCGACACAATACCAAAAGGATTGGACGCTTTGGAGAGGGTGTTGAGAAGGTTTTCGAAGATGTTACCTGGTATGGAAGGTGCTAGCTATGAAGAAAGGTTGACTAGGTTAGGTTTATTTTCCTTAGAAAAAAAGGAGATTGAGGCGGGACCTGATTGAGATTTACAAAATCATGAAGGTATAGACCGGGTGGATAGAGATAAGCTCTTTTTCCCAGGGCGAAGGATTCAATAACGACAGGTCAAGCTTTCATGGTGAGAGGTGGAAAGTTTAAGGGGGATACACGCAGCAAGTACTTCATACAGCGGGTGGTGGGCATTGCCAGCAGAGGTGGTAGAGGCAGGCATGGTCGATTCATTTAAGATGCGTCTGGACAGATGCATGAGTAGGTGGG